>NW_021620607.1:1371357-1444214 GCF_004785775.1 Grammomys surdaster | reverse complement strand
CATCCATCCATCCATCCATCCATCCATCCATCCATCCATCCATCCATTTGAGATGGGGGTATCATTTCTGAGTTTGATTGATTCCCCCTGCCTTTTTCTCTTGGGTTGTTAAGCTATAGGTGTGTGCTACTGCATCCTGCTCACATAATTTTGTCAACCTTATTTCATTACTTGCAAAAGTTTCCATCCAACAGTTGTTCATGTATTTTAGTTGTGCTCATTTCTAGGCTGGAAATACATAGCAGTGAGAAGTCTGTATGTGGTTGTTAACTTTAAACTCTTTTATAAAATATATGCATGAGTGTTTTGTTTGCATGTATATCTGTGTACCATGTTTATGCCTATTGCTTTCAGGGCCCAAAAGATGGTGGTAGTACTGGAATTACAGACGGTGGTGGTAATCTATCACATTGGTGCTGGGAACTGAACTCCCATCCTCTGGAAGAGCAGCCAGCTCTTAATCATTGAGCCATCTCTCCATACCCATCTTCCCACTGATCTTTTAGTCTTAGATTGTTTAGTAGTCTTACTTGTTCTTTTGGTTCTGTATAGTGATTATGAGAATTCGATCTATGTGCTCACTGTCTTAGTCTCTTGGGGAATGTGTTAGGATTGGTAGTTCTGCCTTTTGTAGATTTACTGAGTCATGAGTTAATGTTGAGCCAGCAAGCTGTGTTGTGAAGAACCATCCAAGTTTTTCACCATTCTATTCTTTTTTAAATTTGTTTTAATTGCATTTATATGTGTGGATCTATGTGGATCTATCTATATGAGTGTGTGTACCCATGGAGGCCAGAAATGTTGTATCCTCTGGGCTGGAGTACATGAACTGCCTGCCATAGGGGCTGGTACCTGAACTCCAGTCCACTGGAAGAGCAGTATGTTGTCTTAACTGCTGAATAATCTCATTCCAGTCCTCTCACTCCTGTAATTTGAGAATAGCTGGGCTTTTAATAAGATAAATTTTTGTTAATAATTTTTATGTGTATTTGGAAGTGCGTGAATATATGTGTGTATACCTTATGCATGCAGATGCTCATGGATGTCAGAAGCGGCTACCTAATCACCTTTAGCTAGAGTTACATGGGGTAAGCCATCTGTGGGTGCTCAGAACTGAACCCAGGTCTTCTGCAAAAGCAGCAAGTACTCTGAAATGCTAAGCCATTGCTCTAGTCTCTGGAAGCACTGGACTTAAAAAAATATTGTTCATTGAAATAAAGCATCAATGAACACCAATATGGCCAAGTGGTTTATTTGAGTAGATCTAGTTCATTGGACAGCTGTAAAGTAAAATCAAGACAGAGGTCCTTCATGCTGTGACACAGTGTTCTGTGAATGTCTCCTTGGCCACCACTCTCACTGAATGATACAATCCATTAGATTGTAAGTCAGGTGTGGGGAAAGCCTGTGTCTATTTTGCCCATGTGAGGAACCAACACAGATTCACATCCACGCATTGTTCTTGATTATGTGAAAAAAGTTAATTCAATCAATGAACCCAAAATGCAATAAAGTCAATTGCATGTAGACTCACTAGCTAGCATAGTATACATGTGAGGAATGCTTGGTTTTTGACTTGAAGTTTATGCCTATAAGAAAATCATTCAGAGGCTTATGTGCCTTTCTATTGTGTGAGAAAAAGTAGTCTTACCAAAGCACAGCAGGAATTGAATTAGAGTGGGTAGTTCAGAGTCTGTAGGTCAGTAAGAAGGAGTTCTTAAAGACTCAATCGTAAGGGCTGGGGATATATTTCCATGGTAGCATGTTTGCTTGCCCCACACAAATCCTGGATTTGATTTAAATGACAACCATAAGGGAACACAACGTTATGAGGTGGGCATCAGATGAAAATGTTAACAGACTAGGATTTGGGATCCAGAGCAAATAAGTTTGAAGCCCTGTTTTTCTCTTGTTTGAGTTCCATCTTTCATTTCTTTTACCCCACAATCAAGAAGTGTTGCTGAAGAAGAAAATAAAAAGCTACAACAAACGTCTGCTTTTACCTTCATTCCTTCTTCCCTATATGTACCTCCTTTTGTATAACGATCTCATCTGTTGCTCGAATTCCAGTTTCATAGCAGCTACAGTAAGCATCTAACCAGCTATTATTCTAACAGCATATTCTTTCCATCCCATTTGACACCAAGAGAGACCTTGGAGTGAAACTTCAGGATGATTTCTCAGTCTATACTCGTTCCACTCCTGTTCTCCATACCTTTACAGACAAGTGTCTCCATGTAACCTCCAATAGACACGGCTGCTTATCATTCCTGCATTTGCGATTCTTGAAGACATAGAGGACTACAGGAACAGAGAAAAAAATAGACAGGACATGAATCATGCGCAGAGGGAAAATAGCTTTTCCTTATAAAAAAACAATTAATATTGGAACTTTAGAATGAGAAAATATCTAAATGATTTTAAAAGGCATTGGTGGCTCCAGAATCGTACTAAGGGACACTTGGTGAGCTTTTGTTGTAGACTCCCTCCCCATTGCTCCCTCCCCAATTTCTATGATTTGAAGTTACTCTTTGCTGACTGCTGCTGATGCTGGCTGCCTGTGCCCCTCATCCTTCCCACCTGGATGCCCACTTCCTTTCCATGCATGGACGCTTGGAGCTTCTGTTAAAGTATTTCTGATGAGTCTGTGCAAAGTGATCTCTCCTTGTAGTCACGACTCTATTTGACATACATGCAACAGTTAATTACACATTGCTTTTGTGGTTGAAATGAATTAACTAAACCAGAGCTGTTTAACATCGGGTAAGGATTGTATTGTTCTCCCAGCACAATTGGATTGCAAAGGTCCCCTAAAAATAAAGACAGTTTTAAAAAAATAATAAAAATGAAATAATAGCTAATATTTACTGAAAACATCTACTAAGTGTTGTATTTCATCTATTCTTCATATGAACTCAATGAAATAGATATTATTATTTCCACATCATAGGTGAGGAAATGGAGCCTCAGAGAGCTTAATTTGCCTATGTTGATTTAGTTAGAAAGCGCAGTCCAAAAGACAATAAAATCAATGTAATTTCACTATTTCAAAAGAACTACCTTTAAATTTTAAGCATAGTAAAGCAAAGGCCATTATTTATAATATGTTGTTGTTGGAACAGTATCTCACTATACAGACCTGCTGCCCTAAAACTTTCTATTTAGACTAGGATGACCTCAAACTCACAGAGATTACTAAAGCTATACCTGACTTATTTTCATAATCTTTAAAAGCATAACAAAGTTCTAGTCAGGGTAGGAAAAAAACTTAGGCTGTAAAATTTGCCTTGCAAAGGTAAGGACTTGTGTTTGATCCTTAGAACCCATGTAGGAAAAGTTGGACATAGTAGCCCATGCTTATAATCTTGTGGCAGAGAACAGAGACAGGTAGTGCTTGGAGCTTGCTGGTTCGTTAGCACAGACTATTTTGTGAGTCCTAGGTCAGTGAGACACCAATCTTAACATATAGGTACCTGAGGAATGACAATAACTCCTCAGATTGTCATCTGGGCTCTATCTGCTTTCTTGCATGTGAATATGCCCTTGCATACAGATGAACATATGTACACACATATTACACACACACATTACACATAAAGAAAAGATAAAATAAAAGGTGATAAAATGATTTAAAAATCAGAAATAATATTTTACAGTTCAGACATACATAGGCACATGCATACATGCACACGTTT
Organism: Grammomys surdaster; assembly: GCF_004785775.1. NCBI lineage: Eukaryota > Metazoa > Chordata > Mammalia > Rodentia > Muridae > Grammomys > Grammomys surdaster. The sequence continues at coordinate 1,440,519 of NW_021620607.1, read as the reverse complement.
GTCATAAAATATTCAGAAGACATACACACACACACACACACACACACACACACACACACATATATATATATATATATAATTTATTTTTTTTTTCAAATTGTAATTTATACTCATTCACACAGGGGTTATAAACACAAAAAGGCAGGATGTGGGGAAAGGGATGACACTGGAGGGTGGGTGTTCAGGGGGAATACAGATATTTTTCAGAACAGGGTATCAGCTGGGTGAGGGTTCAGGGGATAGGTCACTATGACTCTGCCTATGATTCACGTGTCCTTATCTAAGTTGGTAATATCTGCCAAGGCTACCTATTTACAAGGTCTATGACTACCCAGGCTGGTAAATTGTCACAAAAACTGCCTGTTTACAATAGCTTATAGCCATCTGTTTCAGTGTTTATTCACAGAGACCCAAGACTTGGTGTTAAGTATACAAGTATGACAGGACTATTGCTGATTTTAGGCCTATGGCTGATTTTAGGCCTTCAGTGTGTAATCAGGGCTGCCCCTGACATCTCCTCCCTTCTAAGTATAGATGGGCTGTGGGGAATCTAATCTTGCAAAGGCGGGGATAGAGGCTTGACCTCCAGTACTTGAAGGGGACTTTGTAATGGCTCCGGTCCCCCTGTCATTGTCCAGTGAGGCATGAGGGCCATACCCATCCCAATGTCTTTTTCCTGGAGAGGGGATACTTTTGACATCAACCCTTATGCAGTCAGGCTTGTCCCTCAGGGAACCCAAAGAGATATTTTTAACTTTTATTGATATTCCCTTGTAGTGCTTAGCCTCACAGCCTAAGCAAGAATTCAGGTCGCCTGTCAGAAGGGGTTCTGGGTGGCCCCTCTCTGCCTGGTCTAGGGGCAGAAGAACCCTCTTTTAGGTTGGGTGGAGATGGGTTTTGGGAACACCCTGAATAAAGTAACAACCTCATTTTGAGTCTAATGGTCCTCCATAGCTAACTTATGATAATGTATCTGAATAGGTTTTGCTACCAAATTATTTATCTGTGGTTTCACAGAGTTAGTCAGCCTATTTGAGGCCCAGAGACCAGAAGAAATAAGCAAAAAGAACCCAAATAATGGTCCCAAGATGAGAGGAGGTAGGGTTGACAACCATGGAGAGGTTGAAAATCAATTCTTACACCAGCACTCATCTTTCTCTTTCTCTCTCTGACTTTTCTCAGGGCCTTCTCTGACCTTTTTCATGCTCCAGAAGACATTTATTAAAGATTCCAGCACATTCCACAAAAGCATGACTTAACAAATAAGATGACTACTGAGTCATATCCTTTTGCCTGAATGTTGCCTCCCCTTTCTTCCCACACAGCTAACTGTCCTACAGATGTTTTCTACCCACTAATGTCAGAGACTATCACTACACAGAAATCCTGGTCACAAGCATAACTAACACACCTTCCCTGCTCAATCCTTGATTTTTTCCCTTTATTTTTTTTATTAATTAGTTTATTCACTTTACATTTCAGTCACAGCCTCCTCTCACAGTGCTCCCCCTCACATATCCCTTTCCCCTCCCTTACTCTTCTCCTCTGAGAATGGTGAGGTTCCCCTTGGATACCAACTCACCCTAGCACCTAAAGTCACTCCAGGACTAGGCTCATCTTCTCCTACTGAGGCCAGATAAGGCAAGTAAGTTACAGGAACAGGATTCACAGGCCGGCAACAGAATCAGCCCCTGCTCCAGTTATTGGGAGACCCACATGAAGACCAAGATGCTCATCTGCTACATATGTGTGGGAGGCACATGTGCAGCCTATGTATCCCGTTTGTCAACCCTTTACTTTTAAAAGATGGATACAGAAAGGATTAATTCTAAGGCTTTCAAACATTAGAGTTCTTTGGCTTTAACAATACGCATTTTAAGGAAAATTTTACCTAACTCCTTTTAGCTTTTGTAATGTCCTCTGTAGAAAAATGTCTTGAAATAGCTGAGTCTCTCTCTAAAGTGCTTCTTTCTCTTTAGTCCAGGTGGATTTATCTGGATCCTAAATAAAAATGACAATTAAAAATTTTATTAACATATATTAATTATACATAATAATGGGTTCACTTAATGACATTTTCTTACATGTATATAATGTATTTTGATAAAATTCATCCTCTCATTATCCTCTTTTGTCCCCTTCATACTTCTGCTGATCCTTTTCTTTTTCTAAAATAGTCCCTAATTTTACATTCAAATCTTTTTTGGTTTTGGTGATCCAGTTAGTTTTACTAGATTTAGTCACAGGATTATGGACACCACATCAGTAGTTATACCACTAAAAATGTAGCCTATAGTTTTGGCCACTTCCCCACAGTTGGAAGTTTTGAAATTTATAAAAGCAAGATACACCTTGCTATGGTACCTTCCCTTTCTTTATTAGTTTCCTTTTCTCACGATGGGTATTTTTCCAGAAGCCTTGACTTGCGACAGCTTCGTAGTCAGTAAGACCAAAACACAAGGTTATAAGGTACATTACTTGTTCCTTCATTACATCTGTAATCTTGGTGCTCTGTGGTTGCTTCCTTTTACCATATAGGATCATAAATGTGAAGAAAGTCAGACTCAATCCAGACAGGCTTCACTCATTCAAGGATCTTAGATTTATTTAGGTACATAGAAACATACACACACACACACATACACACACACACACACACACACACACACACACTGAAAAGTAGGAGAGAGGATGTTCAGGGAAATGAAAAGGAATAGCCGGGGAGGAACAGGAAATAAAAGAAGAGTGTGTTGTGTGTGAATAGGTCAGAGTATGCGGTATTCTTGTAAGAAAATGTCTTTATGAAACCTATTACTATGCATATGAATATATGCCAATAAAATTATACATTAAAAACACATAGATGCTGAGGATCATAAAACATTATAGCTGTTCTTCCATTTGCAGTGGGGTTATCTGGCAATAAGCTCCCTGTGAAATAAAGTGTTGTGAGCTGAAAATACATTTAATCTGACTAATGTACTTAACCTCATACAGCCTAGGAACACAATGTGGTGTAGGGGATCAGCTGTCTCTCCTTGTGGTGCTATTGTTCTGTGGAACCATTGGCTCACTGAAGCTGCATTGGTTCTGAAAGATATCTGTATTCCCCCTGAACACCCACACTCCAGTGTCATCCCTTTCCCCACATCCTGCCTTTCTGTGTTTATAACCCCTGTGTGAATGAATTATGATTTGAGAAAAAATAAATAAATTATTAAAAAAAAGATGTGCATTGTAAAATAGCAACATAGTTTATGCTGAGTATGTACACATATGTCAAAGTGACCTCAGGCAGTGCCTATCTGAGTACTTAAAAGATCATGTGGCATAATAAGTTAAAGGAAGACTACAAAATTTGACAGATACATGGTTATTGTTCCTTGAGATTGTACTTCATTAAGTGAAACATTTCATGCCATTGTGAGTAAAATACTTAAAAAAATATCCTTAGTAAGAGGACTAGAGGTGTAGCTTTGATGGTAGGTACTTGCCAAGTCACGTGTAAAACACTGATTTTGATCCCAGGATCCATGAAGAATAAGTAAATGGAGTCAACTATGGGTAGTTCAATCACCCTGTACTAAGGCTGATTTTGAAAAGAGTCCTTTACAAGGCAAACTTCTGTATGTTTGATCTAAAGAGATGAGAAATAGACTCATGCAGGATGATGAGAAGTATGTCCCCATGTGTAATGGCGTTGAGTCCTTGAGCCATGCATAATCTTGCTACCAATTGTAGCACGCACCATTTCCGCCAACTTAGAAGTGATCACAATGAGCTCCAGAAAACCATTAGCAGTCTCAGAGTGTAGATCCAGCAAGGAGTGTATCACAATGGTGAAGCTGCATGTTAAGAATTTAAATAAAGTTACTTCAAGGACCGTAAGATCACTGGAGAAAGGTGGATTAGATTCAGGCTGGGTGGAAGACACTTATGACACCAGCACCGGAGAGGGGGAGGCAAGAGGATCAACAGATTCCTCAGGTGTTTAGTGAATTAAAACTTAAGATTCTGGTCCAAGAAACTAATCATGTTACCAACCAATCCAACAGGAAAGAAGATACCTTGGTAGTAATGTATTTTATTTGATTGCAATGTATCAAAGTATCAAATTAGCTCTTTTGTCTCTAAGTAAACATTTAGATGTGGAAGTTGACCTTTTAGTTCATTTTAGACATTTCTTATGGATAACTTGGAGGATTTTTGTTTTGGGATACCATTTATTTTGTTGTATGTAGTTAGGAAGACTTAAAAAATCAGCCCTAGTGAGGGCAGTGGTACATTAAACAAAATTAGGTCTCCTTCAAACACCGAGTCTGTCTTTTTGTTATCTATCTATCTATCTATCTATCTATCATCTATCTATCTATCTGCCTGCAAGATAGGGTTTCTTTGTGTAGCCTTGGTTGTCCTCGAACTCACTCAGTCAACTAGGCCTTGAACTCACAGTTCTGTGACTAATGGTGTGTTCCACTAACACTTGGAGTCTGCCATTTTGTTATCGTTCATACATACCTTTTGTTCCTACAAGAACATTCCTCTTCAATTCAAAAATATCTCATTCTACTGACATTTAAGCTGTCCTATAACTCCTTTGATGAACAACTTCTTTTATCTTGATACAATACATGCACAGGTCCTTTAACCTCTTCATGCTGCTAGAAAACAACAAACCCCCAAGACCTCTAAGCTTTGTGTTGTTTCATCTTCAGGTAGAGTTAAAATTTTTACTTTGTTTTAATTGTGTGTGTGTGTGTGTGTGTGTGCATATGTGTGTATGTGTTTATATGTTTGTGTGTGTGTGCATGTGTATACATATGTGTTTGCATATCTGTGGGTAGTACTCTAGAATAAGATGCTCTCACAGGCCTGAGGATGGGAACTTACTTCCCATCTTTTACAAAAGTGATGCAGTGTTCTTATCTATGAGACTAAAACTGGAAGGAAACTGAAGAGGTAGGTTTTGATACTGATGCTGTGAACTGACCTCCAGAAAGAGAGCAGTATACACAGTTAATGGTGAGCTATTATTCATAATTCATTTTTGTGCATACGATGTATGAAGCAGTTCTAAGGACCTTTTGGTTATTATTCTGATCAACTGACACAGTATGTTTCTTAAATAGATAATACTATTTCATATATATATATATATATATATATATATGATATATTATTTCATTTAAAAGAACTACTGAAGCACAGAGAATGTGAGCACTTTCTCTAGTTCACCCAGCCAGAATTCAATAAACCTAGGACTTGAACACAGAGCCTGATTTCAACAGCTAACTGCTTAACCACAGTCCAATACTGTTTCACTGGACAGGTCATTTTTGCTTACTTAACAAAAACACAACTTCTTTTAAAAATTACAGCAGAAATATACCTTCAAATAGTTGTACATATAAATTGATAATGAAAGTATTTCAATCTTCAAGATTTCTAAATAGTTGTTATCAAAATTTGATTATATCTGGTTATGCAGACACAGATATGAAATGCATATTAACAATATCACAATAAAGTATTTTATAGTGTGTGACCAATTTAATTATGACACACATGCCTTTCTATGAGAAGACATGCAGTTCTTTCTTGATTTTCTGGTTATATAGATGGGTTTACAAGTACTTATGTGGCTATGCACTGTTCATAGATGTTTACCCTATTATCATGGGGCAATGCACTATAGGAGCTCAACCACTGGAGTCCTCTCTATGTTGTAAATATCAAGTCAGCTTTGAAACCTTGTCACTGTTCTTAGTGTCTTTTTTTCTCTAACATTCTACAACTAATCTGTGGTACAGTTTTTTAGACTTGTAAAAGGGAAAGAAGATACTGACCATTTCTCAGGATCTTTTCTCACCATTATTCTTGCCGAGTTATTGCCTTGTCCTGCACCTCACATTGCTTACCTTTTACTAGAAGCCTAGAGTGATATCTAAACATTTATATTCAATATACTCTGCTGAAAGGCTATCAGTGACGTCCCATTCCATATAACCCACTGATGCCTAACAGTGTGAGCCATAGTCTCTGATTCTGCAGGAACCAGTGTCTTGGAGCTTTCCCAATCTGTTTCTTCTATTCCCCTCCATTGTCTCCTTATATCACCAACATTAAAATATTTGCTATTATTTGAATAAACACAGTTTCTTTAGGTTCTGTGAATTTGGTCATTCCCTCACCTCTTCACACACCTAACTCATTTCTTTATTTCTCTGTTAGCTCTCTAGTCAGAGGCTTCTGTAGTTTATTTGTTAAATGACTGTTGAACAAATATACTAAAGAAAGACTTCTAGAAAATGAATTTCTTGAAGCAGGAGTGCTGCCTTTTGCACTCAAGTGAAATAATCTTCCTCTTCAAATCCTGTGCTTTTTACCTTTGTCTCCGTTCTTGCTTGTTTTATTGCAATATTTTTCTGCTCCTCTTCAACGTTCCTCTGTGCCCCTGTCTACTGTTTGACTCTGGAAGGCTGGCTAGCTTTCTCTCCCTTGTGGGAGCTCTGCAGGCAAAACAGACTCTAGGCAGCTGGTCTGATCCCAGTGGGCCACTTCACAAAGCGGTGATGTCAAGAATGACCTTGGAGTACGACCGAGTTGTCATTAAACAATTTGATAGATGAAAGAATTCTCCTGTTCACAGTTTAGACACATTTATTATCTCCAAATATCTGGCACCAAGTTATAAACCCTCACTACTGTAAAGAGAGGATTTTAAAAAAATTATATTTATCATATTGGTTTATAATTTCTAGGCCATATACAGAAATTGGGGCAGGAGAACATAGGGCAAAGAAAGGCGAAGACACTCTGTGTTTCTGTGCCTTAACTGCATCATTGAAGCTGCAAGATGATTATTAAATTCTGGAGTTTTAGTCATGCTGTAAATCTGCCATGCATACTCCTTTGCACAGTCCTTCTGGAAAATCAGATGCTTACCTTTAGGTAATTTGTGATTTGTATCGTGTTCAACATCACTAGGGTAACAATGATGGGGTAAACATTTAGATTATAAAATTGTGAAGAGCTTTAACTAGAAAAAGCTGATTTATTTCCCCTTGAATTTTCTACAGACAAGGAAATAAGCCCACAGAAGTTGGATGCTGATTCAAGGTCATACAATGAGTTAATGATACAGGTGGGTCCTCTGACTCCCCAAACAGTGCTCAGTACTATCCATAGTAGAGTGTCTATAAACATAGCCCTGTGCTAAATGAAGGTCTACCTGCTAGAGAGATCCTGTCTCTTCCAACTGTCCTGACACCCCACAGTTTGTTTAGATTACATGATTTGGCCTCATATTTCTTTGGGAGCTAGTGAGGTAAGGATCACCCTATTAGAGAGCTTAATTCCGAGCTAATGATCCTTCTTTCCGTCTGAAGTCTTCATGTTCCAGCCTTTTCAAAGGGGACGTGGTGTTGCTTGTCCTTTTCTGCCTGCCGCATGATGTGCACATCAGTGCCTCCTGCAGCCTTCCACTTTTTAATTGCCTCTCCTTCCTAATGAAGGCTGTATCAGCTCCAGTGCTAATTGAACTTCGTCCTTCATTCAGACTGTGTTATTAAACAAATAGTCACAGTGTTTGGTCTCACTTTAATGGGAGCATTGATGTTTGCTTAACATCAAAAACTTATTAGCAATCCATTGCAAAGGCAATTAATGGAGGACATGTGGGTAAGGAAATTGAACTAGTCTGCCGCACAGCACAGGACAAAGAACAGCACAGACACCCTGGTTTTCCACAGTTTAACCATCTGTATCCTGGAAGTCACAAGCTGATTGTTAAATTCTGGACTTTTAATTCAAATCAATGGCGTTATCATTTACATGAAGTTCCATGTATATGTCTGAGAAAGCTGTAGGACAAACAGACTTCTCTCTCTCTCTCACTTGCCTCTAATCACAAACTTCCTGTCTCTCGAAATCATGTTTGCTGAATATTTTAGCTAATAAACTTCTATTTACCATCATGCAAAACATCAACAGGTTAAAAACAAAGATACCATGTCACTTGTATCACATCCAGAGGTAAGCACATACCGGACTTTGCCTATGGGATATGGGGATGGTTCAGCAACTAAAAGCACTTGTTACTTTTGCAGAAGACCCACACTTGGTCCCCAGCACCTACATGGTAGCTTACAATACCATGTCACTCCAGTTCCAGGAGATCTGAGACTGGTTCCTGAACTTCTCAGGCATTAGACTCATAGGATGCACCTAGATACACTCAGGCAGACACATATTAAATAGATAAATATGTTATATTAAAAATTGTTTGTCTTATGTTCTTTTGTGCCCCATTATAATCTGTTGGAATAAAATTGGTACTGATTAATAGTTTGTGTTTAATCGGTAATTTGTCCTGTGAACCTTTGTTTAACAATAAACTGAGACATGCCTACCACATGGAATAACGAAAACTTATCTTCTGGTATGGACTGGGTATAGTTTATTTAGCCACTTGTTAAAGGATTTTAGATAATTGCCTCTGATTTAACTTCTTGCATAGCCCCAAGCAGGCACTGGAATTTGGTGAGTAGCAGGAACACTAGGAAAGTGAGTTAGCAGATGTCTCTACTGTAAAGCAGTCACACTCAGTTGTGTGATCATATGCCATGCTTGGTGTTACTAGAGCACAGCATCAAAAGATCCGCAACCACTTTTCCCCCTGAAGCTCACATTTATTTGTTGTATTTATAATTATGCCAATAAAATGAAAAACTGGCAAAAATAAACCGAGAAATATTCATATAAAATGGCTAGAGTTGTAGATTTTCTTCTACTTCTGAACTCCTGAGAAAAACGATACCCAAGTCCAAAGGACAAACCAATTGTAAAAATATGAACCTCAAGGTATTTGGCAAATGAGTAGTGAATAGCAGAGGAAATTCTTCCTCTTCTTTCTCCTCCTCCTCCTCCTCCTCCTTCTCCTCCCTCTCCTCCTCCTCCTCCTCCTCTTCCTCCTCCTCTTCCACCCTATGTTAAATATATATGAGAGAACATTCAATACTGGGTTACTTCATTTGTTCCAGAGACTGGAATGTGACTGGGAACCTCCCATCCATGTTAATTTGAGTCATGTTCGGGTAGTCCATGCATGGCTAGGCAATGTTTAGTGAATAGGTGGTGTGACTGCCTAGCAGGAATCCTTTTCGGAAAGAGCTATTGTTGGGAGAAAGTATATGTATATATACTCTGGTTTACTTAGGATTATAATGCATAAACTGTTAGTAATAGGTTTAAAGGATTAGCCTAGGCCAGCTTTCCATGTGATTGCTCTTTATATAAAAAAGTTAAATGCTGCTTCTAGTGCCATCATAAAAGTAAGGCTGGAGGATTATCGACTTTTGGAGGCTTTTATGAGATAGTTTGATAAGCAACTCGCAAGTTTTTAGCACTTGGCCCTGGTTTGTTGTTTACCTTGCTCAGGCAATTTAGTGTAATTAATTTTAATAGCTGTATTTACTTTTAGAGTTTGTGCCACTGTGGAGAGATATTTCTAGTCCAGATCTCAAATTTCTTTTTGGATTAAAAATCACACAATTATTTCAAATGAGAATCTTGTTTGTAAAAATTAATTGAAGAGAGTAAATGCAAAATCGTTAACATGTTTACAACATTTTATAAGGTAGGAATGTTGGATAGGGTTGGTTCAAAAGAATGAGAGTAACTAAAGTAGGTGATGGAAACTACCTATATATTTTAGTAAAGAATAAATAAAAATTTCATGAATAGAAGTTTAATAGCGCTATTTAAAATGCTATAATGTTGTGAGTTGGTATTTCTTTAACTAAAGATTTGTCTGAAAAAGTCATTGATCATGTTGTATGGTGGATAGAATCTTTCAGAGATTACATACTACTTTTTAGTTGTCTAAGAGCAAAGGCAAAACAGTGGGACCACAAAAAGGACAAGTTCCTTAGCAATGGGGAATGGCCATCCTCTGGTTCTTCATATTCCTCAACATTCTCAAAATGTCCACAAGCTTCCTAGTAGTTGGACTTCAGGGAAGGATACACGTCAGTATGTGATACTCATTTATTCTACACAGTGTTGATTGGTACTCTAGTCTTCTAATCCTATAACTAGGGCAGATATATAATTAAACATAAAAATGGATCATAGGATTCAATTTTTCATGTACAAAATATTTTCTTAAACATTTTGAAATGGATTTAATTAGCAATCATGTTTTTGGGGAAAATTTTACAAATGGAAAGAACATAAAGACAAGTGAATGACATTCCTGTAATCCCAGCATTTGGGAAATGGAGTCAAGTGGGCCTGGAGTTCAAGGCCAGCCTGGATGACATAGCTAGAACTTGTCTCCCAAAATGGGAGGTAAGAATAATCAGAATTTTACTCAGAGATATATTACCAAAATATAGTTTTATTTTTTCTTAATTTCTTTATTCTCCATTTTCAATAACATATATATACATATATGTATATATATATGTATATATATATATATATATATATATATTTGTGTGTGTGTGTATTTTCATATTTTTGTTGCTATAGTAAAACAGCAATGTAATAAAACCATTCCTTTATTCATCTTGTATATTGTTTTATTTGCTTAGCTTTAATTCAAACTACTTTTAATTTCTCTAAAGTTTAGATATTACTGTGAAGTCTCAGGATGGAATTATTGCCACTAAACATGCTCATTAGAAAAATCATGCTCTTGAAGAACCCTCTCGTTTCCTGTACTGGTTCCCTTTTTATGGAGACGGTTCAGGACTGTCTGGATCGATTATAATTCTGATGCGCCTGGTTGACATTACGGTTTATAGGAAGAAAAGTTAGGAAAAGCTTGTACATAAGGTACTCCTAAAAGTGTGTAGAAAAATGAATGATTGTTTAAAGATTATTATGTAGTATAAATATTCTGATCTATAAGTTTGATTTTTTTTTTCATTCAGGGAAACTATGAATCAGAGTATCCAGAGAATTCTTTCATTAAAGAGGAAGACAGGTTCAATAATGGAGACTCACAAATGGTAGAATAAAAGAAATACATAGTTTTGCTTTTGCAAAAATACTGAAGTGGAAAATAGAAAAGCCAAAATCAACAATAGCGGCAACAACAAAAAAATACCACATCCATTTGGACTAAAATACATGTATATATAACACAACTTTCCAAGCATAAAACGAAAAGTCTAGCCAAGGGAATGAAAGAAATACCTTTTAAAAAACTGCTGAAATAGGCCTGTTGTTGAAATAGTTTTATTTCCCCTTTAGAAGATCTATTTACTACAATTCTGGGAGCGAGAGGGACGATTTTGAATAAAGAATAGAGCCATTTAAGATGTTGTGCACAGTGCCAGAATTTATGAAGACCAGTTCGAATTAAAACTAAATGTCATCCAGCAAATAGAAGCCAACAGAAATGTACATTTCATTTATTGTATTGGGAGTTGGGGAGGGCATCGTGGATGGGCTTACACTAAACAGAACTCTTTTATATGGAACAGATTTTTATATGGACAGCACATACTTTGCAAAATCATGTCTTCAGTACTAGCTGTTCAGTTTAATTCACCAGTTTCCAAAAGTTGAAATCCGACCTTTACTTGGACACAGTGCAAAGAGAAAGGTGTTTCATGCATTCATTCTGTCAACAAATTAGTAGTCACCACATTTATTTTGCTGTGTGTTATTCTAGCCACTTTTTTTTTTTTTTTTGGTTTTTGGAGACAGGATTTCTCTGTGTAGTCCTGGCTGTCCTGGAACTCACTCTGTAGACCAGGCTGGCCTCGAACTCAGAAATCCTCCTGCCTCTGCCTCCCAAGTGCTGGGATTAAAGGCGTGTGCCACCACCGCCCGGCTATTCTATCCACTCATAAGATCATTTGTAAGTCTGTACATTCTTGTCTTTAGATGTTTCCAGAAACAGGAGAGATAATGTATTAACAAGAGTGGTATGTGCAGTGGTTAGTCTTATATGTCAACTTGACAGAATCTAGAATCACCTGGGAAAATTGTCTTGTTGAGAAACTGTCTAGATCAAGTTGGCCATGGGCTTGTGTTTTGGGGATTGGCTTAATTGCATTAGTTAACTATCCTGGGAAGACTCATCATCTACTAAAGGTGGCACCATTCCCTGGGCTTAGGTTTTGTAGAGATGGGGATGAGCACAAGTAAGCATGAATGCATTCAGCTTCTGTCTGCTCTTGGCTGTCGATGTGATGTAACTAGCTCCTGCTGCCTTGACTTCACCACAGTGATAGACTATACGCTGGAACTCTGAGCTAAAATAAAACCTTTTCCCCCAAGTAATGATATTTTATGATGGCAATAAAAATGAAAGTCCAACAGAATTCCACTTCTGCTAACAGTTAAGGTAGGATGATTTGGACATTCTGGTCTGATCGTCAGGTAAAGTCTGTATCTCACTGATGGTTGTCCAAGATAAGATCTTAAGTCTATTCATTTCCCCTGCAATTTAGTTTATGATTTATTTGTAAAGGCTTTCTTTAATGATTGGCATTGACGGAAGAACTTTCAAACTAAAATAGAAACGCAGTTTGAATAAAAAACCCTGGAAATGCATGTTTTATAAACCAGAGGTTCAGGTGCACTGACATTTTCTCAGCTCTGAGAAAATCATAAATTATTTTTTATTAGCAGGAATTGCTATAGCTCTAGATCTTCACGATTGCTACACAGGAGTTCTTTCCAAAACATCAAGTAGCTGCCAGTTTCAATTTTCTTTTCAAATTTACACATTAAAAACATTGTTTTAGATGTTGAACAAAACTGTCTCTTACATCCAAGGGACAGAGCCAGAGTAGTGAAATGAGCATTTTGGTTTGATTTCTTCCCCTCCAGCCTGGCTCTCCAGTGAAAACCAGCCTTGTAGTATTTGATAATTAGAAGACTGGTGTTAAATATTAATAATGAGAGGAAAAATCAAATTCCAGCTTTCCTCTTTTATATCTTCATGCCTGGAAGTTACATATTCAAATGTTTAGGGTAAAGAAAACCTCTTTTCTAGTCATGTAGCTCTTTGTATAACTAGTGATCTCAAGAACCAGTAAGATGGCAGAAAGTGAAGTACTTATTCAATATTTGTCATATGTCAGATATGGTATTGGGCATGGAAACAAAAAAGCAGGTAAAAGACAGAAAAGAAACTGACTCTAGTGACTAAAGTGTGCAGGGTAGATAGTTGACACATAAACTCATAACACATGGCAGTGAGTGCTGGGAAGAAAAATTGCAGAGAAGCGATAAATAGACAGTCAGGTTGGCTGTTAGGTTTTGCAAATTTTGAAAAGAGAAGGCTTGGAACGATATTTGTGAGTTGTTAATGTGTATATGGAAAACAGGTGAGGTACCATGTTAATATCTGCTGTAATTAGAATAGCAAAAGCAAGCACTAGGAAGCAGGGCCATGACTACTGAGGAAGGAGTAAGGCCACTGATAGGAAGGGGTGAGCATGGGCTCAGACAAGTTGTTGTGTGTGGTGTGTATGGACTGTGTAGGCATCTTCAAGTCTTTACAAAGAGTCTGGCTTTTAGAGGAGTGAAGCATGAAGTTTATTTTTAGAACAGTGCCCAAAGAAATTTCATGCATTTATTCTCTGAAAATACACTAAAATTGGGAAAAGATTAATGAATTGAACCCAACTGGGTTTCAATGTTCAAGGCAAGCATTGGTGGCAATGTGGGCTAGGATAGCATCAATAAGGGTGGTGAGATGCCATCTAATTCTTTTTTTTTTTTTTAATTTATTTTTTTCTCAAATCGTAATTCATTCACACAGGGGTTATAAACACAGAAAGGCAGGATGTGGGGAAGGGAATGACACTGGAGTGTGGGTGATCAGGAAGAATACAGATATCATCAGAACCGGGTATCGGCTGGGTGAAGGTTCAGGGGGCCATCTAATTCTGATGTTTAGAAAACGGGGCCAAAGTTTCCACTCTTGGGTTGGAGGACAATAAGACAAAGAACACAGTAAGGATGGATTCAGACTCTTGACATATACACCTGGAATGATGCAGTTTTAATTTAGAGATAATAGGGTTTGGAGGCTGAGAGCATAAAAATAGTTTATGGAAGAAGATGAGAAACTTGGTTTTGGACATATTCATTCTTATATGCCCCTTTGCTATCCATATGGAGGCAGTAAGCAGAAAATTGGAAATTATTAAAGCAAACTGGAAGTAAAAGTTTGAGATCAAATTTCATTTACTAATATCCCTTGCATTCTAGGTTGTGTTGCTTCTAGTTGTGTTTGTGGTTCCCTAGAACTCCCAGTTATAAATAGCATCTCTCAAGTTGTATCAGCACTTCAATACTGGATTGCAAATATATGTCTGTCTATCTATCTATCTATCTATCTATCTATCTATCTATCTATCTATCTATGTCTTGGATCTAATCTATTTGTATCTATCAATCATATATCACGTCTATCTAGCTATCCATCTATTATCATACATCAACTAACAATTTATATTTCCAATAATATATAACTTCCCTCAAATCAACAATACACAACATCTAGCCACATAACTGTTTCACATCTGCATTGTGGAAGTGTATGGGTGAAGGCTAATGGGTATGATATTGATTTATTGTCAGGAAACATTGACTGATGTTTCTGTTTGTGTCCTTCCTCTGAAAGAAGGCTATTTTTGAGAAGGCCTTTGTTCCTTTTTCAAGGGATGCATCCCAGAGATAACCCTGATTTTAGGCTCCTTGTTGTGATAACCTGTAATATTTATACACGAGCATGATCTCCTTCCAAGAACATTACAAACATTGGTTAATTGCTTGCTATCTTACCTCATAAGACAGGAAAAGCCACATTCACATTCAGCTGAAAAGTTTCTCAACAGGGGGTTTGAACAGTAGAGTGTCTATCCAACACCTGGACAGTCAAGAAGACAGAGATTCATAGTGCATGTAATGATGACAGCTTCATCTTCATTAGCTAATATTGTAGCACTTCAGCATTCTCCTCATAAAAACCAGAAGACCGAAGAAAAGAAATATTTCATTCCCTAGAGATTACAACTGATGCTCATCAACTTGATGAACAGATGGGAGAGAGAAGAGCCAAGAGGGTAAATGGAGAGGTGGACCAAAGCTGCCCTGAACACTTCTTGATATAAAACCAGAATTGCTTCACCAGAGGATTGCAAGGATGTACTTAGGAAGTTATCAGAATGACAATAGAGGTATTTGCCTGAATCACTATAAAAACAGCTTCACATTTTGCGTGTATCATTAGAAATGTCAGGCAAAACTATTGTGTTTCACATTTTAAAAAATTCACTTATTGGCGAATACTGAGATACCTTCGGTAGCCCTTTATGGCCTCAGGGGGATAGTGTGATATATAAACTAGACTACCATTTCTGTTCTCATTCAAATTTCTAGGGTAGAGACTATTGACACTTAGCATTTTGGCACATACCTTGTTTCAGAAAGTTCTTCAGGATTGCTTTGAGTGTCCCCATTTGGTTTCAACACTCCTATTAATAGAACTAAGACACAGCAAGAACAAGTGTTAGCATTACATAGTTGGTGTATTGGCATATGGTGGGCCCCCAAGCAGAAGATATACACTTAGCTCTGATTTGTGTGTTAAGTATTGGCAATGAAGGGATTCCTGGCTTTGAATAATTCACACTAGTTACTTAGAACATAAGTCATTATATTGCCCCTAACTATCTAGAAACCAAAATGCATATATTCAAAATTACGTCACAGGTTAGAGGAATGAAACTCATTGTAGTATATATTATTTTCCTTCAAGATTTTGCCTTGGGCAAACAGGAGTTGGATTACCCTAGTCTCAGATCTCCTCTTTCCTCGTCATCTATACTTAATGAACTTTGTTGGGTTGTGGAGATAAATTTTATTTTTTAGATATTTGGAGATAATAATACAAGACTGGCCTTGGGCAAAATTGAACAATATGGTTAAGTTAGGAACCTTGGAATCTCCCATCTCTGAATATTGCTCTGTCTTGTTTTTTCCATGCATTTATAAAATCCTTGCTACATTCCTTTCAAACAAATATAAATAACTTAGATTTAACCCTGAGTCTATTTTCCACAAAGAGATCTATTGCATGGAAGAGAGCAAAGCCAGGTCTTAAAAACACTTTTTAAAACCAGAATCTTTTTGAAAATTCTTTATTGTGACAGCATAAATAGAGTGAGGAATTCCTTGTTGGATAGATCTGGACTTTACTTCCAACCTAATCATCCATAAATTGTGGGTGCCATCTAAAATATTGTAAACACCACAAGTTTATTTTTCTTCTCTACATAGTATTAAACATTTGAACATATTTAAGGCATATTTTCTGTGCATACTACTTGATCTGCACAATAAACACTAATTGTTTGTTAATATTCAATCAACAGTTACTTATGTTACATGTATATCAGTTTCTGAGGAGTACGACCACAGTAAAATGCAAATATTGTAAATGCTAAAACAAAGATAGAAACACCACCATTTCCTATTGATCCTCAAGCCACAGCACAAGTGCAGTTCTTTCTATAGTCTATTTCACGTGTGTCCATATTTATTGGTGAACAGAGCAGCAGCTAAAGCATTTTCCTTAGCATCCCCTGTTAGAGTCCTATTTTTGTACTTATTGACTCTACTCATCCTCTTGCTCTTTGTCCTGTACTTCCAGAAATCGAAGTGGCCATGACTATTGCCCCCTTCTGTTCCTGGGAGCTTCTTTCTGCTGCTTTCTCACATCTATTTCTCTGTGAGACACAGAATTAGAGCACATCCTCCCTGAAATAGCAGCGACCTGAATCCAGCTCTCCTGGGAGCAGAGAAGGGTGGATTCCAAAATTAAGTCTAAGTAGGAGCAAAGGGAAGGGAGTTATTTTATCCAAATTATTTAATACAGGAGAAAGAGTTCTCTACAAGACGTTGGGAAAATGTCTGGGCATCGAGGATGGCATCTTTAGACTGGTTTACATGTATAGTATGTGTGTAAGTGGAGATGTTTTTGGAATTATTGTTTATATAGGTCAATGGAAGTAAAATTCTTGACTCTATTTTTTTTCTCATTTGTATTACTTGACAGTGTATACAAAGTCAGAATGCCTGAAAGTTGAAAAAGATATAGTCTGGACTATAAAGAAGAGAATGAAATATTTAGTATTCTGTGATGATAGTGTTCTATGACCATAACTGAAGTTCCAGGAATACAAAGAAGGTAGGTGAGGAAATCTAGGAGAGTGGAGGCCTGTGGTGTTACTCACACTTGGGCAATAGCTGCAAGGGACCTCAGGCATACTTGAAAATAATGGCCCTATGGGATGAGGGAGCTCAGGAGCATAAGTGGTAGGACTGTGGGAAGTTGCATGTGGGACAAGAAGAGGGGCTGTGATACAGCTTTGTAATGTGACAATATGCCCATTAGTGATAGTTGAGACATGACCACTGGTGTAGTTTATTATGGTATGACAGTGCGTGAGCATCTAAGAGACAGAAGCAAACTTGAATTATTCGTTCAAGATCTTGGGAGGTGAGAAGGAGGGTAGCTGACAGACAGAAAGCAGAAAATTTGATTATGGGATTCAAAAGCGGGTTGATAAAGAGACAACTTTAGTTGGAGGGTAATGTATAGTGTCGTGGTGTTGAGAGAAAAGCAAAGGAACAGAAGGGAATGATGGTGGTTTCCTCAGAGAAGAATTAGCTCTAGGTTCTCAGCCTAGGGGAAAGAACATAGATGAAGAACATGGGAGAAAGATGAAATAGTGATTAAGGTGAATGAGAAGGAAAAAAGTCTCCTATAAGTGTCTGAGAAACTGTTAGTTTTGTTTGGGAGCAGTTATAATTCCACATGAGGAGTGCAGAAGGTATCCATACTGGACTACATCAGCCGGGTTCACTTTTTCCCACTAAATGCTTATAGGCTTCAAGTGTATTCTGACATTTAAGTTCTTGCAACCAAATTTATTATAGTATCATCGATGTAGAAACCTTGACCCAACTTCTAAATGCCTTAACTATACAGGAATATGTTTTCATGTTCTATCCATCTTTAGCAATTTAAGTTTAGTTGTATTGTATGATAAAGAATGGTGTAAGTTTTAAGGATTGAAGGTATCCACGGGATCATACAATTTAACCTATTGGTTGATTTCCACTTGTTAGCAGCCAATAGTTTTGTGTCTCTTGTGTTTTAGGGAGGACATGACCTTCTTCATAATGATGGAATAATTCCATTTCTATAGCTCCGTCTCTAGACAGGTAGGAAGAGAGCAGAGGTTTAGGAACCTGTCGTTATTTTTATGTGGCTCCATCATATTCTTATGTTTCAGGGCAAAACAATATACACCTTGGAAATAATGGAGCTTCAGAAATCAATATGGTTGTTAAGTTCTTGGGGTATTGAAAAACTATAAGAATATATATGTTAACACGTTAATCACAAGTTCAGGGAAACTCATTGGTTTATATAACAAATAAGGAGAGATGTTTCTATTAATTACATTTGTTGTTTGACATTTTCATACTTGCCTATTTTCCACCATCTCTCACTTCCTTTTCCTGTTTATTTACCACTCTCCTACATGCATTACTCACTTCTTACCCATGTTCATGTCTATTTGTATTACTTTTGTGTCTTTCTGTGTTTCACCAAGGCATTGTGTGTGCCCATAGGATTGGAACTATCCATTGCAACCTGGAAGAATCGCCAGTGGTTACCAAGCAAAAATAATGGCTCCCCTTCTCTCAGTAGCTAATAGTTCATCAAAATGGAATAGGATCATGTGAGCGCGCCTCTCCATCCATATCTGCTCTTGAAAGAACCTTTCCTTTGCTGGCCCAATCCAACAAGCCATAGGTGCTGTGAGGTTGTGATTGTACTGGCTGGGTCCTGTGTAAAGGATGAGATTGTCTGCCATTATTGCTATCTTCCAGCTCTTGCAACCTCTGTCTACTCTTCTGCAATGTTCCCTTTTCCTTAGAAGTGGCAGTGTGACTCACTAAGAGTTATTGATTTATATATTTTTATACAGGGCCTTACTTTGTATAGCATATGCTGGCTTTGAACTTTGGAAATTCCTTGCCTTAAATTTTCAAGTGCTAGGATTATAGATTTGTGTTACTATGGTTGGCTTTAAAAGACAAGCTTTCAAAAACAGCAGTAGCAGCAGCAGCAGCAACAACAACAATAACAACAATGGCAACAACAACAAACCAACCAACCAATTAACCAACCAACCAACCAACTAAAGCAAAACAACAACAAAAGGCCCAGGCTAAATTTAGTTTCTAATGTATGCAAGCAGGGCATAAAAAAATAGTTGTTTCAAAGATGCAGGCTTATCAAAAGCATGCTCTGTGCCTCACACTTTGTGTTGTAGCAGTGAGATAGAATGTCATTTGAAGAATAAAAAAGGAAATAAAAAATGTACGACTCTTCAATTCATCCTAGTTCAGTATGAGTTGTTGCAGAAGAGTTCCACTGGTCAGGAGGCTCAAGCTAGATCATGGCCATGGGGAAAGTTTGAGATGAGACAAATGCAAAACTTCAGCCAGAAGTGGCCTGTGGTGTCCAACTTTAACTTCTCACTGTCTATAACAATTTCTGTCTCTACGCTTAGACATAAGTCTAAAAATCTCAAACATCTCAAATGTTTAT
Organism: Grammomys surdaster; assembly: GCF_004785775.1. NCBI lineage: Eukaryota > Metazoa > Chordata > Mammalia > Rodentia > Muridae > Grammomys > Grammomys surdaster. The sequence goes on along the minus strand of NW_021620607.1, from coordinate 1,420,859 downwards.
CAGGAGATGTTACACCAACACCACAGCATACTCAGCTCTGCACACACCAGTTTGTAGATGACAAGGTACCTAGAAAGTTCTGGAGAAGGTAACTCTAGTTAGAATTGACTGATGTGGCACCAGCTTCTGCTGTAATTCATAGGCAGTAGCACACATGTGTCACCTCTACACAAAGTTCATGCATTGCTTCAGGGCTAAGATAAATGATTCACTTATTTATATTAGAAAGAAACAAAGTACTTGTTGATTTGAACAGAGCTTCTGAATCAAAAAACATTTAGAAAGCATTGTTTCAAAGGCATAATTTACACCTTGTAGGAATGTACCACAAATATGTTGCTTCTAGAAGGGAGGCATGTTTGAGGACATCAGTAAAGACTCAGCCCTGTAGCATCAAACAGTCCATACACAGAGTCACAGTGAGATACCTCCCTCTAAATTTGATATTTGCAAAAACTGTTTTGTGCTACAAGTCATAGACATTTCAGCCTTAATTGAGTTGCTTATGGAAGCAAGCACAGACAATGACAGATTCTCAGTTGCCTCTCAGCCAGGTGAAAAGCATCAAATAAATAAATAAATAAACAAACAAATAACCTCAAACAAAACCCAAAAGAGAAGGAAAATGCCAAACCCAAACAACAACCTCCCACCACAAAAAGCTCCATGAAACCACCAAACCACCTTTTGGAAGAAAACCAAAGCAAAGAAAAAAGCAATAAAAATAAAAGTAAACCTCAAATAAATCAAACCCCCAAACTCAGAACTTCAGCAGGTATATTTCACTTCTTAAAAAGCCGGCTTTAATCTCTATAATTTAATGTTCGCCACATGAATTTAAGGACACAAATTAAGTCTTCAAATTGGGGGTCTCCTTTCTAACATTTTTATAGCACAAAACTCAGAGTGTTATTTTGATGTAAGATGGAACCCAAGACCTTATGAATGCTAAGGAAGCTCTCTGCCATTAATCTTTGTCCTCAACCTCCACTCTTATATTTAACTGAAGATAGATTACTTTATAAAGTATCCAGTATTTATGAAGTGATTACCATGTGCTAGCTTTTGACCTCCTTTTAACTCTGAAAAAAATTGGGATAAGCTAAAAACAGGCTGCAGCTAGTACACAAGGAAGAAGAAAAAGACATATGGTAGGGATATAGGAAATACTTGAGCCTAACACAGAGGGTGTTTGGTTTCCTCTGACCTCAGACCTAGGTGCCTTGGTGGAGAGCATCCACTGGGACAAACAGCCTACAGAATTGTTCCCACTGTACCATAGGAGAACTTCAGCACAGAAAAACAGGTAGGATCTCTATATAGCACAAGGCCCACCTTGGATTCCAGGGAAGACTTTGATGCACTGGTACCTTGGTTAGGTCTATGGGAATGTGTCCTTTGGCTGTACAATTCCTTGAGGTTTTTCAAGTTTTGCCTCTTATTAGTTATTTACCAACTTTCATACAATTCCTTGAGCTGTTTCTTTCCTCACTAATTTGATGGTATGACTTAACTTCCTCTATATGATATTACTAACAATTATGACAGCTACTATTTGTTCATGGAATCCACATAAGCATGCATATCGTTTTATGGAAATTACCAGTAACTAATCATTATGTTAATCTTTATAACATTATATAGATCCCACAGAAGTGAGCTTATTTGCATCAACTTGTGAAAAGCTCATACATGGGAAGTTTCTTGTTTTGAGTAAAACAATTCTTCCTGAAGATTTAAACCTCTCACATAAATATGTGTTTCCCTTTGTTAGCCATAGGGGGGTGATGAGGTTATATTGACATTGCTTGAGGAGACCAAGGCAGGAAATGGCAAATCTAACCCCTAACCTCTCTACCCTGCACAATTTTTGTCTAATTTTATGATTTAAAACCTGTCATGGAAAGCCCCAGGGGTGACATCTTTGGGAATTGCAAAACAATTGTTTTCAAAATGACTTGTTTAGAGGTTGTCAGGCTCCTAGACATTGTGAATGTAACCTGTAATTGGAATTTTCTTCTTTTTCCTGATGTTGAGAACAGGTAAATTAAAATCAGATGTTCATTTCTTGCTACTTAAGACTGTAGTTTACCCATCTTGTCTTCTGAAAAATAGGTATAATTAGATCTCTTGCATAATTTACTCAGTTTTCTATAAAAAGCAGTTCACAGATTAGTTCGAAACTAGAAACACTGACAGGAATGACTCCTTATTACAAGATGATTGATTAATTTGTTGTGGCTGAAAAAGTGTTAGTATCATATTTTCAGATTGTAGGATAGAAAGTAGATAATGTTTCTCTGAATGTCTAGTGTGATAAAATCAAGTAATAGCCAGTTCCTTTGAGTTCAATTCATTCAGTTGTGTGTTTCCTTTTGTTATTGTTCCTCTGAGACAGTAACAAGGTCACAAGAGTGTTCTCACTCCATGCTTACACATAGGTATGAATCCGTGTTGGTGTATCACTCTGGACCAGAGCATCTCACTATTGTGCTTGCAATGTAGCAACATCAGCACCATCTGATGTATTGGTAGAAAGGCCAGTTCTAGTGTCCCACTAATGACTTCTGAATCAGATACTTGTGGGTACAGGAGGCTGCGTTTTAAGAGACCCTCAAGGCTCCAATTCTGTGCCCATTTAGAAAGCCAATAGTTCTTCTCCAGGGCCGATGATCTATGTAATTACTTCTAGATTCTTGGCTTGATAATGGTGTTGATATGGGCCATGACTCTAGAACCACTGATCTAAAGAAGTTTGGCTTACATAATTCCTCAACTTTTGTTACTTGTATCATTTCATTAGCAGGTAGAATCACTAAGTCACAGAGTGTGGAATGCTATCTTTACAGCGGAAGTCGTTCCACAAACGCTTGCTTCAGTTAGGATCCCCACCAATAGTCAATTGAAATTTGAATGCTTTTTATCCAACTTTGTTAAAGGCTTCGCTTTTTAAATAAATCTACTACATATAAAGCAATATCTGGTTGTAGCCTTCACTTGAGTATCAACAATGAGGTTTAGCAACCATTTCACATACTTATGGATTTATTAGCTTCTTGTGTTTGTACTGAAGTTAATTGCTTGTTATTATTTTATTTGGTTATTGTTCATGATTCTTAGGAGCTTTAGAAAAAATGCTTGATACTTTGAAAATTTTATGTTTCTTGCATTTAAAAAATGGGAAGGAAGATACTATCTTGAAGATTATTTTATCAAGTTTATATATTTATAGTGTGTGGGCATACGCACACATGCATGTGTGTGTGTGTGTGTGTGTGTGTGTGTAGGTGTATATGCACTTCACAATGCACAGAGGTCAGAATACATTTTTCTAGAGTCTGTTTTCTCCTTCCACCTTTACATGGGTTCCAGGGATTGCACTAAGGACATCCGGTTTGCATAGGATCTACTTTTACCACAGGATCCATCTTACTAGCCCTGTGTTATATTTCTGATGTCTTCTCAGTGTTTATAATTTTATTATAGCTATTTCTAATGTATTACAGATATAAGCTTATAATTTAATGTGTGTCTCCTTATTTATGAGTTTGTTTATATGGTGTCTTTGAAAAATTCTTTTTGTAGGAAACAGATGTTTTATTAGTATATGCACAAGGTTTTGTCTTCAATATTTAAGTTTTTAATCTATATGAAAATTATTCATGTATGCAGATATCTAAGTAGATAATGTATAACATAAGTACAACATATATATTTAAATGAAGGTTTTTCGTGCAGAATAAAACAGCCATTTAAATGGTACAGCACAGGCTTTGACAAACGTTTTCACACATAACCACCACAGTCCAGCTGTGGAGGTTTTAATCATCTTGGTAATCTCCTGTGCCTCTGCAGTCAGTCAACCAACTTCCCAGATCTACCCAAGCCCTGATCTCTTTTTACAAGCATAGATTAGCTTTGTCTGCTCTACGATTGTATCTAAATCGGTCCACTTGATTTGTGTTGCTTTGTATGTGTGTCTTCTTCTTCTTTTTTTTAATACCATACTCATGATGAGCTTTACATGTCTTTGGAGGTTGTTTAACAGTTGATTTTCTTCTTTTCTGAATGTTGCAACATTTCTTTATATAGATTGTCTTAATCAAGGTTTGTATTCTTTTACAAAACATCATGACCAAGAAGCAAGTTGGGGGAGGAGAGGGTTTATTCAGCTTATACTTCCACATTGCTGTTCATCATCAAAGAAAGTCAGGAGTGAAACTCACACAAGGTAGGAACTTGGAGGCAGGAATAGATGCAGAAGCCATGGAGGAATGCTGTTTACTGGCTTGCTTCCCCTGGCTTGCTCAGCCTGCTTTTTTTTTTTTTTTTATGAAGGAATTTATTGTATTTTTGAAGAAAATTATTATAAGGTTCCTAGTATGAAAGACAATAAACAGTGAGTTGAGGGTCATTAGAAACATCTCAGTAGTAAAAACCTCCCGCACCTGTCTTCCCCATCTATATGCTATTCAATTTAATGGCACAGAGGAACCAAAATCAGATTTCTACCAACCCAAGACTAAGTAAGACATGCCATGATGTTTTTTAGGGAAACCGAGCTTCCTCAACTAAAATAAGAAAACCAAGGTGTAGAGTGATATGCCATTTTTCCTTCCCACTTGACTTGCTCTCTGATGATCAAGACAAAACAGCATCAGAGTCTTAGACTCCTGAACTAGTCTTACCTTGCTAATGGGGCCAAGAGTAGGAACTTGTACTCCTGTACAATTAAGAAAAAAAGACTTTACATAACAGGACCTTAGGGCTCTGGCTTCTCTGTATTTTCAGTGAAATCCACTAATGGTAGGATAGAGATTGGAGGAGGAGGTAGAGACATCCATTACAAGACAACATGACAGTAGAACCCTACCTAGACTTTAAAGAATTGATTCTATTCAGGCAGGAGCAAACTGACATAATTAAGTTTCACACTTATAAAACTATCACTCAATTCAGGAACAAGCGGCATTTGGTTGTTGATACAATTCCATCTGTAAGTCCTAACTTTAAATTTAGAGAAGAAATACACTCATTGCATTAATATTATGGGTTGGGGTTTCTTACATGATTCCTAAATCCATCGACTATTTAGTTTTGATACAATTTACAGCTATGATAGCAGGACTAACACAGGCAGCCCTGGTTCAGGTATGGTCTTTAGTTTCAGAAAGTCCATCGGTCTTGTAGCTGGCTGTCATTGCTAAATCTGTTGCTTGCAGAGGCCTCAGAGCTCTGGGTTTGCCGAGTAGAGTCCTCACCATTTAAGCTCTTCCTACATACTGGGCATGTGTCATGCAGTTCTAGCCATGGCACGATGCAGCTGCTGTGGAAGAAGTGGTTGCAGGGTAACTGCCGGACTTTCTCCTCAACTGTGTAATCCTCCTTGCACACTGGACATTCTAAACCCGTATTGACTTGTTCCTGAGTTACTGTCACTGTTGGGAGAGACGTGATCTTCTCCTTGTCAGCTGGAGGGGGACCTGTGTTTTCCAGCTGTCCCAGAAGCTGAGTTACAATGGCATCAAGCCCTGTCTGACCCCAGGCATAGTCCCCAGGGTTGGAGTGCAGCATCCCGCTCCAAGAAAAGGGGTGTGGGTATCCAGGCATGGCAGAATTTGCAAAAAATCCTGCAAAGATCTGTTGTATTATTCCTTCAATAGCTGGTGACCTGTCGGGATGGGTACTTCCCCGAGACCTGTATCTTCTTGTCATTGGCAACCTTGGAGGCCGACTTGGTCCCCAAAAGTCAGTGTGAGTTTGGTGACCTCTCTCATTGGCTCTATTATCTTGGTCCAGTGGATTGCTACTTAGAAATGGTCTAAAATCTTGTAAAAACATTGTGTGATCCAGATGGTCCCAAAGCTCGGCAAAATGTGTTGCTGTGCTATTGTCTGTCCGGCTTCCAACACCACCTAAAAAACTGGAATCATCTGTCACTTCCTCAATAAAGCCTGATTCACATCTGGGACATATATATTCCGGTAGTTTGGGATTGACCTCACCTTACAAAAGTGGCAGAAGAAACGGTGCGCGGAGACAGCGGAACCAGCGTCCGCCCCCGCCGCCGAGGCCTCCGCCATGTTTCGCCTCCACCAAGAATGTCCGAAAGGGCGGCCGGCGGTCCCTCCCCAGGCCGCTACCGCCACCGCCGTCACCGCCTCCGTTCTCAGCCTGCTTTCTTATAGAACCAAGGCTACCAGCCCAGGGATGGCACCACCCACAATGTGCCCTTCCCCCTTGATCACTAATTGAGAAAATGCCTTAAAGCTAGATCTCATGGAGGCATTTTCTCAAGGGAGCCTCCTTTCTCTGTGATAACTCCAGTTTGTGTCAAGTTGACACAAAAAAAACAGCCTTATATGCAATACGCATCCTTGCCTGTTAAATAGAAATTATTCTTACTTTTGGATATGGTGGAAATGTTGAGATGAACCTATGTATTATAATTGTGTAAATATGTGTTCATTTTCTTTGGCTTCTCGGGATAGTACACAGGAATGATAACAAGCATCTAATATTTTAAAATACCACCACTGTGGAAATCAGTCTGGAGGTTTCTCAGCAAATTGGACATAGCACTACCTGAGGACCAAGCTATACCACTCCTGGGCATATACCCAGAAGATGCTCCAACATATAACAAGGACAAGTGCTCCACTATGTTCATAGCAGCTCTGTTTATAATAGCCAGAAGCTAGAAAAAGCCCAAATGTCCTTCAACAGAAGAATGGATACAGAAAATGTGGCATATTCACACAATAGAGTACTACTCAGCTATTAAAAACAATGACTTTATAAAACTCTTAGACAAATGGATGGAACTAGAACATATCATCCTGTGTGAAGTAACCCAGTCAGAAAAGAACACACACAGTATGCACTCACTGATAAGTGGATATTATCCCAGCAGCTTGGAATACCCAAGATACAGTTCACAGAGCACATGAAACTCAAGAAGGAGGAAGACCAAAGTGTAGATGCTTCAGTTCTTTGTAGAAGGGGGAACAAAATACTCACAGAAGGAAATACAGAGACAAATTGTAGAGCAGAGACTGAAGGAAAGGCCATTCAGGGACTGCCACACCTGGGGATCCATCCTATATACAGTCACCAAACTCAGACACTATTGTGGATACCAAGAAGTGCTTGCTGACAGGAGCCTGACATACCTGTCTCCAAAGAGGCTCTGCCATTGCCTGACAGATACAGAGGCAGATGCTCTAAGTCAACCATTGGATTGAGCATGGGGTCCCCAATGGAGGAATTAAAGAAAGTACTGAAGGAGCTGAAGGGGTTTGCAACCCCATAGGAACAATTTCAACCAACTAGACTCCCCAGAACTACCAGGGACTAAACCACCAACCAAAGAGTACACATGGAGTGACCCATGGCTCCAGCTGCATATGTAGAAGAGGATGACCTTGTCTGGCATCAATGGGAGGAGAGGCTCTTGGTCCTGTGAAGGCTGGATGCCGCAGTGTAGGGGAATACAGGGGATGGGGTGAGTGGGGGAACACCCTCAAATAAGCAGGGGGAGGGGAGATTGGATAGTTTCTGGATGGGAAACTGGGAAAGGGATAACATTTGAAAAGTAAATAAAGAAAAAATCCAATAAACAAAAAAATATGAAAAAGTAAAATACTACCAAATTATTTCAAAATGATTGTTTTTTTTTTTTTTATTTCTACCAGGCCTATATGAAAGCCTACCATTTTCACAATCTCATTCATGATAGCATCAGTCTTACTGATTTTCAAAAATTTGAGTGTGTCTGTAGTAATACCTCACTGTGGTTCTGTGGGTACAGAATTGATTTTTTGACACATGGTAGGCATTGAGCTTGATTCTTTTTTTTCCATATGGACAGCCTGCTGTCTCAGCACTCTTTTGAACACTATGTAATTTCCTCATTGATAGGCAATGGCAGTTCTCCACTGATAGTTCCTGAGACAATACTAAAACTAATTAAAACTTACATAAAGACACACACTCTACTTTTTAAAACCTTATAATAAAACGTTGAAGTTTATCAGGCACATTTAACTTTGAACTTCAAATGAACCAACATCTTTATTTCTTTGTGTAGGTGCCTGTGCATACATGTTAATGTGTGTTCCAGTGTGCACTTGCCAGTGGAAATTAAAGGAAGATTCAGACATCACTGCTTAGTCACCATCTACTTTATTTTTGAGACAAGCTCTCTCATTGGCCTTCAGTTTACTAAGTAGGTTAGGCTGGGTGGTGGGTGGGTGAGTTCTGATGATGTGCTTTTCTCTGTCTGTCCAGAGAAGGGATCACAGATTCATGTTACCACAGCCAATGTTTTCATATTGGTTCTAGATTTGGGATTCCAGTTCTCACACTTGTGAGGCAAGCACTTTTCTGACTGAGCCACAACCCTAGTCCTAATCAACATTTTGATGAGCTTTCTCTAGAATTTAGAATATCTCTAGCAAGGTTATCTGTCATCCAACCTCAATTTATTCCCTTGTTCAGGGTCTTAATCTATTTTTTTAAAAATATATTCTTAATCATAAAATTTAAAATGTATGCTTTTTCCCAAATGTTTTTTATTTGGAAATTTTGATGATTTGTTCTTCATCTAAACTCCAGATAACTAGTTGACCACACTGCAGACAGTGCACATAGCTTTTTGTTTTAAATGCATGCTTCATTGTTTCCTATTTAAAAAAAAGTATAAATGCAATGAAGATAATTGAAAAATATAGAAAAGCATGAAAGCTAAAATTAAGTATCTTCTACAGTTTTACATTTCAGACATAACCATATAGTACATTTTGGTTTCTGTTTGCATATTAAAATTAAATGTGATGTTAAGGCAAAAAAGTATAATAGCTTAGTTTTGTGCATTAGTCTTTAATATTTTCATTTTGATCTCATTCCTAACTGTCCTTTCAGAACAAGCAAATAGAATGTTCTAAACCAGTACTAAAACTTTTGTGTTTTGTTGTTGAATTAAAAGGTTAAAATATAATAAAATATACTTACATTACTTAGTTTACATGTTTTAGAATTTGTTCTTAAACTACAAATTAAGATAAACATACCCATAATCAAATATACATGATTATAATCACAATTTAAAATGTTTTAAAACTATTTGAGGATTTTAATGTAACTTGAGCTGTGAACCATGTTTGTTTTTATTTAATGTTCAGTTCAAGGACAGTAAATTGTACTACTGTTTGGTTTTCTAACATAAATTTCAGAGGAACCCAAGGATGAGGTAAATAGTACAGATGGAATTCATGTATTTCTCTGTAACACTGACATAATTTATATTTTCATCCCAAAGGTAGAACTTTCAGATTTATCTCTTACTATTTAAATTCCCTAGTTAAGAGCACAGACCAAAAGATTTAAAGATGTCTAATCTCTTAAAGTTTAAAAATACAATCAATTATTGTGTGTGTTGAATTTGTTACTTTTGTTCATTACAATCAATGGGATTTTTGCAAATAATGACAAAATTGCATACAATGGTCTTATGGTATTAATCGTCTTAGGAAGCCATCTGTAGCAGTTTCATATCTCCATATAATTGCCTAGAGTAGTTCTTGTTTTGCAAGGAAAAATCTCTAGACAAACTGTACCTCATCTTTCTTCTGTTTTAAGCTTATCTGTTCATTGAATCTGAGATTTATTTGAATCATCTTTTTTCAGGGATTTGGAAGTTTGCACAAGAACAGGCATAATAAAGTCAAGTTTAGACAGGCTGTGTACTGGGGAGAGGAGACAGCACCATTCCACGTCAATGCAGTGCTTTGTTGATTTCTTTAGTGAGAGTAGGCATGGGAAAGGGAATTCTTGTGCCCTTAAATTAGTGTGTAACTTTATCACTTGGACATTAGACCGTTTCACCATGGAGAACAGATTGAGCAAAATGGACTCTGTAAACTGACATTTGGTTACAGGACACATTTGGTGATTTCCCACTTAAAATGGTGAATGTGCACCCATAGATGAACTCAGAGCCCATTCTGCTTTTCCTACTGGGAATGTGCAGTGTCAGAGTTCAGAGCTCAGTCCTTATCTCAGGAGACCTTATTTCCTTATTATCCTTTTATTTTTTTCTATGATTTTTTTCCTTTCAGTTCAATTCTCACAATCATAGTCTGGCTACAGGTATTGTCTTCATTGAGTTCAGACTATGTTTTATTAATTATGTGCTGGTATATTTAGGATATGCCCTTAGCAAACATGCTATTATTTTTCATGTGAGTCTTTGATTTATATAAATTTCATTATTCTCTAAAACAGTGTTCATTTTCTCTGTCATGATGAATACATCATTTCCTCTTTTCATTACATTTTACTTGCCTGTTCCTTCAGTGACAGAAACTCTGGCAGCCTTTGGAATCCTGGGAAGCAGTACTTCAACCATAGTCTTTATATGTGTCTCTTTGGAGATGATGGTGGATGGTAATTAGTACCTACACTTAGTGCTCAGTAGAAGCTCAGTAACTGCTTATATTGCTCTTGAAACTTTAACTCTGAACTAATGTGTGTATATATATATATATATATATATATATATATATATATATATATGTAACAGAATATGGACAGGACAGGTTGTATTTGTATATTTACGAATATATATCATAACAAAGAAAATTGATAAACTTGCTAATTTTACTTGTAGATTTCTGAATTTTACTATGGACATTATAGGTATTCTTTGGATATTATTATGTTTAATCTTTTGATGATCTTAAATATTGTGAATGCCTTTCGTGAGTCTACTTGTCATATTTAGGGCTTATTCCATCTGACGCTGGTCTCAGGGTGATCAGTAAAGAATCTACCGTGATGTTTTTGTGACTGTCATCTTAGAGTGTTAAATTTTTAATGACTGACTGTTGGACCTGGGAGCAGAAAACAGACTTAATGTGCACCAATTTCTCAGGTGTAAATATTGACACCATAGATATGAAGAAAGTCCCTAATAAAAATTTGTGTCATACTGAGCTGCTGTTTTCTGGCTCTACCTTAACACTGCCTGTCAACTGATCACTTGCAGATCATAATGTTAGTGTCTGTCATTCCCTCCTGTCTGATCCATTCATATTCATTTTTTTGGTCAGATTTTATTCCATTTAACTTAACATGATAGCTTTATATGTTGTTGTATGTTCTTACTCCAAATCTTTGATTTTTATTTCTCATAACTCCTCAAAGCCTAGGCTTATCTTGAACTTTCAACTATCTTCTGTCAGCTGTCAAAGGGCTGGAATTACAATCATGAGTCATCTGCCACTGATGTTTCTGAAGATTTCTCAATCTTCTTTCTCGTTCTCCTTCATGCTTTCAATTCCTCTCAGTTCTTTAAGCATGTTAAGCATTCATTATTAATTTGCATTCTAAATCTTTTACTTCTAGCTTCTCTCTCTGCAAGGAAATGCTTTTATTTGAGTCTTAACGTAATTGGATCTGTTTTCTCCTCCCTTTATCTGTGTTTCTAGATAAATCACACCCAACCAAACCTAATACTGGAGAGTTATATAAATCATAAAGTCAAAATTTAATGTGTCCAAACTCTTTTTCTGGTTCATGTATATGTGTGTACATACATACATATATACATTTACACACACACACACACACACACACACACACACACACATAGGTGTGTATATGCCATGATGTGTGTGTGGAGGTCATGAGACAATCCTCAGTGTCAATCCTTCCTTTCTAAGTTGTTTGAAGCAAGGACTCTTGTTTACTACTGAATATGCCAGACTAGCTAGTCTGTAGAATTCCAGGGATTCTTCTGTCTCTACCTTCTGTTTCACCTAAGGAGTGCTGGGATTATGGACACAACTCTACTTTGTCTGTTTTTATGTAGCTTCTGAGGATCTAAACTCAGGTTTCATCCTAATGTGGCAAATGTATTAGTCAGTAACCCAGCCATTATCTATCTATCTATCTATCTATCTATCTATCTATCTATCTATCTATCTATCTATCTATCTATCATCTATTTCATCAATCCATCCAGTTATCTATTTATCCACCTAACTCTCCAGTCTCTGTTTTCTTTTAATACTTCATTTTCTTTCTGCAGTACTTCATTTATAATTCACATGTCCAAGTCTACCTCAGATCCTGTTTAAATTTTACTTAATGCTCGCTTTTCAGTGCCTAAATTTCTTTGTATTATTGTTCCTATATTATATGGAAATATTTATTTCAGTGACATTTATCTCTGCCTTTATTCCTCATAAAAAATAAAGGCAGAGATAAATTCTAGAGGGTAGATGATACCATTAGTCCACCAACAGCAAACAGCATAGGGCATTGGAACATCAGAGAGATGTGTAGAGTCTGCAATTGTTACATTGTAGAGGTGGCATATTAAATTTGGTGCTTTGTAATTTCGGTTCCTCATCTGTAAGGTGAAGATGGGATCTTGACTCAGGGCTGGTACAACAGAAATAAATTATTCAGGTATATCAGCTGGCAGCAAAGTGCTCGCTACCCTATGCTTCTTTTCATCTTACTCCCACTAGAACACACCCGACCCTTGTATATATAGAACATTCAGTTTACAAAAGTTGAAAGAAGTGAAGGAATCTCCTTTGGATCTCTCATTTGTAGTGAAAATTTTGGTTTCCTTGAAAACGACAGAAATAATATGGGGATGTGCTTTTGTTTTAATCCTAGGTGTGGGATATGGAGCTGCTGCAGATTGCCCACAGCAGCTGACACTGATTTGTCTCATGCTCTAGCAGGGGTGTGATTTTGCAGATAAGTTTCTGAGATTGTGTGACATTTGGAATTCTGGGAACTTTTCAGAAGATATATAAATGCTAGGGCCTGATAGACGAGGTGGATTGTTGGACTGTTGGTTGGTTGCTGTTGGTTGCAGTTTGTTAAGTAGTCATGTGCAAAGAAGAAAAAAACAATAAGAAGAAATTAGATCTCCTGAAGGTGAAGAGCAAACTTACTCCAAGGAATTTGACATTCCTAATCAGCAAGATGTAGTCAACTTATATTATCCACTTTCCTTTCCATCCTTTTTTTCCTCTTCCAGCTAGTGTTAGGGGTTTAAAAGGTTAGAAAGGGGATGGAGATGGGTTGAAGAAAGAAGAACCCACAAAATAGCTAAATGCTTGCTACAGCCTTTGGTTGACTTTACAGTGTCCAGCTATTGTTATGCTAGGATGCTAGGATGAAATTTTCCTGAGGTTGCCCATCCTCCTTTCAGATAAAAATGACCAGTCTCACAGTGTAGTTTTTGGCTTTAATTGGTTCAAGAGATAAACTAATCCTCTCTATTGAATTAGTTGTCTAATGTTCCTTTCTCTCAGGGCAAGAAACTTTTAATCCATCTCAATGCAGAAGTTCCACTAAATAATGAATCCTTTGTGGGAACTTCTTGTCAGGTTTAAACGGATTTAAGTGGGTGTATTTTTTAAAGTATCTTTTATAGTAGCAGGTCTTCTTATATACAAGACCAACTGTATTTCTGGTTTCCTTCTCGTCCCTGTGATAAAAGGACCATCTAGTTTGTCATTTGGCTATCTGGAGTTAGAAGTAGATTTCTGATATCAATTTCCCATTGGAAGTGAACTCTTTTTGTACTTGTGAGTGCCCCACGGAACCAAGGAGGTCACAGTGGTTCTTATTACACCTATATTGGCCTGTTTTCTCTCTTTGTATCATAGAATCATCAAGGACTCTGGGAGCTGTCAGCTTTTGGTACAAACTCAAAGTTCTGCATAGCTCTCCTCTTTCTGACTTTTCTATTTCATTAAAAATGGGAACTGTTTCCTTTTAGAACCCACATCTGGACTCCAAAATTAAGTGTTGCAAGTTATTGAAACATATAGTCTCTAAAGACCTATTTTTATTTACATATTAATTTTCTTTATTTGACATTAATATTAGCATCAGCTTGCTACAGTACCTTGAAAAAGGACCACAGCAAGGCTCTTTTGGTACTGTGCAAAACCCACACTATGCCAGGTTTCTGAGAATGCAATCAAGAGAAGTAATCTATTATACAAAGGGAAATAGGATTGTTTCTGTAATTAGCACAAACACACCAAACAAAACAGGACTAATTACTGGAGTGGGAAAAAGCAGAATGAATTTTGTGAAAAAAACAGGCTATCTTTCTCACTAGGCGGGTTTCTTTTTGTGTGGCTCTTCAACTCTGGAGAATAGGAATTTTCATGACATTAACACAGTTTATTAATGATCATTGTAAGTAACTCCATCCACCTAATTAAAATCATCAGCTACAATTGGTAACAGGGGAGGGAATTTAAATGGAGCTGTTCTGACAAAGTAGTTGGCACCACAGTCCTAAATATTTAATACTCCCTGTGGCTGGATTAATGAGAACATTTACTGAGGTGTTTAGCCAGGTCTCTCAAAGGTGACTGACAGACATTTCTCATGCTTTTTTTCTCCTTTTTAATAAACCAAATTATAAATTTTGCATATATTCTGTCACCGTGTATGATGCAGAGTGAGAGATTATAATTAAAGCGATTTTCTTTTATTCCATTTATGAGACAGTGAAACTCCTAAAGAAGAATCAAATTGCTTTAAGAATTTTTATTAGAACTAGAGTGTGAGAATTAAGGAAATATATCTCTTTGTATGTGTTTAGTCACGTTAAGACAGTTGAAAAAAATCTCAAAAGAGACATAAATATTGTGTCACTCAGGAGTCTTCCACCAGCGCATACAAGGTAAGAATACTGCAGGAGATACTGAGAATTCAGGTAATGAGACACACTGGTCCCTGTAGTACCATATCACGGCACATCAAATATTAAACTATAATTACAAGTGCAACAGTGCAACCAAGATCAAAAGAGGAGAGACAAAATATTTAACCTGGCAATTCAATAGTCAGTGATGATGGAGAGAGGAAGAAATGGTTAGAAAGGCAAAGTGTCGTTTGAGACGATGAGCCCATGGGAGAGAGCAGGGTAAACTTTTTTTTCTTCTATTTTTTAGTTTTTGTTTTCAGGTGAGAGCCGGGTAAACATCTATGTTTTTTTTTTTTAATTTTTAAGTTTTGTTTTCAATTGTATGGAGGTTATAGATTTGGCTTGGCAAAAATGAACACCCCTGGTGGGGTTTTAAAAATACTCCTTTAAATTTTTAGAATAGATTGAGACCCACAGAAATTGAACAGAGATTGTAGAATTACACCTTACACTCTTAGTTTTTATGCCTGTTCCTTTTCTTTCTATCTCAGTATGCCCATTGGAATTGTATATCCCATGTGACAGTTAACATTTTTTAGACTTTGCCCACCGTTGATGACCTTGACGTGTTTGTGGAAGACTGATAAGGTATTCTGTAGGTTGCCTTTTGATTAGTACCTTCCTGATATTTTCTCTGTGATTTTGAGTTTCTGAAAGGGAGAGTAGAGAAAGTTTTGTCTTCGTTACATCAAAGTGAGGATGCCTTCCATCAACAAGATTATCTGTTGATGCAAATTTTGATCATCGGGCCTGAATCGTCTCTGTTTCTTCACTGTGAGGTTCTTCACTGTCTTCTATCTCTTTCTTCTGTATGGTGCTGTGCAAGGATGTAGTTATGCTCTACACACAAAAAGAGAGGGACCAAGCATCATGAGTCAAGATGGGGGGGGTCTACATAATGTGTTTGAAATCACAAATGTTATTTGGAGTATGTTAAAGTTGTCTGCTTTCTGTTTTATTCAGCTCCACGTTGTTCTTTAAATGTTTCCCCTCTTGTCATTTAGAGTTATTTCAGTTGAAGCCATTCTCCCTCTGACCCTCCCATCATGTTCTCTCTGTTTGCTTTCTGGCATTGTAGGACACGCCAGAATTATCCTGTGTATTCCCAACCCCAGCCCTAGAATCAGCATTTCTCTACTATCTACTTCTTCTTTTAGGAAAATAATAGAGATAAAGGTCCAGCTTTTACCTTGCTATTGCTATGTGGGTGTCACTGGTTCTAGGTCTTTTCAGCAGACAGAGAAAGGGAAATGTATATTTGTGCAGTAACCATGTAAAATCCCATCAGTAAATACTGGTCCATGTGTCCACATGTATTTATGGCAAACTAAGCATAAGTTGTTGCTGATGGCTCCAACTCGAGTCCATTACCACATGGTCATTCTAGTTGCTTTTCCATGTTCGCAAATGGCCACTCCAACAGTGTAAAACCTGGCTTCTGCCATCTGTTATTCATTTACTTAATTGCTCAATTCTAGTACATGCACAGAGCAGTTTCAAAATCATCCCAGCTGTTATCCCTGTCCAGTTTTCTGATCCAGAGGATGTACATTTGATGGTGTTCAGAATAGAATCTCTAACTGACTGCTTCCCTTCTTGCATTCCTTTCCTTCATCCATCTGTCTATATTTATCTACCTATCCCCACATACGTCCATATCTCATTTATGTATCCACTAAATACACTTATAAAGCTAAGAGAGGCATATTACATATCCACAGAATACATTTATAAAGCTGAGCGAAGCATAAGAACTTTTACACTAGAATTGCTAGCGATCGATTTGAGTAGATGAACTCGTACTTTTCATTACAGTGTACTTTTAACTGATTTCTATTAACCAATATGCAAAATTAACTGAATATCTGTTTCCTCTGAACATGTACTGGGATGATGAGGAGATGATGATGATGATTGACATGCCTAAGCCTTTTAGTAAGCTCTCTATTTTTTATTATACTCATGTATATCTGTCCTAACATTTGGATTTTATATAAAATAAGATAACACTTCTATGTTTCTAAACTGTGGTGACATATTTTCATTTATTTACATCAATTATATGTTATATGAGTCAATGAAGATATTTGGTAAAAATCAGGACTCATGTTGAATACCTAGAAACTGTCAAGAGCATAAAGATGGCTGTTGAATTAGAGTGAGCAAGATGATTGTAAAATATTGAGTTCATGCTTTAAAAATAAGAAGGCGTTTAGATCTACAATGTTTCATAAATGGATTTAAGTTTTCATGCAAATTTTAAGGAACTCACATATCTAGGAAGATTAAGGTGATAGATTTATGAATAGTGACCATTTATGAAGAAAATACAGTGTGCAAACTTAATTTATGATGCACACATGGCAAATGGAAAGCATCTGGAAAGCAGTAAGATTCGAGATAAACGTAAGTTTATAAAAATATAAACATATCTCACATTGGAGGCTGGAGCTAGGGCTCAGAAGTTGAGAGCGCTTGGCTGTTCTTGTAGAGGACCCAGGTTCCATAGTCTCCTGTTCTACCTCCAAGTGATATGGCAGCCTCTTTTGTACCCCACCCCCACTCCAACACCAGGCCATCAAGTGGTTCACATACATAAATGTAGGCAAACACTCATCCACACAAAAGTAAATCTTTAAAAAAGCCCTCCTATTTTGGCTGTTCTTAATTTTTTTGCCAACTGCTTATCCCAGTGGATCTGAGAAAAGAGTTTCTACTATGGTTTGGCTCTTGAGCACTAAAATGTTTTTCCCAGAATTCCGTGGTTTGCTTTGACAGTCAAGTCATGACTAGCAATTTGTCCCCAAAAAAGTAAAGTGGTGAAAAGTTGTCTCAGCTCCCACAACAGTGTTCAAAAATATATGAGATATGATGAAAATCCAAAATGATATGATGAAAATCCACCCTCTAACTTTCTCTCATCTCTGTGCTCAGGAAGCAGGGATTCTCTTAGTGGTATAGGACATATCATAGCTCACCAAGAGTGAGGCACGGGGACTGTTTCTTCTGATTTTCTTCTTGCCAGGTCACCTTTACCTAAACATGGTCTTCAGACAAAATCACTACTTCACTCAAAAATTATTGTGTACCAGTGTATTTATTTTATTGTAGGGATGTTCTGTAGTTTAGAGAGGTGGCCATGCTCCTCTCTTTAGTCAGATCAGGTAATGCACTCTTCTCCTGTTTCCTACACAACACACACACACACACACACACACACACACACACACACACACACCTTTTTTCATGAAAGAGTAGTATTTTATACATTTTATAGGGACTGCTGTAGAGAATAGCATGTTTCTCCAGTCAGTTGTAATGAGTGATAGAGGCTTGCTAGGTTGGGGTGAGAACTTTTGAGTGAGTCTTTCCTGAAATGTCTTCCTTTTACAGCATCTAAATGTATATCCCAAGTTCAGCAAAACAGATTGCATTTGAGTTTCTCGAAAGAAATTTCTAAGGAGGCATGTTTTCTCCTTATGAGGGATGGAACAGGGCAACCAGTTATAATATGCAAGGAAGGATTAACAGGCAACACACATGCTACTGCTTCTGAGATTATGTGCTCATCCTTACTGTGTGAGGGGCAGTATTTATTCTACCCAACTTCTAGCTAGTATGCAGAGAGATTCTAGGAAGTACTGCATAGGATCTGAGATTGCATTACAAAGGTCCCTCTCCATCCTTAACTTCCAGGAACTTTTCAACAGATAGTTTTTTTTTTGATTTAATGAAACTTAAATTTATTTAAGTATATACACATCACTTCAAGACTATGTGTATCTTCTCTACATAAGGACATATTAATACCTAGTTTCATTTCCCTAGTAGTGATGATGAATTCTATTGTGTCACCTGGATTTCTGTCCATGTGTCACTTTTATAACACTAATGTATACCAGCAAGACAGAAAGTTTACAAATGCAGGTATCCACTGTGCCCAAGTGTTTCATTTATTCTTTTAAATGAGAAATTAACTGAAATGTATAAGGATCAAAACCACCATTCACCCTCATAATCACCACAGATGTTGAGACTAACTGACCCAGAAATGAAGACTGCAGGAGATACCTACTGAGCTACTGTCATGAATGAATTCTTAGTTGGGATTTCTACGAAAAAACCAACATGACCCAAAGCAATTTAGGAAGGAAAAGGTTTTTATCTGCTTACATATCCCTACCATAGTCTTTTATGAAGGGAACTCGGAGCAGGAACTGGAGCAAAGACCATTAAAGAATGATGCTTATGGGTTTTCTCATTCATAATTTTCCCAGCCTACTTTCTTATGCTAACAGAGACCACCTTCCCAGGAATGGCTTTTTTAGCTCCAGGGGTTCCTTGTGGCAGAGTGTCCTGGGCTTTTTCCACCAGAGGTAATGGGACCGCCAAGTGGCCTCTGCCATCTTATCTATTTATGTCTTGCTTCTTCTTGATCTCAGCACCTCCACTCTCACAAAAGAAATGCCAGCAGCAACTGTGACAGCTTCTTTGGCTTCAGCATCTGCCTTTGCTTATAGTCAATCATACACTCTGCTTATCCACTTCATGACCCAGAAACAACAATGTCAGTCAGTTAGAGGCACAGAGACCTGGCAGATTCACTGAAGAGGAGACACATGACCAGGAGCTCAAGAAATGGCTTCCTTGAGAATGGTCACTAGCAGGGTTACATATTCTCACTGCCTGGTTGAAGGTTCTGTGCGGATTGCATTCAGTGCTTGTTTGTTCTTCTGCAGCAGCATCTCCGTTCTTCTCAATCTGTCTCCCCTTCACTGCTTCTGGAGTCTGGTCTGTGAGGTATCTGGCTGGTACTTTGTTTCTTCCTTTCATTATGATGTTGGGCAGTTTGCTGATGGCAGGTTCTGCAAACACAGTTTGTTTCAGTCACTGACACAGCTTTGATGAGCTGGGTTTTCTTGAGCTCCTGGTCATGTTTCTCCTCTTCAGTGAGTTTGGCCACAGGCTTGCAGTATATATGGTGTCAACTAAGGTACCCTTGAATTTGGGATGGCTGTACCTCACCTGGGTGAGCCCTAGAAGCCTAAAGATAACATACCTCACTCCAGGGCCAGCCCAGCCCAGAACCAACATTGCAGGGGCGCAGGTATCTTGGGCAGCTACAAGATTCTTAGAGGACTACGTATTGAGGGTACTTTACAGGAAGAAGCATGTGAAAACACCAGAACTCCCAGTATCTGACACAGGATAAGACTATTATAAGAAAACACTCTTCGAATCAATTTGGAAACATCTACAATAAATTTATTTTAGTTTGCATGGAATACAATCTAACATAAGGAAAATGTGTTGGAGGTGGGAAAAAAGAGCTAAGTTATTTGTTTAATTATGTCATGTCCAACAGGTGACCTCATAGACATCACTAAGTATTCCTAACCTCAGTTTCTATTTAAATTTTCTAGTTTATCAAATGTTTTGTGAGACATGTTCTTATGATATATATGGGAGAGGTTATATACTACTTATCCTGCTTATGTTTCTTCACTCAGATCAGAAAGCAAAGGGAACTAGCATTTATCTGTGGACCAACGGCCAAGCATGGCATTCAACAGGCTTGCTAAGAACTCACAGCCAGCTGTGGTATTCCTGTTACTATGGTCAAAATGATGATAATGCTGATAGTGGAAGGTTGTCTAGTTAGGTACATGACCAGATTGTCAGGTTTCCATCATCATCATGATCTTCAGCAGAGCAGGCACTTAGTAGTAATTACAGGAGGAGTGTCTGGAGTAGGAGGAAGTAGAGGAAAGAACAAGAATGTACATCTATTTCTCTTTTTTTTTTCACCCATTTCTTGATGACCCCCAAACCCCCTTTAGTAGAGAAAAACACAGTTTCTAATATTAAGAAGGTAATCTTAAACCTTCTTCTGCTGTAGACAAAAGTTTGAAGTTTTCTTAAATACTTGGCGATTATAACCGCTTGACTGAGACTTAACTTTTAAAAGAACATGTATTCAGAAAATGTCTTCTGATCAGTTAGAAATCATTATCACACAGACAGCTATTGCCTTAGTGTATCAGACCATATCCATTGTAGGATAGAGCTTTGTTGCTTGGGAATCTCAAATAATAGAGAGACCTACTTAATTTTCTTGACTGATAAAAACATTGGATAATAACCATTTGAACATTTTCCTAATATGTTTATTGACCAATTATTTTAAATAGATTTATCCTCTTTTTTTGTTTTGTTTTTTAGGTTAGAAGGAAGTAATGACTTTCTGAAGGATAATTATTTAGTGTGAAATAAAGTTTTTATTTATATGCTTAATTATTCATACAAGTGTTTCTATATTAGGTTAATTTAATTCTATATTAGGAACTTTGGTTAGTATATTACTTTGTATGTGCTAATGACTCTATTCATTTTTATAATGTCTTTATTTATGTTTTCCAAGGCAAGGTAAGCTTTATAAGATGTCTTTGCATAATTATCTGTTCTTCCGCCTAGACAGGCCAACGATGGAGGTAGGAAGAGGGTGTGAGATCATTTTCTGCTGAGGGCACATCAAGTAGACAAGGATAGGATTTGACTTGTTGTTTGTAGAAATGTAACTTGTCATCATGAAGAAAACTATCACTTCTCTTCCATGTGTATATATACATGTGTGTACAAATTTGCTGAAGAGGAATTTCAATTGTCTTGTATAATGTCTCTAGCTAAGGTAGTTCATAGCTTGCTAACTGCCCTTTGGAAGGCTGTTAGAGATGATCAGCTTTAAGGCCTCCTCTGCCCCTTGATTCATAACTTTACATAGGCTTTGGGGTCTCGGGTTTGGTAAGAAAATATAAATGACTTTATGATTATTAGGTCTGTAGAGGGATTCTACCAAACACCAAAGAAAATCAGCCAATCTTTTACCTTCAGTTTTGTTGAATTTATAAAATGTATTGTCAAAGAAAAGGGCATGACTCTGACAGCTCATTTTAGATTAATGAGGCTCTGTATTACCACCATCTCCCAGACTGGTTGGATTATGATCCAGTGGGTCTGTAATTTGGAGTGTTACATAAATATGGTTTTGTAATGTTCATTTGATGGAATTGACAATAATTGCTTATGGAGCATTAAGTTTCTTCACTGCTATTTGCAGCTTATTCTGGATGCTGTGGTTAAAGTCACTGTGTTCCCACAGCCATGTTCCAGCATATGCATATCTGAGTTTCATTTGACCATTTTGAGAAATACAGGTGTCACTAGGCTTCTGGGCAGGTGTCTAGAAATAAATATTGCTTACTGTTCTTGCGATGTCATTTTGCCCCTTTTGCTCATAAATTTTTCCATGTGAGGATTTGTAGCAGATTCTTAATCTTGAAGCCTCTGGTTCCTTCTGTATCCTGGAGGTAACAGTGATAGTGATCTCTCAGGATCCTTGAGAAGATTAAGTCCACAAATCATTGCAAGATGAGTGAGCTGTAAAATAAATGCACCCCACTAAAGCCATCTTTACCCCTAAGTTAGCTAATAGACTATAAAAAAAACCAAAATATACTCTTTTTGGAGGATAGCTTTAAGTAACAGATGTACTCTATTGTAGTTCTGGAGGGCAGAATTCTAAAATCAAGATGTTGACAGGGTCATATTCCCTCAGAAGTATCCAAGATAAATCCCTTCTGACCTCTCCACAGTATTTCATAGTTCCAGGCATTCATTTTGTTGGTCACAGCCCAACTCTAACTGCTGACTTGGCTGAGACCATGGGTATCTTTCTTGGTGTCTGTCCTCTTTGGAAGCTCACCAGATCCATTAGATTTATGGTTCAGTTCATTGTGTAGGACCTCATCTAATCTTAACTAATAGTGTCACTAGACTATTTCTAGACAGAGTTACTATCTTAGTTAGGGCTTTATTGCAATGATCAAGGCAACTCGTATAAAGGCAAACATTTAGTTTGGTCTGGCTTATAGTTTCAGAGGATCAGTCCATCATCACTCTGATAGGAATCATGGCACTGTAGAGGCAAACTTGGTGCTGGAGGAGCCACGAGTTCTACATCTGGATCTGAAGGTAGCCAGGAGGACACTGGAATTCCACACCAAGAGGAGCTTCAACACAGAGATCTTAAAGTCTACACTCCATAGTAACACACTTCCTCCAATAAGGCCATACTTCCTCCAATAAGGCCACTCTCTAATAGTGCCACTCCCTATGGCCAAGCATTCAAATACAGGAATCTCTGGGACCAAACGTATTCAAACAACTACCATTATATTCTGGATTATGGGGGATTGGGATTTCCACATAGATCTTAGGGGGATACAATTCAATCCATAACAGGGAACCATTTCATTATGTTTAGTTGATTTTTAGAATATTCTATACTAACTTTAAACTTACCCATATGAGGATTATATTTTTGTACTCTCACTTTTTAAAATACCTTCAAAAATAGCTAGTCCCAGACCTTACTCTTAGGCAATAAATACCATGCTCTGAAAGGTCCATTAATTTTTAGAGGCCACAAATGCACCATTGAGTGAACTGGCTCACAGGGCTTTCTGAATGATGTTCTAGAAGAGTTGACATTTTTTTTCTAAAAGTGGAAAACAGCTCAATTGTATCTCACCAGTATTTTAAGACTCATTAATTTCTACATAATGGACAGGTTTCTGTGACAGGCAGCTTTGAGAAATGTATTATTTCTTAGTCTTTTCCCAAAGTGATTGTTGGAACCCTGTTATTGAGTTGTTTATTCTTTGATTTCCATCAGAGAGCATAATTCAAGCAAATGTTACCCAAAACCTGTCCATTTCTCATATTTTTTTGGTTATCCAATTTAGGATCTACTGATTCTAAAAAGTCAGTTATATAATTAGAGAGTTTAACAAGAGAGTTAAATGAAAAGCATAGCATCAGTCAGTGTCCAGAAGGGCACTGTGGTCTTTTTTATTTTGTCAGTGTGCAGAGCAAAAAGAAATGCTAGTGATCAAACACCTCAATGATTGTAAGAACAAGAAGGAGAAAGAAAAGAGACTGTTCTTCAAGTGGAACGAAGTTTCAGACTATCTTGTTTGTACAATCGCTGAAAATTAAATTTTGAAAACTGAGAAAAGGTCAGTTGCTTGTGAGCTGTGGCAATGAAATAAAAATCCTTATTTATTTATTTATTTATTTATTTATTTATTTGGTGTGTGTGTGTGTGTGTGTATGTGTGTGTGTGTGATGGTACATGTGTAGGGATCAGAAGACAATTTGCAGTAATCAGTTCTCCCCTCTTTATGGGTCATGGAGATAAAACTCAGGCCATCAGGCCTGGTGGCAAGTGCCTCTGCAAGGCTAACCATTTTTCCAGTATGGTTTTTGTAATATTTAAAGCCGAAGTACTAGATGTGTGCTACAGTCTGTCTGCCTCTTCAGGTAAGTATACAGCAGTTATAATTTTCTCTCACTTCTCTTGTGATGTAGTAGGAGGTTCTTCTCACATCACAGAGTTCTTCAGGCGACAGCTCTGCTGAGGAATGCCTGTGAAGGCCCCTCACTTTGTAGTTGGCCTTGCTTCCATTTGTTTTGCTCTCTGAGTTTTTTCCCAAGTGTGGAATAGAGTGAACATGCAGCTGGATTCCTGGGTGCAATTTTACTAGTGACCTTTGTCACAGAGAGCTCTTGCAACAAATTGGGTGTAACGCGGTGCACCCAGTGGCACTCTGGTTACAGAATGGGTCTCATTTTGGAGTCTGCTATATTAAAACACTGATAATCCTCAAAGATAATTTTAGGATTGATGGTAAAGCTTGCTAAATGTTAGAGAACCCAACCCATGGATGACTGCTTCAAGGACCTGGTATTGTCACCTGTCTGCAGAAAGTTTTGCCCAAGGCCCTCCATTATTCTGGGAAGTGCTTATTTTATTTTAGTCTCTTCCAGTCATACCTGATCTTGGTAAGATTTCTTTCCCCCCTGCTTTTGGCCAGACTGCTGTGCTTTACATCATTAACCCTAAACTCTGGGGAACTGATCCCCTGACAGCATCTTTGATATTAGATTAGATTCCTTCCAGGCTGCATTTAATTGACTGTGCTCCTAGCGGAGATAGCGGGGCCCTATTCCCTCTCTCTACTTTGCTTGGCCACTCTTTTTTGGTAGCTGCTTGCAAATTCACTGTGCCTCAATGAGGAATGATGTGCAGAAGATAAAACAAATGCCTATGATTCTGAATTCACTTTTTTCCTTCTAATAGCATGTCTACTGCTACACCTGTCAATGAGCTCCTTTATTCTTTGTGAATCTTCTTCTGTCGTAGGAATGTGGCTGCTTTCCTCTCAGGCCCTTCATGCTGCACCTTGCCTATTTTTTTTTTTTTAAATGAAAGGTGAGAATGCAATGGTAATTAAAATATAACTTCTTTTTCCTTCAATCAAGTGCTTCTACTTCTATTTTTAAACTTTTTCCAGATCCAACATTTTTTAGATGACTTTCACATTCTGAACATACTTTTTTTTGTTGATATTTGTTTTGTCTTACAGAGATTAAAAGAATTAAACTACTCTGGTTTCCTTCAAATATAAAGTGATGCTTGTTCAATCTCCAAAGTTGAAACATGGAGATATATAACATGAAGAGTGGAAGCATTTCTGAAGTACCAATCTCTTTTCCATCTACCAAAAGTGGAATTTATTTTTTTGGTCTATAAGCTAATTATACTATTTTATTATTTGGTCTGTCAGCTAATTATTCTTTTTTTAACAGCATTTAATATCATTCTCCTAATATTAATAATGAAAGTTTGAGTAGTGTGAGTAATGAGACCCATTCCTTCCTTCCCTTTCTTTCCTTCCTTCTTCCTTCCTTCCTTCCTTCCTTCCTTCCTTCCTTCCTTCCTTTCTCTTTCTTTCTTTCTTTCTTTCTTTCTTTCTTTCTTTCTTTCTTTCTTTCTTTCTTTCTTTCTTGTTATTTTTTCACAATCATTTTATATTATTTTAATAACATGCAAGTATTAAGGTCAGTTCTAGGTTGAGGAACTAGCAATACAATAGATGCAAATAGTCAAGGAGCAAGCCAGACAGTAAACACAAATAGTCAAAGAACAAGCGAGGCAATAGACAAAGTCCTGTGATCACTCCCTTGATCACAGTTTCTAAGGGCTTATCAGGATGACCAAAATATCTGAGCCTACTTCCGTGTCCTAGCCCAAAGTCATTTTCATGCCTGAAGCCTACTACTTTGTTCTAGCCTAAGATTTAGATTTCTTCTCTACCTCAGAGCAGAAAGCTCTTGAGCAAAGACTCTGGAGTCCAGTATGAACTAGGGGCTTTGTAATTGGTTGAGATATTTAAAGTCTGAAATCCTTATTCTAAGTTTCTTTCCTCTGTCCAACTTGTTTTGGGTTGTTATGTACATTCTTTTATGTTACAGGCTCCAAATGTATCCTTGTTTCTTCCTTTGGCCCTCCTTCTCTTGATGTATCTTCCCTTGAGAAGGCAGCTCATGGTAAGGCCCACATGTAAGTGGAGTTTGGGCTTTGCTACTTACTGCTGGGGTGGACCTGGTGACATGATCTTGTCTACAAAGCAAAGGAGAGTACTGATGGCTGTGGCTAATAATTTGGGACGAGTCATAAAAACATTCCTATATTCTTTCTGACACTTTATCATTAGAGGGGAGGCACAAAAGAGAGGACTGTGGTTAGTTTAATTGAAGTTGGGAGAAAAAGAGATCCATCCCTTAAGTTATTAAAATCCAGATAGAGTCACAAACAGCTGAAAAATTTACAAAATGTTAGTGTCCTATCTAAGTCTAGAGAACTCCACTAGAGACTAGAGACGAGGTTCTAAAGTTCATGAAATGCAGAAGTAGACTTCAGCTAGCCAGTGGACTAAGTTCAAGATTTTGTTTGCTATTGGGGTTGCAATGGTCACGTTGCTTTTGTTAATTTCTCCAAGGAGGTTGCCTCTGCCATCTAATGGGTCATCATCTTGGCCAAGGTTCCCATTATCCCTATGTGCAGAGGCTATTGGGGAAAGAAGTATGGCAAGCCCCACACCAGTCCATGTAAGGTGACAGGCCGCTGTGGCTCTGTGCAGGTGGACCTCATCCCTGCCTCCCTAGGTACTAGCATCATTTCAGCTTCTGTGCCCAAGAAGCTGCTGCTGCTGTTGACTGGTATTGATTATGACACATGAGCCAGTGGCTGCACTGCCACCTTGGGTAACTTTGCCAAGATTACCTTTGATACTTTTGATGCCATCTCTAAGATCTGCAGTGATCTGACCCCTGACCCCTGGAAAAAAGCCTGTGCTCCCCAGGAATTCATTGATCATTTTGTGAAAGCCCATATCAGAGTCTCTGTTCAGAGGAGCCAGAGTCCAGCTGTGGCTACCACATAAAGGTTTGTATGTAGGAAAAATAAATTGAATCAAGTCTGTTTTGGGTTGTTTTATTTTTAATTTTTTAAAATTATTTTTAATTTTTATTGTTTTAGACATGTCTTCTAGTGAACTCTCAATAACTTCTATTGACAATGCAAAAATAGGTAAAAGGATTCTGAAGATGGATTCCACTGTTTTTGTTTTGTTGATGATTTTGTTTTTCTTCCTTTTTCATTCCAAGACACCAAATCAATGGGATCACTCCTTTTCCTCCCTTGAGTTCTTGAGCTTAAAAGCTTTTTGATCTTATTAAACAATTTGCATGAGCAAAGTTATATTAGCAGAGATGGAAGTGGTTGGTAGTAAGCCCTTCCAATTACTCTGTGGCTTCTACCATGCTTGGAGACTGTGAGCATTAGAAGGTGATTGTGCTTAAGATGTACAGTTTTGGAACATTTTTAGGGGATTTTTTTCTTTTTTTCATGTTCTTTCTCCAAACTTCAGATGGCATTCTTCTGAAACTGAAAGTTATCTTTTGGTTGTCTTAATCTCCTTTGTTTTAATCTGTGGCGATGTGATTAATTCCCCAATGCAATGGCATTGAATTCCCTAGACTGTGGACAAAGGGAATGGTCCACTGAGAAATGATAGTCTTTAATTAGCTCTCCAACACATAGCTTTTTGTTACACTCTATCTTAGTTCATTGTTATGCTATTAGGACAAAAACACTTGACAAAAGCTACTTAAGGGAGGAGGGGTTTGTTTTATCTCTCAGTTAAGGACCATTATGGAATGGTGTCAAGGCAGCAGGGGCATGAAGTGCCTGCTTACATTCAGCCCACACTCAGAAGAAGAGAGCTATGAATTCATGAGCCATAGTGCTCAATGTATTTCTCCATTCTTATTTGGCCTAGGAAAGGGCGTCTCGGTGAGGGCGCTTTTGCTCCTCAACTAGGGTAATCAAAATAATGTCACACAAACATATCAAGCAGACCAACTTCCAGATAGTTCTAGATTTTGTTGAGTTGAAAATTAAGAACAATGATCACAAGCTTTTTGATTTTTTCAGTTTTTAATTTTCCATGATGTTGAAAAACTTAAGAGTGATTTTTTAAGGGGCTTTATTGAAGGGTAACTCAAATAAAATTATACAGCCCTGTGTTTTAAATTCTTTCCCTAGTTTATAATATAACATTTAAGAATAGACTAAACACCTTAACTCTTTGTATTTTTAGAAAAATTTGTCATTTATTCAGATAGATTTATATTATGCTCGTTATTTGTGAAGAATTACATTAACAATGAGAAGAAACAATTTCTCTGCCCTAATGAAGTATTTCTATCAGTGCTAAAATTAGAAAGTAAATGAGAAAGGAAATAATATTCTCTTGACAAGCACAAATGTTAACCATAAATTTGTATGGAACAATAAAGTTTATTAAAAAGCAGGAAACAGTATTTGACCATAAACCTGAAAGAAATTAAGTCTTGCTTTATGTAAAAGCTCCAGGATTCTAGGAAGCAGAATGTATAATAGCAAGGTAGAAAAGAATTTACTGTGTTCATATCAGAACCTGGAAGGCCAGATTTTGGAATGTGGTGAGTGGGGGCTTTGAAGAGTCTGGAGTCAGATTGAATATGGGTTCAAAGTCCATGGTGATAATAAGTTTTCCTCCTAAACCTATGCAGGCCGATGTTCACTCATTTAACAACTTCTCTGCAGAACTTCTCAGCAGAATTTGAGTCATGCTAGGCTTTTCAAATGACAGTGTGTTTCTTTGTTTAGAAGACAAAAACGTTTCCATATTCTAAACCAAGGTTGGAGTGTGACACACAATTATGACAGTCTTAGGACAGAGCAATATCTTCTTTGATGTTATTTTTATTGCACAGTAATAAATAAAATAATGGGATATTGTAAAACCAATGCTTTCATGGTTCAGTGAAATATGGTATGTCCCAGGCTCCAAATTGGCATCTTTCCAGTATCCCCAGGGCCATAATGAGCTGGTGAAGAAGAACCATCGAGGAATTAATTAGCATTAAGGGGATATCTTACAGTGGGAATGGAGGCCTCTCACCCATATGAACTTGGGGATCTCTTCTATTTCTTTGTGTGCATTTCAAAGATAATGACTAATTGGAAGCAGGACTATACTTACAGTGCTGGGCTAGTTTGTCTGTTTAGAGAGCTAATTAAGCCTCAAAGAAATCTACTCTCACTTTAGTTTGCATTAAGCAGCTGATCTAAGCCAATCACAATGAATCATATGTAGATTTGGCATACTTTCTTAATTTTTATGAAACTTTAATGATTCTCAAATTCTTAATAGGTAGGTATGGTGCTTTGAATATGATAGGTCCTGAATAGGTTCTTGTGTTGTAAAACTTGGTTCCCAGTTGGTGACAATGTTTGGAAAAGTTGCGGAACCTATAGAGGGTGGAGCTCCAGAGGAGAAAGTGGATCACAGGGACAGGGTTCGAGGTTTTGTAACCCAGCCCCATTTTCTGTTCATTCTTTGCCTTTTGACTGTAGGTATATTAAAATCAGTCCCACCTGCTCTGGCTGCAATGCTTTGACCTCCATGATGGGGTGAATCTCCTTCCACAATAAGCTAGAATAAACCCCTCTTCTGTTAAGTTGCTTCTTGTTCAGGTATATGCTCACTGCCATGAGAAAAGTTACTAACACATGGGCTTCCTGCTTTTCCAAAACGGACCTACTGAAATGCCCTGTTTACGTAATCCTTTTCTTTCTGTTCGGTGGATCTGAGCTTCTTGAGTGTAGGAACAGTATCATTTATTTCTATGTGTTTAGAAATTGCTTTGGACCATGTTGTCCACAGTAGACATTTAACAGGAACTCAATAGTCAATCAGCTGGGTGAAAAGAGCCATAGTTCATAAATTGACGTACTTCATGGCTTAAGGAAAAAGTTACTTCATTTTTTTTGATATTTTATTTACATTTCAGATATTATCCTCTTATCCAGCTCCCTTCCCCACCCAGGAACCCCCTATCCCATCCCTCTCCTCCTGTTTCTATGAGGATGTGCCCCACCCACCCCCTGCTCCCACCTCCCCACCCTCTAATTCACCCACATACGATGTCCAGCCTTCATGGGAGATCTGGTTGGTTGGTATTGTTGCTCTCCTCATGGGGCCACAAACCCTTTCAGCTCCTTCAGCTCCTTCTCTCTAACTCCTCCATTGGGAACCGCTTGATCAGTTCAATGATTAGCTGTGAGGATCCGCCTCTGAAAATGTCAGACTCTGACATGACTTCGAAGGAGACAGTTATAACAGGCTCCTGTCAGCATGGACTTCCTGACATCCACATCAACATCTACCTCTGGTGACTGCACATAGGATGGATACCCAGGTGGAAAGGTCTCAAGATGGCTCTTCCTTCAGTTTATGTACCACACATTGTCTCCATATTTGCTCACTTGAGTATTTTGTTACTCCTAAGAAGGACTGAAGCACCCACACTTGGTCTTCCTTCTTCATGAGCATCATGTGGTCTGTGAGTTGAATCTTGGGTACTGAGAGCTTCAGGGCTAATATCCAATTATCAGTGAGTGAATACCATGTGTGTTCTTTTGTGATTGGGTTACCTCACTCGGGATGATATTTTCTATCTCCATCCATCTGCCTAAGAATTTCTCAAATTCATTGTTTTTAATAGGTGAGTAAATGTGTAAATGTACCACACTTTCTGTATAAATTCCTCTGTTGAAGGACATCTGGGTTCTTTCCAGCTTCTGGCTATTATAAATAAGGCTGCTATGAACATGGTGGAACATATGTCCTTGTTATATGTTGGAGCATCTTCTGGGTATATGCTCAGGAGCAGTATAGCTGGGTCATCAGGTAATGCTATCTCCAATTTTCTGAGGAACTGCCAGACTGCTTTCCAGAGTGGTTGCACCATTTTGCAATCCCACCAACAATGGAGGAGTGTTCTTCTTTCTCCACATCCTCACCAGCATCTACTATCATCTAAGTTTTTGATCTTAGCCATTCTGACTGGTGTGAGGTGGAATCTCAGGGTTGTTCTCATTTGTATTTCCCTCATGACTAAGGATGCTGAACATTTCTTTAAGTGCTTC
Organism: Grammomys surdaster; assembly: GCF_004785775.1. Classification (NCBI taxonomy): domain Eukaryota; kingdom Metazoa; phylum Chordata; class Mammalia; order Rodentia; family Muridae; genus Grammomys; species Grammomys surdaster. The sequence continues at coordinate 1,389,666 of NW_021620607.1, read as the reverse complement.
TCGGCCATTCAAGATTCCTCAGTTGAGAATTCTTTGTTTAGCTCTGTACTTACTCCATTTTTCAATAGGGTTATTTGGTTGTCTGGAGTCTAATTTCTTGAGTTCTTTGTATATATTGGATATTAGCCCTCTATCAGGTGTAGGATTGGTAAAGCTCTTCTTTCAATCTGTTGGTTGCCATTTTGTCCTATTGACAGTGTCCTTTGCCTTACAGAAACTTTGCAATTTTATGAGGTCCCATTTGTCAATTCTTGATCTTAGAGTATAGGCCATTGGTGTTCTGTTCAGGAACCTTCCCTTGTGTCCAAGTATTCAAGGTTCTTCTCTACCTTCTCTTCTATTAGTTTCAGTGTATCTAGTTTTATGTGAAGGTCCTTTATCCACTTGGACTTGAGCTTTGTACAAGGAGATAAGAATAGATCGATTTACATTCTTCTACATGTTGTCCTTCAGTTGAACCAGCACCATTTGTTGAAAATGCTGTCCTTTTACCACTGGAAAGTTTTAGCTTCTTTGTCAAATATCAAGTGACCATAGATGTGTGGGTTCATTTCTGGGTCTTCATTACTATTCCATTGATTTTTCTGCCTCTCTCTGTACCAATACCATGCAGTTTTTATCATTATTGCTCTGTAGTACAGATTGAGGTCAGGGATGGTGATTCCTCCAGAAGTTCTTTTATTGTCAAGAATAGTTTTTGCTATCCTGGGTTTTTTGTTATTCCAAATGAATTTGAGAATTCCTCTTTTTAGCTCTGTGAAGAATTGAATTGAGATTTTAATGGGAACTGCATTGAATCTGTAGATTACTTTCGGCAAGATGATCATTTTTATTATATTAATCTTGCCAATCCATGAGCATGGGAGATAGTTTCATCTTCTGGGATCTTCTTCGATTTCTTTCTTCAGTGATTTAAAGTTCTTGTCACACAGATCTTTCACTTGCTTGGTTAGATTCACACCAAAGTATTTTATATTATTTGTGACTATTGTGAAGGGTGTCACTTCCCTTCACATTTATCTTTTGAGTAGAGGGAGACTACTCATTTGTTTGAGTTGATTTTATAATTTAGGAGTTCTCTGGTGGAAGTTTTGGGGTCACTTAAGTGTACTATCATATCATCTGCAAATAGCGATATTTTGACTTCTTCTTTTCCTATTTGTATCCCTTTGACTTCTTTTTGTTGTCTTATTGCTCTGGCTAGGACTTCCAGTACTATATTGAATATGTAGGGGGAGAGTGGGCAGCCTTGTCTAGTCCCTGATCTTAGTGGTATTGCTTCAAGTTTCTCTCCATTTAGTTTGATGTTAACTACTGGTTTGCTGTAAATTGCTTTTACTATGTTTAGGTATGGGCCTTGAATTCTTGATCTTTCCAAGACTTTTACCATGAAGGGATGTTGAATTTTGTCAAATGTGTTCTCAGCATCTAGTGAGATGATCAAGTGTTTTTTTTCCTTTCGGTTTGTTTATATAGTGGATTACATTGATGTATTTCTGAAAATTGAACCATTTCCACCTTCCTGGGATAAAGACTACTTGATCACGGTGGATGATTGTTTTTGATCTGTTCTTGGATTTGGTTTGCAAGAATTTTATTGAGTATTTTTGCATCAATATTCACAAGGGAGATTGGTCTGAAGTTCCCTTTTTTGTTGGGTCCTTGTGAGGTTTAGGTATAAGTGTGATTGTGGCTTCATAGAGCGGTTGGGTAGTGTTCCTTCTGTTTCTATTTTGTGGAATAGTTTGAAGAGAATTGGTATTAGGTCTTCCTGGAAGGTCTCATAGAATTCTGTACTAAAACCATCTTTTCTTGGGATGTTTTTAGTGGGGAGATTTTTAATGACAGCTGTTATTTCTTTAGGGCTTTATGGGACTGTTTAGATGGTTTATCTGCTCCTGATTTAACTTTGGTAGCTGGTATCTGTCTTGAAAATTGTCCATTTCATGCAGATTTTCCAGTTTTGTTGAGTTTTGTTGGCTTTTGTAGTAGGATCTGATGATTTTTTTAATTTCCTCTGTTTCTGTTGTTATGTCTCCATATGTTTTCAGTTCTAGTTTTATTAATTTGGATATTGTCTCTGTGCCCTCTCTTTAGTCTGGCTAAAGGTTTATCTATCTTGTTGATTTTCTCAAAGAACCAGCTCCTGGTTTTGCTGATTCTTTGCATAGATTTTTTTGTTTCTATTTGGTTGATTTCAGCCTGAATTTGATTATTTCCTGCTGTCTACTCCTTTTGCATGTTTTTGCTTCTTTTTGTTCTAGAGCATTCTGGTGTGTCGTCAAGTTGCTAGTGTATGCGCTCTCCAGTTTCTTTTTGTAGACACTTAGAGCTATGAGTTTTCCCCTTAGCACTGCTTTCATTGTGTCCCATAAGTTTTGGTATGATGAGCCTTCATTTTCATTAAATTCTAAAAAGTCTTTAATTTCTTTCTTTATTTCTTCCTTGACCAAGTCATTGTTGAGTAGAGCATTGTTCAGTTTCCATGTGTATGTGGGCTTTCCATTGTTTTTGTTATTATTGAAGACCAGTCTTAGTCCATGGTGATCTGATAGGATGCAAGGGATTATTTCAATGTTTTCGTATCTGTTAAGGCCTGCTTTGTGATCAATTATATGCTCTATTTTGGAGAATGTACCATGAGGTGCTGAGAAAAAGGTATATTCTTTTGTTTTTGGATGAAATGTTCTATAGATATCCATTAAATCCATTTTGTTCATAACTTCCTTTAATTCCACTGTGTCTGTGTTTAGTTTCTGTTCTCCATGAAGAAGTTACTTCTTAGTAGAGGGAAAGCTTTCTAATTTATTTGGATCAAAGATTTATGTGTGACTCAAACACAATGACAAACTGACTTTCTTTATGATATTTTGGAGTAATTTACGTCTTGTTCTTCAGTTCCTATTTTGGTTGGATAACAGAAAGTTTTTAAACTCTTTCAAGCTTAAAATAATCTCCTTGGAGTTAGAGAGATGGTTTGGTGGTTAAGAGTGCTTACTGACTGCCTAGAGAACCCGACCTTGGTTCCTAGCACTCAGGTGACTTACAGTATTCTGGAACTCCAGCTCTTGGAGATTAAAAGTCCCATTCTGGCTTCTATATATACATATGAGGAAAAATAATACAAAGTTAAAAATTATTTTCTTTAGTAAATATTCTATCAGTTCAAAGTTAAGCAGCTTCTCTAATGTTTTCCTCTTTCTCTGATTTCCTCCTCTTCCCCAACTGTATCTTCCACCTGTGCCCCCCATTTTTCCTCTCTTTTCTTCTGTCTTTCCCTTCATTCTTTCTAAAGAAGACACCATGAGGAATGTTACCTTAGTGCATATGATGTACTTTCTTTCCTGGGTGACTTCTAACAAGATGTAAGTTCATGGCATCTTTCATCTGCCTTGTCTTGGATAATATCATGTTGGTTCTAAATTATCCATATCTGAGGATGTCATGTCCAGGCAAAGTAGACCTGTATGAATGTATAATATATTTCAGCGGACATTACCCTTGGCTATGCTCTGCAGCCAAAGGCCATCATTGATTGACAGAAGCTTCAGACTTCAGCTTTCAAGTCTTCCCATAGAGACTCCAGCTAACAGGAACAGACAGAAGGCATCCACATTGTGTCCTGTGTCTTGTGGCTGTTTGCATTTCTGATCCACAGAATTCATAAGTGAAATACCTGGTTGTTTTGAGTTGTTAGCATTTGACGTAAACTTCTATGCAATTCCTTCATTTTTCTACATCCCTATGAGAATGACTTTAAGGATTCAGAATGTAGGCATCACACACAGGAATACAAGCCTGTGACTAGCCCAGTACACATAAAGCTAAGCTAGGAAGATTGCCATGACTTTGAGTTCAGCCTAGGTTGCATAGGGAGTTTTTCCTATGCAACCACTATATTTCCACTATAATTTGAGACTTTAGCATTAAAAGGGGTGTTAAATGGATAATCTCAAAAACTAGGACAATTTGTTCAAAACCATATTAATTAATATTTATTTTTAAAATTATGTTAGAGGAAAGCATTCACTTCTTTCTAAAATATTTTCTTTCTTTCTTTCTTTCTTTCTTTCTTTCTTTCTTTCTTTTGCTCTTTCTAAAGTATTTATATTATTGAGAAAAATATAAATCTTTTTCAGTTCCTTAAATGGTAACACATGTACTTGCCTAAATATAAAGCTAAACATCAAAAGCTATGATACAACAGGCTGTACTACTTGATCTCTATCTAATGTTACTCACGTGATTGGAGTTCACTGTCTCAGCAGGTTGGGAAGAGAATGTGGCAACATGAAAAGGAAATCACATTTGCTAAAAAAGAATCAAGGGTGAAAATATCGTCATTAATTGCCACAGGTCATCTCAGTTGCACACAGCGAATGGCAGAGGAAAAAGGGCTTTCTGTGGGAGAGAGCAAAGATGGTTAGAAAGACGCTATTCTGATGTGTGGAATAAAAAAAGACCTCCATTATGTAGCTTGGAGTAAACAGCAATATTAGTATAATGGGCTGTAATAAATCACCAGTGGTTTTTCAGATTTCCTGTTTGTGTTCTTTCAGGTCATAGAGAATGGCATAATCTTTTTGTTTTGTTTTGTGTTGTGGGTACTACCCTTTTAGACCCAGATGATTTGGTTTTCTTCCAGATGGCTGCCTTTAGATTTTTGAAATTAGCACTCAATATATTTTAATTCAATTTGGCAACTAATGGATGCCTGAACTTATTTAGCCCTTCCATTCAAGCATCTTAAAGTGCAATTGTAATTGAAGCAATTTTTCTAATTACAATTTTTATTCTTCATTTTTCTTTTTCTGAAAACATGAAACTCTGCTCCATTGACGACTAGAAAACTTTAGATAACATAGGAAAGTGAAATATAAATGATTTTTCCAGATTTTTCTTGTCAGGTGCAAAATGTGACTGTTGGATTAGGTAGATTTTAAGGATCTTCTATATAACTTGTTCCTGCTCTTAAGCCAGATTTCATGAGCAGTCTGGAATTTGAATTGTGTTTTCTCTGAACAGAATTAAATAAAAACATGGAGTAAAGACATAACTTGGTATGGTTAACCTATCAGACAGGTGTTTCTCCTGTTTTCCAGCTCCCACAGTGTTTAAAAGACTTCATACATTTGCATTTTAAGGACAAGCTCAGCATCTTTCCACTTCAGTAAGCTAAGTAAGTATGTTCCCTATGTGGCTTTGCTTTGCTTGTTGAAAGTCTCTTCCTACACAGTGGGAAAGAGATGCTTGAAGCCAAACAGAAATCAAGGCACAGCTCTTTCTAGCACCACAACAAGGAAATGTTATTTCTCTATGTCAACAAGGTGAAATGTCTCTATAGCCTTTCTTTTATTTAAGAGCACCGTTGCCTAACTGGAGTGGGTGAACTGCCCATATGCCCTTTAATATAGTTCACCTTGACCCCTTAACATAGGAATGGCTGGAGTGATGGACAAGCGTTGGAAGGACTATATTTCTCATTAGCAACAGCAATTAAGTCTCAAGTAAGGGCTTGAGACATATGCAAAGAGCCATGAAAGGTACTTGATATGGCTTGAATCCTGTATATTCTGTCTTTCTGAGTAATCACTGATAATTTAAAAGGAGGGGAGATATGCTGATAGGAAGGGGTAGAGGCAGGGGACCGGGGAGATGAACAGTGAGGGATAGGGAGCATTAACTAGCGTTAAGGAAACTGTAAAGAAAACATTTGGAAAGCAAATGGAAAGCCCATTTATGCAGTGCAGTCTTGCTGATCTGTAGGAGGGTAACCAACTCCCTTCTGAAAGATACAAGGTCCACTCCATGAGAAGCAGGGCCCAAGATCTGATACTATAAGCCTGGCTAACAACCCAGAAATGGAGAGGTAATAAGTCCATATTGGGAACATATTTCTTTTTATTATTTTTAAAGATTTATTTTTATTTTATACTTGTGACTGTGTGCTTGTGTCTGTGTGAATATACATTACAAGTGTGAAGGGTCCTACCAATTCCAGAAATAGCATTAGATTACCCAGAGCTGGAGTTACAGGTAGTGGTGAAATGCCTGATATGGGTAGTAGGAACTAAATTATGCTCCCTAGAAGTATAGGAAGTATGTTTAACTGAAGAATCACGTCTACAGCTTGGGAAACGTTGCTGATAGATAACTAAAATGGCGTAGCAGCAAACACCCTTCTAATTACCTATGCTTACACCCATTCACAAATGCTGCTCCCACCTTAACCAGAGAAGCATTTCTGTATGATGAAGTGTGGCAAATGTAGAGACTCATGGCTTCTCAATATACAGAAAATTAGCAATGGCTGGCTGTGGGCTCAACCCTAAACATGTCACTTCTACTATCCTATTCTGAGGCACTGGGGAGAGTACAGAAGACGGAGTGGGAAGTATATAGGAGCCAGAAGGTAGAATAATGCACTACAGAACACCATTTCCTAGACTTTAACCACCTACCATACCCATCAGTTTAGACCAACTGTAGTTACCTGAAGTGGATCTACACAACACAATCTATCTTTTTTTTAAAAAAAAAATTGGATATTTTATTTACATTTCAGATGTTATCCCCTTATGCCATTTCCCCCCCCCCCGCCGTGCCCAGGAACCCCCTATCCCATCCCCCCTCCTCCTGCTTCTATGAGGTTGTGCCCCCACCTACCTCCCACTCCCACCTCCCCACCCTTGAATTTCCCCACACTCGGTGTCCAGCCTTCATGGGACCAAGGATCTCCTCTATCACCTATGCCCGACAAGACCATTTTCCCTTACATATACAGCTGGAGCCATGAGTCTCTCCCTATTTGCTCCCAGGCTGGTGGTTTAGACTCTGGGAGCTCTGGTTGGTTAATATTGTTGCTCTCCTCATGGGGCCACAAACCCTTTCAGCTCCTTCAGCTCCTTCTCTCTAACTCCTCCATTGGGAACCCCTGGATCAGTTCAATGGTTAGCTGTGAACATCCACCTCTGAATATGTCAGACTCTTGTAGACCTCTAAGGAGACAGCTATATCAGGCTCATGTCAGCATGCATTTCCTGACATCCACATCAGCATCTACCTTTGGTGACTGCACATAGGATGGATACGCAGGTGGAATGGTCTCCAGATGGCTCCTCCTTCAGTTTATGTCCCACACTTTGTTTCTATATTTGCTCCTTTGAGTATTTTGTTACTTTTAAGAAGGACCAAAGCACCCCCACTTGGTCTTCCTTCTTCATGAGCTTCATGCTGTCTGTGAGTTGAATCTTGGGTATTGAGAGCTTCAGGGCTAATATGCAATTATCAGTAAGTGAATACCATGTGTGTTCTTTTGTGATTGGGTTATCTCACTCAGGATGATATTTTCTAGTTCTATCTATCTGCCTAAGAATTTCTCAAATTCATTGTTTTTAATAGGTGAGTAATCCTCCATTGTGTAAATATACCACACTTTCTCTATCCATTTCTCTGTTGAAGGACATCTGGGTTCTTTCCAGCTTCTGGCTATTATAAATAAGGCTTCTATGAACATAGTGAAGCATATGTCCTTGTTATATGTTGGAGCATCTTCTGGGTATATGCCCAGGAGTGGTATAGCTGGGTCCTCAGGTAATGCTATGTCCAATTTTATGCAATCTTTATCAGCAATCAAACAAGCATGGCAAAACAGTTTGCAGGGTACCTTTATACTGAAACTATTGGCCAGTGTTAGATTCTGAGAGAGGAAATTACTGTCTATAGTTGTGTATTTGTGATGAACTACTCGGCACCAAAAGACAGCTCTAAACTTGTGGTCACACAGAAAGCCCTGGTTCATCTTGGTGGGACAAAACATAATGAATAGATAGGAGTATGAGAGGTTTACATGGAAGTGGGGTGGGTAGACAAGGGTGGTAGTGGGGTGGGAAGTGAGAGCGGCCAGCATGCAAGGCGTACCTATGTGAAATTGTAAAATAAAAATGAAAAATAAAAATATTGAATTGAAAATATTTAAATATATAAAAGGAAGGGGATATGAAGCTGGGAGGGAGTTGTGGAGAGAGGTGCAGGGAGAGTCAAAGAGACAGTGGGGTAGATATGGTTGAAGTACACTGTTTGCATGTATGAAATTCTCAAAGAATAAATAAATCTATTATATTGGTATACAAAACAAAGGCTATGTAAATGCAAGAAGCAACATCCTTGCAATATTAGAAGATAGTACACAGAGAACATTGGGTCCCAGTAGCACTAAGGTGTGCAGTCTTTCATGCTAGGCCCTCAGCTTGTAGCATTTTTGTCTGATACCCACTCTGGACCTAATTACATCATCTGTACTGTTTCTGCTCTGTAAAGGTTGCATTGAGTTGGGTTGTGTTGATTGTGAGTTGCAATGAAAGGGGAGTGTGTACAGATGTGTACTTCTGGAAGTCACAAGAGACACACACGGCTGGCCATCTCTGTTACCTTCCCCTAGCATTTCTCTTCTTCCTATGCAAATGACTGTATAGAGATTTTCATAACAACATACAGAGCGTAGACAATTGAGGTTACAAAGACAATTGCAAAATGAGCACTATTTTGAAGGATTACATAGATACTTTGGAAAGACTGACATGCAAATAATACCCAAATATGCCAAAATTAAAAAATATATATTTTGTAGAATACTAGTGTTGCATTTTATTCTGTGAGGTGATGGGTTCCTGGCTTCAAGAATGTCATAATTATGTGAATTTAGAGACTGCATCCAATCCTGATCTTTTTTTTTTTTTTGTAAGTTTTACAACTTACAAAGGACCTCAGACATGCTGAAGCATCAGCCAATTTTTCATTGCATATTGGAATCGAGACCCTTGGTCCTATAAATATGGCCTGCTGACTCTGTTAGAAACTAGAGATGTTCAGAAAGCATTTGAACCTGTATAGCTGTGGGAAAATGGAGCTGTAAGAATTAGGGTCACCATTGGGGAGGATGAAAATGGCTTCACAAGAGGGATAAGAATCTGAACTTGACACCAAGGGATGACTTTACTAGTTCAAGAGAGAGAAAAGATATTCTGGAAAAAGAGATGAGAAAAGGCGGAGAGATGAAAACAAAACTAAGATGGTATACTTGATAATATTAATTATACCATGGTCTTGAAAGGGCATAGAAAAGACAGAAGAGAAAGATGTAAAAGTAGGCAAGTTGGAACAATGCCAGGGATTGGGTAGGGATTTGTGAGGCTGGTGCAGTAAAGAACGTTTGGGCGTTTTTCTGCAAGGCATACATTTGATTACAATCCTGATGTAGATGCTGATATTTGGAAACTAAGATATATGAATAGACCCATGCATTTTGTGTTTAAATTCTCTTTTTTTTTCCTGACTGGAGCTTTAATTTTCTAACCTCTATGAAATCTCTCTTCCCACCTCCAACTCCTCCTCCTTCTGATATACATGGTTTGAGTAGGTCATATGTGTTAGAACCCCTGCTAGGTACTGGAAGTCTCTTCCTACTGGAGATTTTTCTGTCTTAGGTTTGCATTATATGGAAACACAGAGAACCAAATGGAAGCTACCATATGAGACACAGATTAAGACGAATACAAGGTGCCAAGGTGGTGCCAAGTGGAATGACCTGCTGGAGGGTGACACTCCCCGTCACTGCCTGTCTATTTTGTGACAGGTTGAAGGGGGTTGCCTAAATTAAAATGGGTGGGCAGAAATACTGTGGATAGAAGAAAACTAAAATGAGGTTATTCTGAGTCAAGAGAAGATGATGACAGGAGACAGTCCATGCTTCCATCAAATGAGTAGGAAATAAAACTAAGGTAGTAGGTGGAGCACTAAGGACTGCTATCCTTTACTGTCTGTTTAACGTTATCCTGAGGTCTGTAGAGCATTATCAATGCAGCTTAAGGAGGGAAAACGATGTGATTAATTTTATATTCAAAAATCATGCCAGTTTAGAATGGATAAGCTCAAGGCTGGAGGCTGTAGAAGATGCTGAAATGGCCAATACCAGAGATACTGGTGACCAGTCCCTAGGGAGGGTGAAATGTGGGAGTCAAGGGAGAGATATGGAAAAAGCAGATATGATGCTGTGCGATGGGTTAGTTACAGAAATGAAGTGGAAGGATTGAAATATGGGCTTCCAGCCTTTGGTTTTTACCAAGTCTATCATCTATGAATTTTGTGTCCTGTGTAGTTATACATTTCCTCCCACCCCACTCAAACATAAACTTTACAAGAACCAGAGACAAGCTTAATGGAAGACACAAAGTGAGTGGTAAAATGATTAAATACTTAACTTTAACTATATTTATTTAAGATATGTCTGTGTAAAGGTCAAAGGACAATATGGGAGAGTTTTCTCTCCTTCTAACATGTGGGTCCTGGAATGCAACTCAGGTCAACAGGTTTATTGACAGTCTTTAGCCACTTAAAGCATGCCACTGTCCTCATGAATGAATTTTTAATCTGAATAAAAATAATTATATCAACCCTTCACATTTTTTATTAGAGAAAGCAGATGATTGCTTGAGTCACCAGCAGCTTCGGGTTAGCATTTGCATTATTTACGTACAAACAAATGAGAGTCCAACCAGGTTCCCAACCCTTTTTGTTACTTGATTTCAGTATTTCAAAAGTATGGCTGGTTATTCCCTCTTCTCTCTAGTTACTCTCTAATGTTAGCCCAGTGCATTTTCCTTTTCCTCACTGACCACTGATGTCACATCCCTGGGAAACTTATTGTTCTGCTCATTTTACAGTTCTAGGTCAACTCTGACCCTTGGGATGAAATGAGATGTGGAGTGTCTGATCTGGACCTCCTAAAATATGAATGACGAGAGGCAGGAATGGCTTTTGTATATGAAAACCCTCCAGCCTCAGCTCCACTGAGCTCCGAAGGCTCATTAGTGGGAATGAGCACTCAGGTCGACTTCACTGCTGGACAGGAGGTGGAGTGGGATGAGGACAGTGGTGGGAAAGAGAAAAAGAAAGGACTGTCACTTAGTACTTTCTCTCTATGCCAGTCACTATGACAACAGCCTGGTGGAGCAAATACTTATTTCCAATTTACAGATGAGAAAAGAAATGCTTAGAGATTTAATGAACATCCTCAAAACTGTGCTAAAAGCAAGTGAAATGCAAGTGGGACCACAAGGGTTGGATACTATTTGGTACTAATTGGTGTCTTTATTTTATTTTATTTTACTTTATTTTATTTTATTTTCTTTGCAATTGGATAGGTGCAGTAGGGTTTTCTAAAGGAGCAGCGCCGATAGAATGGATAGATCTTACAGAACAAGATTTATTAGGTTGACTTGGGTTAGCAGGCCTAGTAGCCCAACAATGGCTGTCTCTATGCCAAGGAGGCTGGAAACCCAGTAGCTTCTCAGGCCACAAGGCTAGATTCGTAAGCAGTCCCAATCTGTCGCTGAAGGCCTGGAGGGTTTCTGGAGGACAGTAAGTCTTCATTTCATAGTAGAAGATCAGAAGAGTTGGGTCCCTGGGAGGGGGGCAGTGAGTGAGATGTAAAGTGAATAAGGGAAAAAATAAGAGCTGGTTCCTGATGTTTGAAACCAATAGCAGCAGTAGGGATGGCAACAGAGTAGATGTACTCACCAGCAAGCAAACAAGGGGGTATGAGGTTCTGCTTCTCTAAGACCTATTTATATCTAGGATGCTGCCAGAAGGTACCACCTGCTCTGAGGATAAATATTCTGTTAGTTAATTCTTCCTGAAAATAGTGCTAACAGATCTACCTAGAGATGAATCTCCTAGCCCACTCTAGAGCTAGCCAAGCTGACAATCCTGATTAACAACCACAGAGGAGCATAAATATTATGCGTTTGTTTGTAGCATGGAGAATATATAGGCAGAGCTGCAATGAGGGGAAGGAGTCGGAAGGAGACAGTGCTTGTCAATGACTCTGTCACAGCTGTTTGGACATATTGGCTATGTGTCTAACTGTCAGGTTTGTACTTAAGCACTGATCACACTCGCTCACGCTTTAGCCCAGGGTGCTGTGTTGGCTTGTGAAGCTGGTGTGCTTCCCCAAGTCAGTGTAAGGAGAAGCATGATTATCAATTCTTCAGCAATGCTGTTCTGTTGCTGTGGTGCTGTATAGGCTAGCAGTGTGTTCTGGACTTCAGATTCCTTATATTTAGTCTAGGTGAAATCCTCACAGAGGGAGAGTATTATCGTTTAAAGAGTAGTCCACGTCGTCTGTGAGCAACTGTCTTCCAGGAAATGAGAAGCTTGCCAGGAAAGCCTGTCTGCCTTCTTAGGAAGTATGACTCACATCCTGTGCCATGGTAACCAGGTTCTGAGTAGCCTGGACTGGTTGCTGGGAGAGGACTCAGGCTGACCCCTATTCAGACTGTGGAATGGGTTATTCTTCAAAGGGAATATTGGTCCTGTTGCCAGAGCAGAGAAAAGGGCATGGAGAGGTGCAGTCAGTGACAGATTCCTGCCTCATTTCATGTGCCTCCTTGTTTTTACTGTATACTTTGGAACCTGCTTTAAAATGGTCATAATCATTATTATTACTATTATTATTATTGTCATTGTCATCATCATAATTTTATTGTTACAAGTGCTTTGCCTAAATGTACATCTGTGCACCACTCATGTGTCTGGTGCCTGTAGTGATTAGGAAAAAATGTCAGATCTGGAACTGTAAATATAAATCGTCATGAGGCACCATATGAATAGTGGAAGTCTAACCTAGGTCCTCTGCAAAGGCAGCCAGTACTCTTAACCACTGAGCCATCTCTCCAGCTTTGGAATCCTGGAAAAGGAAATATTTTCCAATAGTAACTTTTAGCCTTAAGTGGAAAAAGTGTTTCACCTTCTAGCTTGGGACTGTGTAAAATGCATAATGTATAAACTGTAAAAAAAATTCTAACTGTACATCTGCATCAAATGAGTTGTGTGACCATGGGCAAAAACTCACCTTTACATTGTGAAGGCTTGGATCCACCTCCAAGTCACATGCTTTTTGATGTCCAGGATGCTCAAAACCTGGTTCTTTATTTTCCCTGTAAAAGTAGACACTGTGCATGCCTACCTCAACGGACATCAGAATAACACAAGACCTAATAAGTCCCATCTTCCTTCAAGCATTCTTTGCTCTGTGTAAAGGGAACAAAAGTGAGAGCATGGAATGATGTTCTTGGAAGGACAATGGCAGAATCGCCTGGTTCTCTACATGACTCTACAGAGCAGGACCTCCCTTGATTCCCTAGCCTCCTTTCTCTTGCCCTCACCTCCGCTGCCTCACCATGGACTGTCACTCAAGTGAGGAGCAATATGATGCTGTGTTGAACCACTGTGTATTCACCTAGCTTAGTTTGTTCCTGTAGCATTATACAGCCAAAATAAAGTAGTATTTTGTGAATTTTGGGGGCTAGAAACTGCAAATGCTAGCTGTAAATGCTGGTGCATGCTGCATTTATTTTATCTTCATTCAACTTATTGCCAATTTTTGTGTGTGGGCAAGGTTTATATTTCCAGTTTCTCTTAAAAAAAAAACTGAAAACAGTTAGGCTGTTTAGACTGCTCCATGGTTAAGAGCACTTGCTGCTTTTTCACAACATCTGTGCTCAGGTCCTAGCACCCACATCAAGTAACTTAGGTTCTAGGGGCTCTAACGCCCTCTGGCTTCCACGGGCATTTGTACTCACCTGGTGCTCATAAATTCACTCAAAAATACATATAAAAATTTAATAGGTAAATCTTAAAAAAGAAGAAAGAAAGAAAAAAGGAAGAAAGAAAGAAAGAAAGAAAGAAAGAAAGAAAGAAAAGGAAGGAAGAAAAGAAGGAAGAAAGAAAGGAAATGAAAAAAATAAAGACCTTGCCATTTGTTGGCAACCAGGAAAAGCTTGTGGAATGGATTCTTTCTCATTGAAGGTTGTTTTCTGAGGTGGGTAGCTTCTCTGTGCACAGGTCTCAGACTGATATAGTTTCATCATCAGTCCCAACATTCTCAATATAGCTGTGTTTATCTACCGTCTAGCTGTCTGTCTATCTATCTATCTATCTATCTATCTATCTATCTATCTATCTATCCATCTAATCTGCTTATTAATTTTGATCTTTGGAAATGCAAAAGTTACACACTATATTGTGCCCTTGCTACTGAAATGAAGTACCCAAGGTAGGGTAACTTCATGAGAAAAAGACGATTATTTAGTACATGGTTAGGAGGCATTGGCTCATCTTTGGTAAGTGTCCTCTTTGCTGTGGTTCAACGTATGTGTCGGAAGAGATCACATTGCAAATTGGGGGCCCTACCTCTGAAAGGTTTCAAATCATTGTGGAAACAGAGGAGCAAGTCTCTAATATTAAGACATTTGGGGAATAAACTGCAAAATATGTAAATCATAGCACATCCCTAATCTGAACTGTGAGCCACCTAAGTCTCACTTGTCACAGAATCACAGACCAGAAATAATGGAAGCTCAGAAGTTGACTTGGCTCAGTAAGAATTCAGCCACAGCACTTGAAATGTTGTGAAAAGATATCAACTGTATAAAAGAAATCTTATGGTCACAGCCAGTGGTATTGAAAAATTTGGCTTAAGTCCTTTTCTGGAATATTCTATACCAGGAAATGGGGAGAGTTTGTGATTGTTTCAAAGTTCACCATCAACCTAAACAGTTTGCTTCATGGAGGCAGAGAAGATCACCATGAGGAGGAAAGCAGGATTTTCTTCTTTCTCTTTCTTAAGTTGCATTTTAAGTTTATTAATTAATATTTTTATATTATTTTTAATCATGTGTCTTTTTAGATTATTTTTAATCATGTGTGTGTCTGTGTGTGAGTGTGTACATGTGAGTGCAGGTGTCCAAGGAGGCCTGAGGTGTCAAATTCCTTGGAGCTAGAGTTAGAGGCATTTGTGAACTGCTTGGTGTGGGTGCTGGGAACTGAATTTTGTTTCTCTGCTAGGCCAATATCTACTATTAACTCTTTGGCCATCTCTCGAGCACCTAGGTTTGTTAATTAGCATACAAAATAGGTTTCTTTCTGTTATGTCCTTCTAATATGTATGTTGTTTGGGTTGCTTCTCCTCTTAATTCCCACTCATCACCCCCATTTTCCTGTTCTTCCATCCCCACTATTCTTTCCTTCCCCCTTCAACTTTCTCATTATATGAGTTCTAGTACCTTCTTTACTTCTCTCTTAAACCATCATTTCTTTCCAGTTCAGGGTCCTTTCAAGTTTCCTGGCCTTTGTCTACACTGACTCTCATATAGATAGCAATGTCCAAGCAAGTCCACTTTCCTGCCTAGACACCTGCAGGGTCCCCTCAGTGGTGAGATGCTATTCAATAGAGTCGACAAGAAAATGACACTGTGCATGTGTTATTGTGTTTTTATTAAAAAAAGTATGTGTATACCTGGTGTGCATTTGTGCATTTGTGTTTGCATGAGTGTGGAGTGCACATGTGTATCCATGTTTGTGTAGGCTGGAGGTTTTTCTTGGATGTCTTTTCCAGTCACTCCTCATTGTATTTATGGGTACAGAATCTCTATCTTGAAGCCAGAGCTCGTCTTGATCTGTGGATGCTCTATCTCAACCTTTCTGAGCACTGGAGATTACATGTGGGCAGACATCTCTGCTCAGCATTTAAGTGAATCTGAACTCAGCTCCTCATCCTTGTGTGGCAAATGCCTTACTCCCTGCACCATCTCCCTAGTCTTCTGTTTGGGTATTCTGTTCACACAAAGCCTTCTGAAGCCAGAACACAATCAGAATTTTGTCATCTCTTAGCTTCATCTGTCTCCTTGTACAGCTATCACTTAACAGCACAATGCCACATCTTGGTCTTTCTGGCCAGGCTATGCAGCTTCCAGCTTGTACCCCACCTCTCCTGTCAGGCCTACAGCATCATCCTGAACACAGCAGGATGTGCTTGTGTATGCTTCCCATTTGTTATGTCTCTTAAATTCAATTAGTGCTCTTGTGCTGTGGGAGGCTGGCTTCCTCTCTGAAAGCAAGAAAGACACCAGCCCAGAGCTCCTCTGTGGTCTTGTCTCAGTGTTGTCGGGCACCTCTACATCCCCCTAATTTACATTCAGTTCACAGCATGGGTCACAAATCAGTAATTGTTAGAATGTATTATGAAAAAAATAAACATTTATTACATTTCTTTTTAAGAAGGTGAATAGTTTAGCCCTCCCCCCACCAATATATAAAATACCACCACCATCACAACAAAATTGTGCCACTGACTGACAATTTATTTTATTCCTCTGAGATGTTTAGGAGCTGAAGCATGCTGAGTGAATATTGATCAGCTGGATACAGCTAAATGGAATTCTTTATGATTCTTGGGTTCCTAACTTGTTGCCAATTACCATCTAAAACACCTAAATGCCCCCACAGTATTAGTAAGTACCCGAGGTCTGTTGCCGAGTTGCTAGCTCATGATTGCCAGCTTAGCACTTAATCACCTCAAAGCTACAAAAATGTCGTGGTAGGACAATGGGAAGCTTGTGTGAATATCTCTCAGTACTTTTTCTAATATTTATCAAATATTTAAACTGTGTTAGATAATGCAACATCTTTCTTATAACTGATCTAGCTTAGTCCTGCTAACAAGCCTGTATGATGGATTCTGTTTCTCTTTACACTTTATCCATAGCAAAAGGTATTTCAGAGATGTAAATTTGCTTCCCACAGGGTGGCACAGTGTGTGAACTATAAAGAAATGGTTTGTGTTCAACTGAGTCAAGATTCCATAGCTGGGCTACACAGAGAAACCCTGTCTCAAAAAAACAAATCAAATCAAATCAAAACAAAACAAAACAAAACAAAACAACAACAACAAAAAGATTCCTTAGCTGTTGCTCAGTATCTCATGTTATTTAAGATGAGAACCTGTATGATCATTGACTCCATAAAAGGTCATGATCGGAGAGCCCATGATGAATCTCCCTTGTCAACTCATATGGGATAAAAGAGACTATCCTGAAGTTCAAATCCACAGGCTCTGGCAACTCATACATGGGAGCCTCCCAGGTGAATTGAGTGAGACTGTTCATTCAGTACCACTTCTGGTTCAGTGGTCACATATTAAGTACCTGCTTAATATTCATGTGTGGAGCTGAAGATAGAATGGTAGGGGATCATGAAGAGATGGACCTTTTACACAATGTTGGGGTCAGAATCTATTATATGTCTACGTTTGACTAGTGTGGTGGTTTGAATATGCTTGGCCCATGGAGCAGCACTATTAGAAGGTGTGGGCTTTTTGGAGGAATCGAGTCGTTGTAGGAGTGGGCTTTGAGAGAGCTTCATCCTAGCAGCCTGAGGATGCCAGTCTTCTCCTGTTTGCCTTCTGAATAAGATGTAGAACACTCAACTCCTCCAGCACCATGTGTGGCTATATGCTTCCATGCTCCCCATCTTGATGATAATGGACTGAGCCTCTGAACCTGTAAGTTAGCTCCAATTAAATGTCCTTATAAGAGTTTTCTTGGTCATGGTGTCTTTTCACAGCAATGGAAACTCTAACTCAGCTAATATCTCAACTCTCCCCCTATGTTTTCTGAACTGCAAAGGGGGGCTGGAAGCTCTTACTCTGTGATATAATTTCCCACTCAAAGCTGTTCCTGAGCAAAGGACCACTCAGAAATAGCATGCAGGTTCCTTTCTTAGATGGCCCATTTTGTTTGGCCTACCAGATGCTAGGTGACACTTCAAGTGCTGTGAGATGCAGCTTATCTAATGATTAAATAAAACATTTGGAAAGGATTTCTCAGATCTAAGAAGATGTATGGGAATTAGGTGTGTAGGTAGGGGAAAAGCTCATAAAGGAAGGGACAGTCAACTGACTACCAATGGATAGTAACACGAGGCCATAGATACCACAGTCAGCCTACATCAGTGTACAAAGGGTCTAGAATAATTAATGAGAAAAGGGCATATGAAAACGGCAGATACTTTCTTCTAGGAACCAGACAGGAACAAATTTCCTTCATATGTTTGTTTAGTTGTCTCCAGTGAGCAGAGAAAATGATTTGATGCCCTTGACAGGTTCTCACTAGCCTTTTTTCTTCTTCTTTTTTGTTCTTTGTAATTTTTAAAAATGATAACAGACTAGTTTAAGGACATCACCATGAGCTTGAGGGTGACAGAATAAAACCCATTACTTTGACTACTTAACTAAAAGGGAAAAAATAATTTGAGAGGTGAAGGTCAGTAGTAGCATGTTTTCCTGGAAAATATAAGGCCTCAGCTTCCAATCCTAAGAATGCATATGAGGTCACACATGTGTACACATGTGTACACACAAATACATACACACACACACACACACACACACACACACACACACACACACACACA
>NW_021620607.1:1352495-1371347 GCF_004785775.1 Grammomys surdaster | reverse complement strand
ACACACACACACACACACACACACACACACACACACACACACACACACACACACATACACACCAGGAAGGAGCAGAGAGAGGGAGAGATGAGGCTTCTAAGACTTGCAGCAGTCTTAAGCTCTTATCCTTGAACCTCCTCCACTTTGCTATAATTTGAGGCCAATGGCCTTTCAAGAAATGCCATACTTTGTGTTCTGCATGAACATGAGTGTTGGAGATTGCTGACTACTAAAACTTTCAAGTGGGGTTTGTAAGCCAAAGAAGATGTAAGGAAGCCACCACAGATACCCACAGACCCTTTTCTATTTACATTAGGAAGCTGGGGATGGTGGCACGTCTTCCATCCAGTAATCCATGTTTGGGGAATGCAGAGGCAGAAGGATCACGATTTCAATACCAGCTTAGGCTATTTACTGAGAACCCTAATACCCCATCTCAATAGACAAAACCAAAACATCAAAGCAAAACATCTCCAAGAACAACAGAGACCCGGGTAAGAAGTTAGAATCGTTGGGACATGGACTCCGATTAGTTAGGAGTTGGTTTAACGTCCTGAGATGTGTTTGAGTAAAACACTCCAAACAACTCATTACTTGGAAGTTGGCCTAGCACAGTTGTTTGGAAAAGTATTCTTTCAGTTTTTTTCTTTTCTTTTCTTTTTTTTTTCTTGATGCATTAAAATTTTTGGCATTTGCTGTGGCCGGAGGCTAAGAATGTATTTATGGGGTGCAGAATGTCTTCTCATCTGCGGGTGAAATCCGCCTGGCTTCTGAAGTTGGTGTTTCTTCTACCTGCGGGCATTCTCACATGTCGTTAATGAGGAAGGAGTTAAGCGGGAATGAGCGGGTCTGAAGGAAGGCGAATATATGTTTGCAAAGCGAGGCTGTGCTTTTCGATTTGAGCTTGGCTGCCAGCTATCTTGGCAGGCACCAACAACAGCTACTGCAGGACTGAAAGTTACAGGAATACCAGAGGGAAAAATCTGATTTGCTCACTAGGAGGCTCTATTAAGTGAACATCTGTTAACTGTAAAAATCCCATGCACCAAATGGGAAAATATAATGAAATTCAGAGCTTTTGAGCAAATTAAAATCATAAAATACCAGTGGGCAGGCATCTCTCTGTGTTTACTATTCTAAAATGTACATGGAAATTCAGAACAAAGGAAAACAAAGCAGAAACACTTCGGCTTAGTTACTGAGGGTGCGGATGAAGCAGAGCAGTCCTTTGTGCTGGAGGAAAGCTAAGAGCAGGGGAAAATGTTCACAGTGAGGATGTGCCTGGGAAGAACTCCCCAGCTGATGGATGTTGACACAATAAAAGATGGCAGCTCTTCAGCAGGGGAGCTCTAGTCAGAAAGTGACGCTGAGAAGCTCTTGTCCTTTTTGCAGAGTCTGGACTGTTAGGGACATCCAGATGCTACTGAACTCCTACTGGGAGCAAAGGAAGGAGCAGCAAATGTGGGACTTTTCCATATGGTGTATGCCCAGAAAAATCCCTTAGCAATATGGTGTTATCATACTGTGTGTGTGTGGGGGGGGGGCTGGTTGGGATGACGATGCTCATCTCCATTGTCGCATTGAATACAAAGGACAACACCAGGTCAACTATTAGATTGGGGGTTTGTGCACCACTCTCACTGTAGTGGATATTCTATCTTTTTTTTTTTTGAATTGCATCCATCCTAGACTGGGCAACACGAGAAAAACACAAGTTAACTGGAGAGAATAGATCTATGTCGAAGATAGGGTGAGGTCAGTCTAATTTCAATAGTACATAAATCCCCGTGGCCCCTTGGGCGTTTGCTGTATTAATGGCCTTGAACGTTTAAGCGGTGGCATTGGAGTTATTTAATCTTGTGATTATGTGCGCTGATTTCCTGTGGGAAAAAAAAGGAGGGGTGGGGAGTTAACAAGGGAGAGTGAGGCATAACAGAGGGGTCAAAGGTACTTGGCGCATGAGAGAAATTTTGATTATTGTCAGGTGCATATAAATGGAACGGGCTTCTGGAAAGATGTGTTCTCCCCTCTGTTTTTCTGAGCTCTAATTGGAGACCTTGCTTCCCTAATTGTGCGGCGAGGTCTGGCTACTGTAGTTAAGAGGGAAGCTGTATATCAGGGGGCAGAGGGTGAAGCTTTTAAATAAGGCTTCTTTCCCAAATGCCCAAGCAAGGAATTGGAACTGTAATATACTGTTGAGCTAAAAAGTCTTAAAGTGGCTCTTAAATCTTTACCACAATTACCATAATATGGAATAATAGAGCCGATACTATTTTTAAAAGCTTTTGAAGGTTGCAGTCATAAATTGTGGGTTGCAAAAAATGCATAACTGTAGCTTTTCAGAAGCTTTTTATTTTAATGAGAAAGAAAAGATTTTAATCAAACCGGAGAGTACTAACGGGTACTGTGAGGTAATGGGGGGGTGTTTCCTTAGTGCTCCGAGTACAAAGCAGTCTGAATGATTGACAAGCAAGTGTTTAGTTTTTTTAAAGATTCTGATTCTCCTTTTAGATTCTCTTTCCTGTTTGTGGTAGCCAAGTGTGACAAAGAAAAAGGACACACTAGTGGGGATTTAAATAGTTTGCAGGAAGAGAGGCAAATAGTCTGACTCCTACTACGAAAAGGGAAAATGAGGTGCTATTATCGTCCTTGGCTACAAAGAGAAACTCAGTGGGAGGAATCCGAGACCAAGGCCTTTGAGATTTGTTGTAAGTGGGAATTCTGAAGGAAACTTTTCTAGTTGTTGTAGGATGCTTACTAACACCTACTTCCCTTTCCTTCCCAATATGCCACCCCATGCCTGCATTTGCATAAACATGAGGAAACCAAACATCATTTCAGCACCCACAGATAGATTCTAACCAAGGATACGTTTCCCATTTGAAGACAGCGATGAATGAAGAAGCAGTGATCAATCCCTAATGTATCCACTGGAAGTGAACCAGGATTTGGTAGCCACCAAGGGAACCAACGCTGGTCATGGCAGGTGGATCTGATAAGATGATTTGTAAGGTGGAGCCCCAAGTACTTTAAACGTGAGACCTTGTCTTTTCTGAGATGATGACTTAGGGAGTGCTGGTGATTGTTCATAGTCTTCTTTCTTTATAGTTTGTTCTCCACCCCCTCCTCTGTTCTTCTCCAAATGGTGAGCAAATGCACTTTGAAGGTAAGAAATGGGATGGAGTGATGGAAGAGACATATAGCACTTGGGTACCATTAATGAAGTGATTGGCATGGACATACCTGTCCAGAACATTTGTGTGTATTGTCATTGGGAGACAAATAATGCTAAGTCATGTCCTGTTTTGATGTCAGTAGGGCTGATCCATTATTTAGAGGTAATTTTAGATTTAACAGATGATATTATTTAGGACAAAATTATTACATTTTATTTAATTGTGTGTGTGTGTCAGGGGAAGGGACGTATGAAAGTCAGAGGATAGATAGCTGAAATTGATTTTTCTCTTTCTATTTTATGGGCCCTGGACATTAACTTCAGGTCACTGGACTTGATGGCAAATTTCTTTACCTGATAGTAAAGAAATCTCTCTGATAGTATGTACGCATATATTTTTGGGTTTGAAGATGAAATTCTGTTTGTCTTCCAGATTGTAAAGTTTATGATAAGGATTTGGTGGGTATTACTTTTTCTCTGTCTCATATATATGCATATAAAATATGTACAAGTATAACTGCATACACATAAAATATATGTATACATGTACATATATACATATAATTTGTCTTATAAATTAATCAAGAATTTTCATAGTATTGAGAACCACAGCTCTCTGAAACTCTTTACATTTCTACCTGTAATAGACAATTCTATTTTCATGTGAAAGTATGTTGAATATATACCTTAAGCATCTTAGTTACTTTTCTCAGAGCTATACTCAAATACCTAACAAGAAACAATTGATTTGAGACACAGGGTTTGAGAAGGGATGTATATCATGAGGGTGGGGAAGCACAGTTGTAGAATTCTGATGCATCTGGTAACCTTGTGTCTACAGTTAATTAGCATAGAGTGGAGAGGAAGGGATAAGCCTCAAAGATCACCACATAAAGGGTTCATAAGCTTCCCAAATAGACAACATCTGGGGACCAAGTGTACTAACAGGTGAACCAGTGAGGAACATTTCTTATTCAGACCATAACAATATCTTTGTCATTTTTGTAAAATTAAAAATGTTTTTAATGTGAAAATTTCTCAAGACTCATATTGTATATGGTTTGCCTATAGATGTTTACATCCCCTAAAACTTATTTCTTTCTGAGTTATTAAAATATTTTTACTTATCCAAGGGAATAAATAAGGCCTTTATAGTATTTTTAATATTATTATGGAAGAGGCCTGCAATTTTGACATTTTTCCTATAATATACAAGTATACAAACTCATCTTTTTTTTTTTTTTTTTTTTGGTGGTTTTTCGAGACAGGGTTTCTCTGTGTAGCCCTGGCTGTCCTGGAACTCACTCTGTAGACCAGGCTGGCATCAAACTCAGAAATCCGCCTGCCTCTGCCTCCCAAGTGCTGGGATTAAAGGCATGCGCCACCACTGCCCAGCTACAAACTCATTTTTTAAAATGAGTTTTTACAGTGTTCTTCTGGAGGTTAGAAGAGGGCACCAGATCTCATTACAGATGGTTGTGAGCTACCATGTGGTTGCTGGGAATTGAACTCAAGACATTTGGAAGATTAACTAGTGCTCTTACCTCCTGAGCCATTTCTCCAGCCCCTATAAACTCATTTTTAACTGAGCAATCCAACAATTATTCTATTTTTTTTTTAAAAAAGACTTATTTATTTAAATATTTCATGATATATGAGTATACTGTAGCTCTCTCCAGACACAACAGAAGAGGGCATCAGATCCCAATACAGATGGTTGTGAGACACCAGGTGGTGGCTGGGAATTGAACTCAGGACCTCTGGAAGAGCAGATAGTGCTCTTAACCTCTGAGCCATCTCTCCAGCTCCTCAACAACTACTCTCAATATTCTTTCTCGAGAAAATTTACAAACATTTGTATTTGTGATGATACAGTAAGATTTAATACATTCTAAGAATTCCATCGATAGAATTTATTCAGAACAAAGACATCTGAAAGAAGGCACGAAAATAATAATAATTAATAAATAATAATAATTAAAATAATGCCACAAGAAATAATGCCAAAAAGGTTTTGTATTTTCTCATTGGCTATTCAGGTCTATCCAATATTTGGAATAAGTCAAGAACCCATGCTATTCTTCGAATTAAAACAAATAGTTAAAAATGGAAACTTCTCTTTGTATAAACAGTTATACAAAGATCCTAAAAGCCAAAGGATCAGGGACTTTGCTGTGAGATTGTGTCTCCTAGTAGCATCAGAAGCTATACTTGTAATGTCTCACCATCATGACTAATCAAGTGTGAGCTGAACAAGGATGACACTAATGAACATATACCAAACTGGATGGGGAAGTGCCCACAAGGACTTATCCCTACACAAAAAACCGTAGAAATCTGAGTAAATCTGGGAATGAGAGAGGTGGTCCTCCTTAGGGAAGAGCACACAACTTGGTTGTTCAGTGTCAAATGTTCATCCCTAAAAACATATGTAGAAGTAACATTCTATGGACTCCTATATTCTTGTATTTAGGAATACATACGAATATAAAATACCTCTATGCATACAATAACAATGAAAAATGAGGTCATGATTGTGAAGGAGAGTTCAGAGGGATATATGGGATCATTTGGAGGGTGGAAAGGGAAGAGAGAAATGTAATTAAATTAGAATTTAAAAACTTTGTTCTGATGGGACTCCTAACAGTGAGAGTGGGGGGTGTGTGTCTCTGACTCTCACCTGTTGTTGGGGCCCTTTTTCTCCCACTGGGTTACCTTGTCTAGACTTAATATGAGGAGAGGTGCCTAGTCTTACTGTAATTTGTTTTGCCATGTTTGGTTGATATCCCTGGGAGGCCAGCTTTTTTCTGAAATAGAGAAGGAATAGACCTGGGGGAGAGGAGTAGTGGAGGAGGAACTGGGAAGGTTGGAGGGAGGGAAAATTGCTCTTGGAATGTAATCGATGAGAGAAGAATAAATAGCAAAATAAAAAATAAATGTAAACCAATGTTTTAAGATAGTCTTCCTGACTAATATTGGTCAAAGTGCTCAGAATAAGTGACTGTTGAATGCTCATCAACATCTAACCCTCCAAAGCTCAGCGAACATGGCTGAAGAAGATGCAGAAAGAAGGCAAAGCAAGGTTTGAATATGGGTTAGCCTGGTAGGACAGAGCCTTTTGGGCATAACATGGCCATTGTACTTCTGAACAGTTGCAATTACTCAAAACCTGCACACATTTTGTTCCTGTCTTCATTCCTTCATGGAAGAGGTACCTTTCCTCTTAAGAATCTTTCAGTAGTTAATGGTTGCTGGGGAAAAGCTAGAAATTTTCCTCATTTGTGTAGCCACTGGTATGGTAATAGACTTCTGTAAGCTATCCCTCACTATTCTTGCTAAAATTCATAGGTTCAACAATAGATCCCTGCCCCCCAATATAAGTAAGCAAGCAAGCAAACAAACAAGCAAACAAAAACACGGAGGAAAATATTTTTTCTATCTCGGTGGATTCCATATTTTATAAACCTCAATTTTAAGAACCAACTTTCTACTGGAGAGTAATTCTGTACTTTTGCATGGCGTGTGAAGACTTTTTTAAAAATATATATATATTTTTAAATCAAACCATAATTTTTACTTATTCACATGTGGGTTATAAACACAAAAAGGCAGGACATAGGGAAGGGGATGACACCAGAGCGTGGGTGTTCAGGGGGAGTAGATATCTTTCAGAACAGGGTATTGGCTGGGTGAAGGTTCAGGAGACAGGTCACTATGACTCTGTCTATAATTCACTTGTCCTTATCTAAGTTGGTATTATCCACCAAGGCTACCTATTTACAAGGTCTATGACTACCCAGGCTGGTAAATTTCTACAAAAGCTGCCTGTTTATAATAGCTTATAGCCCTCTGTTTCAATGTTTTTCCACAGAGACCCAAGACTTGGTGTTAGTATACATGCATAACAAGCCTATTGCTGATTTTAGGCCTATGGCTGACTTTAGGCCTTCAGTGTATAAGCAGGGCTGCCCCTGACATCTCCTCCCTTCTCTAAGTATAGAAGGGCTGTGGGGATTCTAATCTTGTGAAGGCAAGGATAGAGGCCTGACCTCCAGTACTTGAAGGGGACTTTGTAATGGCTCCAGTCCCCCTGTTTTTGTCCAGTGAGGCATGAGGGCCATACCCATCCCAGTGTCTTTTTCCTGGAGTGGGGATACGTTTGAAATCAATCCCTATGCAGTCAGGCTTGTCCCTCAGGGAACCCAGAGAGATATTTTTAACTTTTATTGATATTCCTTTGCAGTGCTTAGCCTCACAGCCTAAGCAAGAATTCAGATCACCAGTCAGAGGGGGTTCTGGGTGGCCCCTCTCTGCTTGGTCTAGGGGAAGAAGTCCCCTCTTTTAGGTTGGGTGGAGATTGGAGGTTGTTTGGGAACACCCTGGATAGAGTAACAACCTCATCTTGAGTCTTGTGGTCTTCCATAGCTAACTTATAATAATGTATCTGAATAGGTTTTGCTACCAAATTATTTATCTGTTGTTTCACAAAATTAGTCAGTCTATTTAAGGCCCAGGGACCAAAAGAAATAAGCAAAAATTACCCAATTAATGGTCCCAAGATGGGAGGAAGTAGGGTTAACAACCATGCACAGGTTGAAAGTCAATTCTTGAACCAGCTCTCATCTTTCTCTTTCTCTGTCTTTTCTCAGGGCCTTCTCTGACTTTTTTCATGCTCTCTTTAACCATCCCTGTCTTGTCTATGTAAAGGCAACATTCTTCTTTAAGGGCCGTACACAGTCAAGAGCTATACGTAGTCTTTTCTATTGTAAAAGAGTAAATCAAGTCCAATAAAGTCCTTTGAAATTTTTGGAGGTCTCTTCAGACAGCCAAATGAGGGATTTCTTCAGATTAGTGATGTCAATTTCTAGCTGTTTGATATTCTTGTCAATGGCTCGTCGAAGGTCTGAGTAGTGTAAGATGCTGGAGGCCAGCATCTGGATTAGAACTTCTAACAGTAGACATCATGGGTGATTCATTTTTATCTGGAAAAGAAAAAGAAAGGAGTTCTCAGGGAGATTTCTCTTCCCTGGGTGTTGATTGTTATTCGTCTTATTTATAGTTGGGCCTGGCTTTGTGGGGGTATCTATTTCATTAGTATTTTTGGTAGCCATTTAGCTGTGCCTTCTGTGGTATCAAACAGGCATATCAATCCTCAGCCCCATAAGAGAACTGGGTCTGAGCTATTCCCTTTAAGGGTAAGAGGGTCCTTCCACATAGTTTTTATTGGTCTCGGTGATGCCAGAGGCAGTCAGCAGCAGATTTGCCATGAGCTTTCAGGTTTAGAGAGTTAAAAGTGAACAAGGCATGATGGAGAGTATTTCGGGGGATTCCTTCTGGGGGGGAGTTCCATTTCCCCTCTTTTGTTTTTAAAGCCAACTTTTCAGAGTTCTTGTAAAATCAGGGCAGATGTGCCAGCAGCTGCTCCTTCCACACTCAGAAAGTCATGAAGACACTGAGATACTGCCCGGGTTAGATCTCCTGGGAGGCTTTCTACCTCTGGGTTTTGTGAGCATGTCAAGACTTCTAAGATCTGACTTCTAGTTGGTGATAAGTTTCTACCTTGTATGTGTCTTCATGATGCTCACTATCTATCCTTTCACCAACTTTACCTTGTCTGTTTCCCACCGCACCTTTAAACCCCAGGACATTGATAATTGCACATGCATGACAAACACTGGGTGAATGAAAAGATGTCTGCTCCCTTCCTTTGTCTTTCTTTGCTTAACTTGTAATTACATATCCAGCTATTTGTTGATCTCCTGGTTTGTCTCCTTGATGAGACCATGATCCACAAAAACACACAGGGACTGTCATAGCTTTACTTATCAAATAAATATTGGCACCCGGATCTGTGACAAGCACGAAGTGGCTGCTGTGTATGTATTTATTAGTTAATAAAGGCTATCTTACTCTAAAGCTATCTCTAATCCTTCATTTTCACATGACCATAAATAATATGTCACATTTCTCTTCTTTGATGCCTGTATGGTGTACAGTCTCGATAGTTAATACATATTGAGTTAGAAGAAATCTCAATACTGGCTCAGGCTTTGCTGCTATTTTATTTTTGTTTAGTTTTATTTTGTAGTTACATCTGACCCAGCAGAAATGGCACAAGTAGAATTTTGATTGTTAGAGTGTCGTATGGAGATGGAAAGTTATTTGGCAGGCTGCCTGATGCTGAACATCAAGCCTTTAGCTGTTCACTTACCAAAGCTCTGTCTGTATGTGCCATTTCAGAGCAATGTGAAAATTGCTTATGACTGTACCCAGCAGAATGATCCTCGATCCGAGCTCATTTGCAGCACTTTGAAAACAAACTCCAGAGCCCAATATCACAACTGTTTCCTTCCTTTTTGATCTTACCTCATTAGGGGGACAGGGTAAGGGTGGCATAATATGTTCAAATCTGTCAATACTTTGCGTTTCTCATTCATTAAAAACCTTTAGATCTTGTTTTTTCTATAGGCTCCATTTTACCAGGAGGGTGAGGAGAAAAACACTAAACAGGTGTTCTTGACTTGAAAAACAGCAATTTTGAGTAACTCACAAGGGAAGAACTTGGGAACTATCAGATTCTGAACTTGTCACTGGGAGATAAATTTGGGTTACATGTTTGCCTCTTATAAGCAGGCGTTCTTTAACATAAATTTCCACAGTGCGTGGGGCACTTGATTTCTCTGAGGGCACACATGCTGCATGAAGCAATTGTGCTGCCTAGCGATAGTGAATATTCTCTCAGATTTCCTCCAAATTTACACGTATGAGCTGGAGGAGTATGCTGAGCAGCTAATAGGAATGCTAGCTCTCCTCAGGAAGAAAAAAAATATCTACAGGAGGGAAAATATCTACGGCAAATATTTAGCTTGGCTGATGAGAAAGTGTCTGAGTTTTGAGTAATGCAAATTCAACTTGAAATGTTTGTATAACTTCACAAGAAGATTATCTGTCAAATAAACATTAAAAAAGAATGCATTTCTGCACCCACGTTTCCCAGTTTAGTATCAACTAAAGAAAGGGGCAAGTTATTATTACTATTATTTTGACACGAGTTGTTTTAATGTGTGTTCCCCAGAGCCAAAGTCTGAGGATCAGGAGGTAACCTGTTAATGTGCTTAGTAGTCTGTTCTGAAAACAATTACTGTAAGAATTTAAACACACTCCTTTGCCTTATCAGAATCTATTTCTTCTATGTCTTTAATGACCCACATTAGAGGAATCCAGCTGATTTCAAAGACATTTTGCTTTAGAAAAATTATAAATGTAGTCTCTTCCGTTTATCAAGAATTACTTGGATAATGCTAACACAGGTTAAACATGGAGAAAAGGAGAGAAACATGCACGCCTGTTGATTTTTGAGACAGCATCCTCCTCTTTTCTTTTAGCTCTAGTATTTTATAGGGAACTGTGGATCACCATCTCTTTAAAAGAAATTAGCTTCCACAGAGCCTCATTACCAAAGTAGTTTATTTTGCCCTCAGCAAGATAAGCAAGTATCTCAGCATTCCAGACCCTACAGAATTTCTATAGTCATTTCAGAGAGCTGACTATATTGACATCTGGTCACTTGGCAATTATAGCCTAGCACATGAAGTCACTGTCCAAGGTGATTGGTATTTCTCTCTCTCCTTTCTAAATACCAGTAGTTCCAGGGCTGGTCCAGAGCCCCTCTCAGTCTTTCCTTACTCTTGACATTTGACCATAAGTCAATAGTTTCATTGTTACCATTTTCAAGGTGCCCAAGTTTCAAGAATTTCTACAGGGTTCCAAGAAATAGAAATATGAGCTTAGGTTTATAGGGAAAGTTTAAAACACTGAATATTAAATCTAAATGTTAAAGTTGGTTTAAAACTTTTTTTTATATGGAAGAAAATTGCCCTTTAATCATCTGAATTTATGATTCTGTGCTCAAGGAAAGTAGATAGAAAAATCTTTGTAAAATTTGTACAAGGCTCTATTTCTGTCTCTCTTTCTATAAACATTGGGAATGACTAATTAGGGTCTTCCTATCATCCCCTACAAAATCAAAAATGTAAGAGGGTTGATTGTCTATTAGTTTGCAATATAATTATCTTATGGAATGAGCATTTCCTTGGGCAGTATTTGATGGCAGTAAGATTAATGGTTCAATGATACAAGCTTGTCATAGCTTTGCCTTTCAGTGTTATCATAAGAATGACCTCATGCATTGGAAGTCACAAGATACGTACTTATATAAACAAAACTCAGTTGACTACATGCAAAGTGATATTTATCAACTGTTGTCTTAGCTCTAAAAAGTAAGGCTAGTGAATACCATTTAGGGAACTGGATGAAGGAGTCAACAGAACACAGAACTGGAAAAACCATTCAATGGAATGAGGTTTCGCTTTGCATGGCAACTTCCGTGCTCCTAAACAGATCATCAGTATTAGGGTATGAAGCTTCTGATATCATTCTCATTTGCTGAACATTTCCTGTGAATCCATGTTATAGCCACAAGCACAAATCCAGGACAGATAAACTCAGTTTAAGGCAATTAGAGTTGTGTCCCATGGCAAATTGAAGAGTTCCTGTTCTGTACACTCTATTTAAGGTAAAATGAAACCTGACTTCTAGCTTGCTGGCCAAGCAAAATGGGACAGTTTCTTAATCATAGATTGAGAGTGGCAGTTATAATCATGTTAAGTATGCTTGCTTTATTTTTAAAAATCTACATCATTCTTGGTTTACACAGAAGAAACTTGATCCAAAAATGTCTAGATAGTCTTCCTACCAATACATAACCACTTAGGATTTTGAGACGTTATTGATATGCAGATGTGCTCTTTGTAGCTGTAATTTATTAGATATCTAGAGAAGAAATCATTGAGGTTATTGAATTTGTTTTAAATGTGATTTCTGGTATTGTTCTAAGAGATGACAGACAATACACAGTGTTATAGAGAGGCCCACATGAAGTTAGGCACAGGTCAAATGCTGCCAAGGCTCACTGGATAGTATTAGAAGCTGTGACAAAAGTGTGAAGCAGGTTTTATCCTTGGGGTTCTTAGACAAAACCAGTACTATTGACACCCTGATCTCAAACCTTTAGTTTCCATCACTATGCCAGAGCAAATTTCTATCATTTCAAACCACATCCTGTGTAGACTTTGTCATAGTTGCCTCAGGATCTATTCAACTGAAGAATTACAAAGTTTTTCCTCCTTTACCTTTCTCCTTCTCATTCCTGTAATACATGCTTTCCAGTTTGGGTCACAAAAATTCTGTTAAAAGATCTTTTAATAGATTGTTATCAAAAAGAAAGTATGCTACCAAAGAAGATAACACACTAAGCTATTAATTTTTACCACGTTTTCAAAGTTCTTTAAAACGTGATGATTGTTGCTACTATCTTAATGATAAAAGCTCTTTTGCTGACTTGGATGGTATTTTATCTGGATTTGAGTAAGAATGTCACAAGGGAAAAGTCAAATGCTTCTGGCTATTAGTTTCTGAGAGTTGCAATTATTATAAACCAGGAATCTATCTTTAAAATACATTTTATATCATGCTAATGTATTAAAGCTCATGGTGATGTAGAGTACTTGATTATGGTTTGCAGCCCAAAGTAAGGTATTTTTAAGTCAGTAGACTTAAATTTGCTGTTGAATGTATTCTACGTTTCCCAACTATAGTAGTACTGAAATTCATGTAGTGGCCAAGCTTGGAGTAGATAATTAAGCCTATATTTCTTACCATTTTAGGTAACTTGAAGGGTAAATACTTTAATGGGTACATTTTCTTTTTGGTTTCTTTTCAGGTGCTTGTGTGAAAGCTTTATTAAGCATAAAGAAATGAGCACAGTTTAAATTTATGACAAGTCTTTTTATTCATAATAGAATAAGGCATAATTTTTACTTCCTCTGCATAAAATGCACATACACCTCCCATATAAATTTGAATTATTTTTCTCATTTTCTCAGACATGGTGATTTCTTAAGAATTCTAGCAAGCTTTCTGGAAGGATGTTAAGGGAGGAAAATCAGAGGGAAATAATGAGTTTAGATATTATTTCATCTTTTGTAGCTTAAGCCTTGTACAAACTATGTACATTTCTCCTATTGGTTAAGTGCTCAGAAATATTTGAAGTAGTCTTGGCTTACTCCACTGGGTTCTATAAAAACTATTTTTGTATCATTCTAGATTAGTGTTATTTAAACTTTTTAAAAAAATTATTTAATATTTTATTTATTTGCAAAATAGATGTCATCCACTTTCTCCATTTCCTCTTCCAAGAACCCCCTATCCGATCCCCCCTCCTTCTTTATGCTTTTATACCATTTTGATTACATGCATGTATTAAGGTCAGTTCTAGATTGAGAGTCTAGCTATACAATGGATGCAAATATTCAAGGAACAAGCAAGACAATAAACACAAATAGTCAAAGAAAAAGCAAGGCATTAAACCCAATTACGTGAACACTCCTGTGATCACTGTTTCTAAGGGCTTATCAAGATGACCAAAGTATCTGAGCCTGCTTCCCTGTCCTAGCCCAAGTTCATTTTTATGTCTGAAGCCTACTTCCTTGTTCTAGCCTAAAATTTAGATTACTGTCGGAAATTACTTCTTTGTTCTAGCCTAATATTTAGGTTCCTGCCTGAGACTACTTCTTTGTTCTAGCCTAAGATTTAGATTACTACCTGAAATTACTTCTTTGTTCTAGCCTAATGTCAGATTTCTGCCTGAAGCCCACTTCCTTGTCCTTGGCCCATGTCAAATTCTTGGCAAGCAGCCCCAAAAGCTCTCTGCCTCTCCCCCTTTTTTGTTTCATAAACAAGACTGAGCCTGTCTAAGTTCATTCGGACTAGAATGCCTTCCTTACTCATCATGGAATATGCATTATCAAAAGCAATGCACATCTGTTGGTAAGGCTCTGTGCAGAATCTTACCTGTCCTTAGCTTGCCAGCCTGTTAATTTAATAACTCTGTCTGGGTATCAGCTTTCAGGTTCAAGCTTTGTACTTGGCTGCCAACATGTTGATGTTGTTGAAGAAAAGCTTTAACACAATTGGCAGGAATAAAAATATTCCCAGGACAAAAAGGGCTAGCATGATCAAGCTATATATGCCATTTTTGAAGTTTGACCAAAATAGAAATATTGACCTCAGGTCATGGGAAATTTTATCTGCAGTATCTACTGCATCAATGCTCAGCAGAACAGCATTATTGAAATTCATAAGCTCCCTATGTATCCCTAAAACATCTCGAGAGGTGTTTGAACTATGCCAAATACACTGCACATGTCATTAAACTTCTTCCTAACTATAATGACTACCACTGTAAACTGTAGAACTAACATGAATCCAATGGTATTTGGCATGACACTCAAGATGGCTCCTTACCCTTAAATTCTGAACCTGCTTCTAGTAATTTGAATAGGATAAAAAACATCAAGCCGGTCTTCCAAATGCCTATCTAAATCCTCCGGTATATTCAACATATTAGTAACATTTTTTTTTTTTTGCTAAATAACTAACAAAAGTAGCTGTCTTACCTTCTTGTGTCACAGCAATTGTAGAAGCAGTGGTTCTAGTAATTAATGTAATTAAAGCTGTTATACCAGCAATAATCAAGCCCACTACCCTCTTGCTTCTGCTTAAAGCCTGACTCATTTCTTCCAGTACTTGCAAGCTATTTTTAGAATACCAAGGTTCTGTGATACTCAGGGCACTAAAACAAAAGCTGGTTGATAGACTTCCATAACTGACCTGCCGGATTCCAAAACACAAACAAAATTAGAAGGTGTGCAATCAATACAACTTACATTAAATAATGTAGAAGAAACAAAAGTATTTTAACTTGACAATTAAAAGAGCCTTAACACATGAGCTAACACCTGTTTTAAATCAAGATCCTGCCCCAACTTTATCTCTGGCTATCTCATCATAGAGAACTGCAGCTAATTTCCATTTGTCTCTGAAAATGTTCAGAACCAGACTTCCAAATGAAGACTGTTATTTCCAGTATTGAATTGATTTATAGACTAGTCCATGATTGAGTCTGAATAGCTGGTCACATTTAAGAACAATATAAGAGGCATTATAACTTCTCTTTTTGATTCTCTGTTCCACAAGGTCTAAAAACTTGAGGCAAGGCAGCTTGTCTCATGAGTAGTATAGGTAAGCAATGGTGGGTTGGGAACTTATGTCCAATACAGCTTCCCAGTCACCATTGTCAGGGCACTCAGCAAGCTCACAGATCAGCATCATTCTTTGTCCTGGCATCAGCATGTCTCACCCATCACTGTGGCCACCACCATGCTCCTTCAGCATCTTGTAGAAAAAACACAGACAAACCCTCTTCCCTATATGTAATACCTGATTGAGATCATGCCTTTTGCCAGTGAGTGGATCCTTCACTTTCACTTATGTATGAGTATGCTTAGTTGTAGAGTGCTGTAGACACTCAGCAGAAAGTTCCTTGGCACACATTTTTTTCTTTAAAAACAAAAACAAAAATCCTTAAAATAAAAAATAAAAAGAATATGATTTAAATAAATTTGTGGTGTACAGGGGTATAGATCCCCCTTTTTTATTTTATGAAAATATTGTTTTAAAGTTCCATGGATGTGTTCCACAGTCTCTTGTCCTTGACAATGATAAGGAATCAATCCCTGTAATATGGGTAATGTTATATTGCTGCTAAAGATTCTCAAATGTTTGACTGCCATAGCCAGTTCCCTTTGTTTGTTTGTTTCTTTTTCTTTCTCTCTATTTTTTTTAATTATTGGATACTTTATTTATCTACATTTCAGATGTTATCCCCTTTCCCTGTTCCCCACCCCCAGAAACCCTTAACCCATCCTCCCTCCTGTGAGACTGGGAAAGGATAGCTTGGTTCTTGTGTGGGTACAGGTCTTGAACCCTGGACCCTGATGGGATAATGTCAGGTGTTCAGTCACGCCCCCAGAACCCAGGGTCCTGACACACCATCCACGATCTCCATTGACCCATGATTTTCTGTTATGTAGGGCAATACAGTGCCTTCTTAAGAGAGTTTGCAGCAGGCAGCACAGGTAAAGGGTGTGACTACAGGCCTCAGCCTCAAGAGATTTACATACTAATGAGATACTTGAAGGCTAGAGGGTGTAGCCAATTAAGTATTCTTTTCTAGACCCTCCTCTCTCCCTATTTAAGTCAGGTCTGCCCTGACCTAAGTGGAGGTGCATCCAGATTCAACTACCATTCTCTATGAAAATAAAGCCTCTTGAAACCATGGACTACCTTGTGTCTTCTGGGGCCCACTGTGGAGAACTGCGGGGAAGGCCTTTAATGAGCTGCTGTAGCTGCAGCTGCCACGCTTCCCTGAGGACCTCTCTGCGTTCCACCTCAGGAGGCCTACCTCTTCAAGCAAGCTAGCCGAGCAGCCGAATTTCAGTCAAGAGAGTAACCAAAGAATTCCTTTTCTGTGGGCACGGTTGGGGCTTTCCTTTCCCTCTCTCGTTTCTCTCAGCTGCAGGCCGGTTGCGTGCCCCCACACCCCCAGTCTCAGTCCTTCTGAGGACTCTCAGTGGGGTCTGAGAGCCCAAGGGCTTGAGACCAGTCGGTCCCAGCCACCTCCTGGCCCAGGGATCCCCAACTCAAGAGCGTCTGCCCCCACACCTGTGGAACTTCAGATTGAGTTCTCTCCCTATCTAGGGGTGCCCCAGCATCTTCTCAGAGCCCAGTGCCCACCAGGTGCCATGTGGAAGGGGCTCAGTCAAAATCCTGCATGTGCTTCTGCCACTCTGAGCCACAGTTCCAGCTGACTGAGCTGTGTCAGACACACAAGCAAATCATTTCCTTCACCCTCCTCCTATTTCTATGAGGGTGTGCTCCCACCCACCCACCTACTTCTACCTCCAATCTCTTGAATTTCCCCTCACTGGGTCATCCAGCCTTCAAGGGACCAAGCCCCTCCTCTCCCACTGGTACACTAACACTTGACTTAAATAACCTTTGAGGCAGGAAGCTCTTCTGCATGAGAAGACTTAAGTTCAGAGCCAGGCTGACTCCATGACAGGATGCAAACTGACAACTTGGGAGACTAGGCCTAAATTTTTGTTTCCCAGAAATGAGCACTCAGAACCAGGATCCTGTGGTCAGCTAACCACAACAGTGGGCAACCAATCTGAGGACATGTTATCATCTGGCCTGAAGTAAAAATAGGTAGCTAGAATGAATAAGTGGCCTCCCAGGGAGGTCTCCAGAGCCTAACTAATTGTAAAATGAATCATACACCTAGAGATAGAGCTAACCAATCAAAGTAAAGGCACATATCCCTCCCTGGAATTCCCCTAACTGATTACAAAAGCTGGGCCTGTGAGTACACAAGAGGTATCCATTCCCAAATGGGTAGACACCTGGATGCAGGAGATTCAGTTGAATAAATGCTCTTTGCTTTAGCATACTACTTGAGTCTGGGGTGTCATTCTTCAGTGATTCTTGGACCCTAACATGAGTATTATATGCAGGTTATATTAACCAGGAGATGTCAGCAACATCTACCTCCAATTTTGATGACCAGCTCTATCTTCACACCCCATTGTATGTCACTTGTGGGAAATATTAATGCTTACAAATTAATGAAGTTTATATGCCATCATCTTCTTACCTTTAATCCTATAAGACTGGAGTATGACTCTATTCTTTGATTTCTTCCATATCATTTTATAGAATAATACACTTTTATAGCAAATTTACAAATCTTTCATTTAAATTCAGACTTTAAGGTTAAGATGCTAACAAAGTTTACATTTTGTAGTCTTTGTTTATCCTCTCCTGTTTTAAGATACCAAGTATTTTATTTTTCTTTATTATTCAGTCTGAAAAACTACTTCTTCTCAATGATGACTTCTTTCTTATTTTTAGTTTCGATTATGAATATCAAAATCTATCCCTTGGATATTTCTAATAATTAGATGATTAAATACACAGTCATCTCATTTTTCTACTTAGTTACTTGATTCATTCAGTAAAGTCTTGTATATTTTCCAGTGTCTATTTCTTTACATGATTCTTGGCACACCATAATGAACAAGATTACTTCTAAATATTGAATCAGAGATCTGTTTGAGACAAAGGAATTTAAGAAATCTTTGGAAATGATTTTCTTCTGACTTAGTCTCTCCTATGTTTCTCACTCATCTCCTAAAATTTAGGGTGTGTGTGTGTGTGTGTGTGTGTGTGTGTGTTTCTGTCTTCTCAGATTCCCTGGTTTCATTTGGCCCCCTCTTTAGTATCCACATATAGCTTATTAGCTCTTCATCTATCATTTGGATTCACCTATCATCTCTCCAAGTAATTTGCATATTTTTCCTTTCTGCAAAGTACAGTGTTGTTTTATTTGTGTCCTTATTTAACTAGGTAGGTTTCTCAGCATTTTAGACCATCATAGTTGGCTATGATACAATGTCTATTTGGCCACCACGCTGTACTTTAAAATGCTTTTATACAATAGTTTTGAACAAAATTTTTGTGTACTTTAATGTTTTTCTAGGAGCCACATAAATAAAAACATACAATTGAAATTAATATGTATTTGTTTATATGTATATGTTTGTATGTGAGAAAGAGAGAAAGACGCACACACGCAGAGACACATGCACACACACACACACACACACACACAGAGAGAGAGAGAGAGAGAGAGAGAGAGAGAGAGAGAGAGAGAGAGA
>NW_021620607.1:1350984-1352485 GCF_004785775.1 Grammomys surdaster | reverse complement strand
AGAGAGAGAGAGAGAGAGAGAGAGAGAGAGAGAGAGAGAGAGAGAGAGATGGGGAGAATCTGTGTAGATAAATCATGGCGTGTTCATGGAGGTCAGAGTACAACTTGTGATTATTAGTTCCTATTCTTTACCATGCTAGTCCCATGGCTTAAGCTCAGATTATCAGTCTAGGCAACATACACCTTTAACTACTTAGCTTAGCTACCTCAGTAGCTCTTGAAACTAATTTAAACTGCATTTGATTTAACCATAGAAGTACAACTTTTCAATTTCTAAATTTCATACACATAACATTTTAATGAGTTACTTTATAGGTCTGAGGATACACCAAGTCTTTGAAATCAATCTCTGTTTTACACTTAAGCACATCTCTGTTCTGATGAATCTCACTGCAAATATTCAATGGTCCCCTGTACCAATGGATACCTTGTTAGGTAGGCAAGATTTCACATCTTACTAACTTGTCACAAGCACCGCACCCTGGGAGAAAAAGCTCTCAGCAAAGGGGCTATGTTGTTTCCCAAATTTCCCCATTCAAAGAGATAGCATCTTACTGTTACCTTGTAAAATATTCATTTTATCATTGGAAAATGCATTTGAGTTTGTGTTGTCTGGAAACAAAAGAGTTGTTTTTGTTGAATTCTTCACTGCTGTGCATGTAATAGTTTGAGGTTTACACTATTATGTACCCATAAAGCATGCATACATCTCCTAACAAGACTGCCATTCATTTCTTCAATAATTCCTGCACAGGGGTATTAGGGTCTGTGAACTGACAATTGATTTACTGCCTGGAAAATTATTCTTTATTGATTTATGTTATGTAGAGGTGACTGCAAATCCATAGTGTCTCTAATCAGAGAGAAAATGCTGAAGCTAGTGTCGTTCTTATTTAGACAGGCAATTCCAAGGAGGTGAATTGGTTTAGCACTCCTAGGTGACATCTACATATTATTTAATTATGAATTCAGTAATCCATAAATTATAATATATAAAGCCAGTGAGAACAGGATAGTTAATTAAAAAACAAAGTATCTGTTATACAAACAAGTATTTTAAATGTGATCCCAGCATTCTTTGCTTTGTGGAATGAGACACATTAACTTGATTTTTTCT
This sequence comes from Grammomys surdaster, assembly GCF_004785775.1. NCBI lineage: Eukaryota > Metazoa > Chordata > Mammalia > Rodentia > Muridae > Grammomys > Grammomys surdaster. Next base: position 1,351,369 of record NW_021620607.1, on the reverse strand, counting down.
AAAGTGTCTTCATCTTATTATTATTATTAATTATTATTATTATTATTTGGTTATTCTCAAGATCAAATGTAAAAATATTTTATGTGAGCAAGATCTTTTAAATACAAACTACTACAAGTTGATTAATCTGGTTAGGGAAGTTTTCTAAAAAGCCATATTAACATGATTTGCTGATTTCTGTGAACTTCCTCAGGAAGCTCTGTAAAGCCAGGAAGGGGAAGAGAAAGAGAGAGTGTTGGTCTAGATAATTATCTGAATTTAATTGAAATACAAAGGGACGAAATACAGCAGCCTGTTAAGCCAGTGTTTGGGCAGAGGGCAATGAAATTGGTCAAATTCTCTCTCTCTCTCTCTCTCTCTCTCTCTCTCTCTCTCTCTCTCTCTC
>NW_021620607.1:1338821-1350974 GCF_004785775.1 Grammomys surdaster | reverse complement strand
CTCTCTCTCTCTCTCTCTCTCTCTCTCTCTCTCTCTCTCTCTCTCTCACACACACACACACACACACACAGAAACACATGCACACACACTACACAGTGGGCTTGTGAATTTGCTTTAGCAATTACAACTTCCCTGAGATTGCTTGCAGACTATGTCAGTACACAGCCAAACATTGGACTGAGGGTGGAGATCCCAATGGGGAAGTTAGGGCAAGAACTGTAGGAACTGAAGGGATTTGCAACCTCATAGAAAGAACAATAACCAACTAGACCCCCAAAAGCTCCCAGGGCTAAACCACCAACCACAGAGTACATAGAGTGTACCCATGGCTCCAGCTAGATGTGCCGCAGAGGAGGGGAGCCTCTTTGTCCTATGGAGGCTTGATGACTCAGGATAGGGAAACACTAGGCCTCTGAGGCAAGAGTGGTTGCCTGGTGGGGAAGCACCCTCATAGAGGCAGGGGGGAGGGAGGAGAGGATGGAGACTTGAGAAGGGGAAACTGGGAAGAGGGGTAACATTTGAAATGAAAATATATAAAATAACCAAGAAAAAATGAAAAAATAAATTTATGAAAAACAAACAAACAAAAGAATTATTCCATATATTATTTCATGACATAGAGGCAAAGAGTGTTTCAGAATTTATTTTCTAACTCTTTATTCATGACATAATAAAGGCTCAATGCCCCAGTGTAGTGGAATGCCAGGGCTGCAAGGTTGGAATGGTTGGGTGGGTGGGGGAGCACTCTCATAGAAGCAGGGGAGAGGGGATGGGATAGGGGGGTTCTGGAGGGGAAACTGGGAAAGGGGATAACATTTGAAATGTAAAGAGATAAAATATCCGATAAAAAGAAAAGAAAAGGAAAAAAATTTCTTTTTCATAGGGAGCAGGCCTAAATGATGTAGTTTTCAATTTCCCATGACTTTAAGAAAATCATTTATTTTCATCACAGGTTTATTGTTGGATACATAGGGCCAAGCATCATGCTCGGCAAGTGAAAGCTTTCACTGATTCTTTGTTGGATAAGTTAATGTCCTTAGTTGTATCAGCACGTCAAATGAGTTACTTGGAATTTTCTAGATTCTTCAAAGAGAAGTATTTTAGTTTACAATGTTCATCAAATGTGTTCATAGTTTAATCAGCAACATGTAGGTGTGTGTTCTTGCACATATACATGCAAAATAAAGGCTGCTGTTTGAGATTTGGGCCTCCAGATTCTGATTCCATTTACTGTGTCTTCCTTATATTGATTATTCATTTCTCACTGCTTCCAGACAATTTCCTTTGTTGCACTCTCAACGTGAGATGTCAAAAGTGGGTGCATATAGAAACTATATCTGTATCTCTATCTGTGTGTCTATGTATGTATGTATGTATGTATGTATGTATGTATGTATTTAACATCTATCTATCTATCTATCTATCTATCTATCTATCTATCTATCATCTATCTATCTATCTATCTATCTATCTATCTATCTATCTATCTATGGCTTTTAAAAGATAATGGAAGGTGTTATTTTGACATCCACTTAAAGGCACTTTTCATTTTACCAATTGAGACACTCAAATCAATTTGTTTGTTCAAGCAGTGTAGAAGGTGGGTCTGACTTTGGGCCATAGTTACATACATAGACCATGTTCCATGGCAGTGGATGAGAACATGGCTAAACACGTATTTTTGAGCCAATGATTTGATCGTTTGGCTTTCACGTCAATACCAATGAAAGGAAAGTTAGATGCAGTCTATTTTCTTGTTCCTTTTGGAACCAAGAGTGCTTTGAAAGGTAAAAGCTTTCCATAGGCAGTTATGGGCTTCTCACAGGGCCTGGAGTAACATGGGACTCTGGGGGAAGTGAGATCTGGACAGCCGCCTCTGTTAGTGCTTGCTGGACCCAGCTTTGATGCTGAATAGCATAAGCAGGAGGGGAAGGCAAGTCCCCTCTCTCGACATAAACAAAGCATGATTCTCTCACTTTAGTTTTATTTTTGTCTCCCAACCTACTATAACAAACAGAAAAACATTGTCATCCCTATAAATAATGGCAAATCCTTGGGGTCTTTACAACAAAGCACACACATAGATCTTTTATTTACCACCCCCCCGGCTTTTTTTTTTTGGGGGGGACCAACCTAAAGAACAGAGATGTTGGGTCTTTTAAACCTGAAAACTAGATATTTCTGGTTGTTGTAGACAAGTAATTTAATGAAAATGCTACTGTAATGCTTTTTCCTCTATGAAAACTCGTAAATCAATTACAAAGGCAATTTCCTTACACAGTATGATTTTATTGTGTTTGACCAGGGCATTTGATAAGTATTAGTTCCTGCTGAGAGCAAAGAGTAAATTTTATTTCAAGCTTGTCTCTCATGCAAACAGCATGAGAAGCAGTGCAGGGCAGCTGGACAGCGGCAGGAGGAAGGATGGGGCATCAGGAGCTGACCAGGCTGCCTCAGTGTCTAGACTAAAATGTGAAGCCAAGATTCTTCTCCTAATGGAGATGTTGGTAAATTCTCCTGTCAAGGCTTATTTCCTAAATGAACAGGGAATGTGGCGTTCTTCTTTTCTTCTCTCAGAAACTTTACAAACTCACCACCAAATCCAATTCTGACAATAGAAAAAAAAAATCCAGGTTGATGTGTGAACACATTGGAGCCCAAAGTTAGCAGCTATGACTTTCATTATTGCCTCAGAACTTGGTACACAGATTGCCCTTGCCCTTGGGCCTAAATATATAAAAGCAACAAATGCTTGCAAACAATTTACTTTGTGTTTCCTACTGTCCTATGATTGATCTGATGCATGTTCCCCACTTTGCCCCCAGTATAACTTCTATCACCCACCAAAGATTTAATATTTGCTACATAGAGGTTAGCAGCTTGAATCTGCACTCAGTATCTCTCTTCCTGAGATATAAAATTCTGACTGTTTCATTGCCTACACTATTCTCATAGAATTGTAAGAGTTAAATGAGTCAGTCCATATGCTCATAGAATACTAGCCGAGGAATGTACTAGAATAACTCTGATATGATGCTGTATTTTAGGAATCCAGTGAAGAGTGCAACATACTTTTAATAATGAATTTGTCCATTTTCCCTATTACCTATGTCAATCCATGAATGCTTCCTCCTCTTCACTCCATTACCACTGTTACATTATATATTATATATGTAATATTATAGTTTATTATAGCTACACATTTAAATATCAACAATTCCTACCCTCTAGCATGCTTAAACTCTTATAAGATTGAGAACATTTCTTAAATTTGTTTTCTTAGGACTCACTTATTTTCTTAGGACCCACTTCTATTCTGGGGACACACAGAGAGAATGCATAAAATAATTTCTCAGGTGGGGGGTAGGTATTTCCTTTAAGAAAGTCAAGACCTGGAGGGGGCTTTTTAAAATTGCATAAGAAACTGCTTGTACAAGATGGAGACATTTAAGACATTGACCACACCATAAGACTCGGTGAAGGGGAGAAGGAGAAGGAGGAAGAAGGAAAATTTGAAAATAGGCGAGAAAAAAATGCAATACAAAATCTAAATATTTATTGTGTTCAGAACATCCTGCATACTTTGTTAGATGAGGTTTTCTGTGCCTACTTGAGGAATTTAGTAATGATTTTGAGGCTTAAAAAAGGTAGAAAATCGTGTAATTGATCAGGCTGTTAATGAATCATGCTGAAGGTATTATTTGACACCTACAAGATTTTTAAAAATACATAAAATTATACATTTTTATGAGGTACTATTTATAAAACATTTCCAGATGTTTATGCATTGTTATGCAGGTTTTTTTTTTTACATTTTATTTAGTTAATTTAGTTAAAATTGAACTAATTAAATTGATTTATTTCAGTAGCCTAAAATCATCAGAAAATTCTCAGTGCTGTTTTAGAGCACACATTTAGATATCTGAAGGGCATAAGACAAAAGTGAATTAGTATTTGTTGATGAAAATTCTGTCTTTAGTATTCACAAGACTTAATATTCATTTGTGAACTGCTGTTTTCCTCGTACATTGTAAAGACCTGGTGTTTCAGTGGTAAGCTCACTAAAATGGTTCCTGACTTAAAGCATCATACAGTCCACTCAGTCTGGTATAGAAGAGAGAAAATTGCATAGGCAGTGATATGGTGCTATGTAGGTTACAAGAATATATATATGTATTTATATAATATATATACACTACACACAAACAGACGTGTACTACCTAAATCTGAGGAGTCAGGGAAATCTTCTCCAGGGACTGTGGATAATAAGTAAGAAAAAATTTAATAAAAGAGAAAGAGATGTCTTCTATAAAATATGTAAACTATTTCAATGAGGTTGGAGTATAAAATTTAAGAGATGGATGTTAAGGACACACAGTCCCCCTCCCTCATCTCCTCCAAGTCCCTCCCGCACAAGTTCCATACACGGTCGAGTAATGAAGACTTGATCATGCAGGTACTTGTGAGTTATACAATATCAGAATTTGTTGTGTACCCATGTTTATGAGATTTAATCATTTGGGAACTTGTTAACCATGCAATACAATTCAGTGTATGGTTATATTTACAAGACTTGATCATGCTGATACATGTGATCTATGCAATATCATATCTGATGTCTACCCTTATTCACACAAACTCATCTTCATATAGTTCACAGAATGCTGTCTGAGGCTAAGGCTAAGCACTGGGAGGTCATTAGGGTGTTTGAAGATCATTACAGGATCATTCTTTTGAGTTAACTTTGTATCCAGCCACTTTGCTGAAGGTGTTTATCAGCTATAGGAGTTCTCTGTTAGAAAACTTTGGATCACTTATGTATACTCTCTTCAAGTAGCGGTACTTTGGCTTCTTCCTTTCCGATTCACATCTCTTCTAGACCCCTTACACATTTGTAGCAGATGTGCAGCTTAGTCATCATGTGTGTCTCCTAATAATTGGAGTGGGAGCTGTTTTTGACTCTGTTGCCTGCTGTTGGATCCCTCTCCCTTTCTTGAACTGCCTGGTTGGGCCTCAGTGGAAGAGGAAGTGTTTAGTTCTTCTGGCACTAGAAGTCCCAAGATGAGGTGGATTTAACAGAATGTAATACATAAGCTGAATTGTGATGGTGAGTATGGTTTTAAGTGTCTTGAGTTTGAAATACCTTTGATGAATCCAAATGAAATTCACTGTAATAAAATGGCCATTAGTGGAAGGAAGAAACAGATTATATAATCAGAGCTACCTGCCTATAGACATTAATTGAGAAAATTTGATGAGATAAGCTAGCCCATGGTGGAAAGTGGGTCTAGGGCAGAATTCTGAGGAATATCCACCATTTTCTTTTAAATCTACTTTATTAAAGTTTAAATTCAACACAATAAAAGGCTTCCACTAATGGTTTTGATAAATGTATACTTAAACCCTTCTAACCAACATTCCCAGTCAAGACACAGGAAATATCTAGAGGAATAGTACTCTTGACTTGTGATCTATGACAGTTTCATTATCAGGAACTTTGGCTCGCTGTTAAGCAGAGTCATTATTGAAAAGTTATATGATCTTACAATGCAATAAATTATATTTGAATGAAATACACTAAAAAGCCTTGTTATTGATTGTTATGATCTTGGGGTTCTTTGTAAGGTTTTACTTGAACACAGAAACTTTGGAATGATTATATGGATTCAGTGACATCATGCTGGTAACATGAGATATGCCATGGCAAGAGTGTTACATTTTGAAAGTCATCCATTAACTATAGGTTAAAGCTTCACCATTTTTTTTCTTTTCTTTTCATTTTTCAGTTGCTCTTCTAGTCATCAGTGGCGTAAGGTTTATAATAGGGATACTGGACTACATTTAGAAGGATTACATCTACAGCTATTGCTTCACTATTTCAAAAGAAATAGATGTTGTTTGAGGCTATAATACTTTTTAATATCTGAAAACAGCTTTTTGTTTAAAAAAACAAAATAGCCATTTTTTGAAAAATATTTTATTTTTAATTATGTGAATATGAATTCTTCTGTTTTTGCAGTACTATGGAGACCAGCAAAGGGCATTAAAATCTGGTGCCAGAGTTTCAGAAGATTTTTAGCCATTCCATGTGGGTGCTGGGAAGTGAACTTGTGTCCTTTGCAAGGACACCCGTATTTTTCATGATCAAGTCAGATTCAACATACATAGCACATTTGTAAATGAATGAGAAAGTTCCTAACATATAGCTCGGATATAATAAAAAATAACGTTATTGGTGATAATAAAATTATTGGGGAAAACAGAATTCAGATACAGTGAGCTCAGCATTTAGTTGACAGAAAGACAAATGAAATTTGGTATGAATTCATTGCCTATGTGGGATTTGCAATAAAGTGTATTGTTGCTGTGGTTTGAGCATTTGTATTTTCCCAAACTCATTACTGTGATCTAATCCACCAGGATACAGTATTGAAGAGTATGTGGTGGCACTAGAACAATTGGTAAGTTATGAGGTTAGAACTCTTAAGAATAGTTAGTGTACATATTTAGATTTCCAGAGTTCTTCTTTGTTATGGCTCTTCGAAGCAGGCAAGACGATTGTTATCCTGCCATTCAGAGCACATTATTTTCCATTCTTCACGGCAGTGAAACTGAAACACTCTTTCATATTTACACACAGATTTTCAGAGTTCTGTCTGTTATGTATTTACTGTATGTCCCCTGATCATGCCCACTTAGATAAAGATTCCTCGTTTCTCTCTGCTGGTATGCTCATCTCTGTTCCCAACAATGGTTGTTTCTGTTTTCTTTGCCGAAGAATCCTTGTGACTTTCTATAGAATTCCTTGCAAGTATAACCATGCTGTTTAATATTGCTTCTTGTGCTTAGCATAACATTTTAGAGAGACATCTATGCCACTGTATTTACCACTTGAACAGTTAGTTGCTGTATCTTTATTAAGTGGTAATTTTTGTGTGGTGTGCCTTTGTGCTATTTTTTAGTTTGGGGCTCTTTTGTGTAAAATAGCAGCTTGTTTGTGTGTTTATTCAAACTATTATGTAGAGCCACATTCATCATTTCTTTTTAGGTAGATAGCAAGGAGTAGATGGAAAAATGTACATTTTATATTATAAATAGTTGGTAATCTTTAAAGGTTTTAAATATTTTCCACTCTTCTCAGCAAAGTGTGAGAGTCCCACCAGCTTATGCTCCTCACGTTCCTCCGTGTGCTTTGCTGGCTTTAGTAATTGTGATCATTCTGGAACATATGCATTGACACTTCATTGGAGCTTAAATTCACATGGTTTTAATTCACATACCAGTTTGGAGAACTGAAGATGTCCAGTGAACCTTCTCGAAGCATAAAGGATTTGGGTTGAAATTACCCTGTATTTCCTATCTTTAAACTAAGAATATAACACAACCTATGTGAGGAAGAAACTAATAAAATCATTAAATGCTACATATGTGTTGCTATGTGTGTAGTTGTGTCTATGTGTAATGCATATGTATATTTGTTTGAGGTGTACATGAGTGTGCATCTATGTGTGTATACGTAAGCAACTGTGTGTGTGTGTATGTGTTGTGATCTAAGGATTAGGCAAAGAAAATTTCTTCTTGAGTTCTTTCTTGAAAGGGTACATTATATCTAGACTGACTAGAAAAAAGAGAACTTTCATTTAAAAGTCGGATTATATCTTTTTCTTTCTGGTCTGAATTGTTGGGGAGGGAAGATTTTTTTTTTTTACCTCTCCAAATATTTTTTGCCCATGATAACAGCACATTGACATTATCGGCATATTCTACATTAGAAGAACGTGTGTACTTCATTCTGGAGGAAGGGATGTACATAGACAGATGATTATGGTTTATTTGCTGAGTTAACCTTCAATCTAGATGTCTTCCAAATGGCTGGCTCAAGCAGAATAGACGGTTTCATGGTCTTGTTGTTTGTGAATCCACTCTCTACTGTAGAGAGAAGCCCTATCAGAAGATAAACACCAACACCAAGTCCCTTAGTCTCAGAGACAAGACCACCTGACTAGAAAAGATGGCTAAACATTGGAATGATAATTATGTCACCTCCTTATGTAATCTGCAGGCTCAACATTAGTGTACCATTTTCTCAAAATTTCTTGATTTTTGGATGAAGCAAAAATGGATTCAATTCCAGTGGTTTTTTTTTTTTTTTTTTTTTTTGGCCTATGTAATAGACATCAGGGTGGCTTATACTTGGTAGTGTTTTCCCAAGAGTGAGCACTATATCAGGGAATTATCCTCAGACTTCTGCTTTGGTCTCATTCAGCTTAGCTAGCACTTATGTTCTATTTGTGAGCACGAAAGAGAATATGAAGCAGCGAAGGGGAGATACCACATGAAACAATGTTCCTTTTAAAAGACGTTTTTCTGGTTTCCATTCTGTTTGCCCACTGTACATACTCAAGTTTCTGTTTAAGTGTTGGGTGAGTGGTAATTGTCTTGGAAAGAAAATGTAGAGCTGGAGCTCTGAATTCAAGTGCTAATTAAGCAAACCGTTGAATAAAACAAAGAGCAAAGCCATTCTTGCAAAATGACTAAGAAGTGTTCAACAAGCTAAAGGAGGGAATAAAATTCTCATTATCAACTCTAAAATGAATTTTCGTCTGGACACAACACTAGGCTTCATACATCCCCTTGGTATGCCATATTCTACAAAGTGTGATGGCCTCTGTTTGCATGTTTGCTTCTCACCCAAGGCTCTGAACTCCTCTAGGGCAGGAATCACATCTTATTTCTCTCTTCATTCCCTGCAGCACACAGCATAATAAGTGCTTGATAACTTTTTGTTGAAAGAGTGAAACAATACAGGGAGGTGATAAATTGGGGACAAGGCTTAAAACACAGAAATAAAATGGAAAGTGTGTTTGAGCGCTGACTGAATACTGATTAAGGGAAAGGCATAGGACTTGAAGGTGCAGACTTAGCTTTTTGTTAACCTCTATATTCTTCTCCTGTGTACAGCACATGTTGATAGAACTTGCTTGGTAAAGTATATGACAGGTTTGGGTCATAGAGATGTGTGACTACTTTATTTATAGAGGATATTTAGTGTCTGACTATAGAGAAAGGTTTGATGTCTCATACAAAGGTTTTCTTGAATCAGAGACAGTAGTCATGAACTATGGAAACTTTTAACAAAGAGTAAAATAATTTTTCTGCACAATAGATAAAGAAAGTAACATTAGCTGAGAGACTGGAGGGAATTTAGTACTTACTGCGCTCCTGGCAAGGGTCCAGTTTTCTTATTTTTCCACATATCCGTGGTCTGTAGTTGGCAATAGGACTTAGCATCTAATAGGAAGAATACATCATACCCTTAATTTTCTGGGTAATCTCTCATGTTCATAAAACCCTATCTTTTCACTTCATTTCCTTCTTTTGCTCATTCCATCTAAAGGTGAATTATTGTCTTTACTTCTGAGAATTAGTCATCAGTGTCTCTTCTGCCTAAAAAATCAAAATCTTTAAGTTTAAAAAAATTACTTTCCCTCTCTTTCTCTGTGTATCTCTGTATCTCTGTGTCTCTGTGTCTGTCTCTCTGTCTCTCTGTCTCTCTCTCTCTCTCTCTCGTGCAGACAACACATCACTTCCTACTTCCTTACCAATTCGAGTTACTAGCCTGCTTTCATTTCCCCTAACTCTCCATTATCATGATTGATTCACTTTCCACGTTAATAATTCATCCACCACTGTGACTCTGAAGTTCCTGAAGCTCTTTAAGGACATTGTCCTCTACCTTAATGTTACCATGTGTACCCTCTGACAGACCTCCCAGACCTTGGGGTTATACAAAATTTTCTATTCCCTCATAATCTTGATTGCAAATATCTCATTCTTCAGCTATCACCCCTTCTCTTTTCAGCGACCACACACCAGCTATTTTCTCACTCCCTCAACTATACATTGCTATCTTCAGCGCTATTGTCTCCCTCACACGTAATTTAGTTTGGGCTGTCTTATCTAACTGTGAAATATTTTTGTTCATGTATTATGTTGTCACCTCAGAGTTTGACTTCTGCATGACCTGAAGTCTGATGCAGCCTTGCACTTGCTCAGAAGGACTGGATCATTCTTATTCTGAAATTAGTGTGGCATTAAATTGCTTCACCTCATATATTCAGAACTGAGTCTTGGTCTTTTCCCACAGAAAAGACTAGTTATGTTCACATAATGAAGAACCTTAAGAAAGAGTTTTGTAACCTTTCTTGTGCAATCAAAAAATTTCTTTAAGAATCTTATTCCATTTGGCTATGTTTTTTTTCCTTTTTGCCTTTTATAGCTAGCCTCGGACTTCACAATTTGAGAAATTTACTGTTCACTCACAGAGTGAATGGCCTTTCTCTTACCCAGAAAATGAATAAAACCAGCTCTGGTATTTCGAGCCCTCTAGCAAACCTTTTAATCTTTTTCTTATAGGTATCTTCAAGAGGACAAGTGGATTGTCCTCTTACTCCTGCATTGTATTTTCTTGATGCTCAGCCTTGGTTGATTCCTACTCTAATTATTTTGCCACTGTGGCTGGTAGCTGCACATAGCTGTAGAAAGTATAAGGTATGTTGAGCAGTTTCTCTTGAGACCAGAGGCTACTTTCTTCAAGTGGAACCTTCTACTGCCAGGCAGTCCAGAATAATTTTATTGGTCCATTTTTCTACTCTCCTAGATGATCGTTTGGTCTTCACCACTTTCTCTTCAAATGTTGAACATACATCTTCTTGTCCTTGCTCTTGGCTGATAACTTTGTGTTCTGATTCACTGGGAAGTTAGAAGAACTTAGAACCACGTAGTGCGTCTCTAAAATATGACAGTCTAGTTGAAGGTAAACTGGGTATTTCACCATTCTTTCATTGTTAATAATAAGATTTTTATAATTTTCTCCAAGACCATCAACACTTTTTAATCTAAATTGCATTGTCTTATCTGTCTTTTTTCTTTTCTTTTCTCTCCTCTTTTTTCTTCTTATTCTCTTTTTGCTTCACTATTAACATCATGCAAACTTTCCACAGAAATATTTTGTAACTTCATTCTTCCTTTCAGCTTCTATCTTCTTTTTTGCTTTTCTTTTTGGCTACTTTCTTTAGAAACACTGATGCTTGCATCGTCCTATATATTTAAAGCATCTTTGAAGCTGTATTTATTCTTCCTTTTCTATGGCAACCAGCTACAGTGAACTCATGGACTGAATCATCAGATCTAAGTCCCCATGCCTCTTGAGCTCAGTTTATCATTTGGGCCCTAACATATGATATTTTTCTACCAGGTTATTAGATATGTCTTCATTTCTTTTGCCAGAGTTCCCTTGCACGTCTTTTGCTATCTTTGGAGCTTTTATTTACCCTTTTGCTTTCTGTTGTTTGAGCATAAGTACTTATAGACTCAGCTTAATATCATTTAAAAATTGATGGCTTCTAAATTTATGTCCCCAGCATGGGCAAATACACACTCCTATCTGACTGTCCACTCAACTGCTCCATTTGGATGACAGATTAGTGCCTCAAATCTAATATTTCCACAACTTAACCTCCAGCTTTTTCCTCTACCTGAATTTGTTTCTCAGGTCTGGAGAGATGTCTCAGCTCTTAAGAGTACTGATTAGTCTTCCACAGGAGCAGGTTTGATTCTTAGAACCTACATGGTGGCTCATAATAGTCTGTAATTCCAGGTCCAGGGGATTAACATTCTGTTCTGGTCTCTGAGCACACTGTCTTCAAATTGTGCACAGAAGTATATTCAGCAAAAACACTCACAGAAGTAAAATCAAAAGAAATAAAATTTAATTTGTTCCTTTCAAATTTAGTAAAAATAAATTGTATTGTTTTTACTGTTTATACCCAAGTTTTAAATTATTTTTAAAGATTAATTTATTTATTTTATGTATGTGAGTATACTGTCACTGTCTACAGACAGAAGAGGCCATTGGATCCCATTACAGATGGTTGAGAGCCACAACGTGGTTGCTGGGAATTGAACTCAGAACATCTGGAAGAACAGTCAGTGTTTTTAACAGATGAGATAACTCTCTAGCCCTGCAAGTTCTTAATTTATACACAACTATTTTTCATATCCTCTTGCCAATACATGAGAAAAATCCACTCAGGTTTTACTTTGAACACACAGAGAGAGAGAGAGAGAGAGAGAGAGAGAGAGAGAGAGAGA
>NW_021620607.1:1281049-1338651 GCF_004785775.1 Grammomys surdaster | reverse complement strand
AGGGAGAGGGAGAGGGAGAGGGAGAGGGAGAGGGAGAGGGAGAGGGACAGGGACAGGGACAGGGACAGGGACAGAGACAGAGACAGACGGAGAGAGACAGAGAGAGAGACTGAGAGACACAGAGAGAGAGACACAGACAGAGATACAGAGAGAAACAGAGACAGAGAGACAGAAAGAATCAGACAGACAGACAGACAGACAAGAGACAGACACAGAGAGACACACAAATACAATAACAGGCAAACACATGTACATTTCATACACTCACACAAGATTCTACATTTTCTAATTACTTTCTTGCTCTTTCCCTGAGTCAGCAGCGATGTTCCTTCAGCTGGCCATTGCACCATCCTCATAGTTGGTTTTGCTGCTTTCTCTGCTACGTCATACACTAAGAATTCATTTGCAAATTCAACAACCACGGTGATTCCTTTAAAACACATCTGATCACACAAACATCCCTGGCTTCTAGTAACATGAGATGGTGACATCACTCAGAAAGAAGTGATTTTCCTATGTTGGCTTCTAGCATCTTTGCATACTTATCCCTTGTGTGCACTCAGATGGTGCCTAGAACTTTCCTGTATGCTTAGCAAACTCCTCAGCTTCCTCAATGTTGCTGAACACACTTTCACTTCCTTGCCTGACTTCGTATGTTCTTCCGTCTGCCTTAAGTGGTTCTTCTCACACAGTGTCACAGCTTGCTCTTGTGACACGTTTCTTATGAGTTAGGCCCTTTTTTGAGCACTGTATATAAACTCCACTCCTTCCCCTACTGCCGTTCCTTTCTTCATTACCAAGCTTCCTCTCTCTATTCTCATTTATCTCTGTATTTATATTTAATTAGGACTTGTTTATAGCTTGCCTGCCAAATGATACACATGGAGTCATGAATCCTGAAGGACCCAGGGAACATGTGTTCTGGTACTGAGTACACCACAAATAGTCACTGTGGACTGAGAAAATAATTAAAATGGCATTATCGTCTGTCTTAATTCTCGACTTTGCCTCACAAAATTTTACTTCTCATTCGCAATTTGGTTTAGTGATTTACCTTTTATGTCATTTTCTAATTTTTTTGACTTGATTTAAAAGACAAGACAAAGAAGTATGGGAAATTATTGCAATAAGTTTTATTAGATGAGGCAAGAATTAAGAAATATTAGTGGTTTGGGGTGATGCTTCAAGTCTCTGAAGGTTTGCCTGAGCTGAGGTCTGAGTAGGATTAGGCAGCTATCTCTGCCACTAGGATGGAAGGTTTGAGAAGCAGTCCAAGATTGCGTAAGTAAATTGGAATGCATCCAGAGTGGGTCATCAATATTCTTTTCAGGCATTCCAATTGATTTAAATTGTTGCAATTAGCACTAAAAACCATTATTTATCTATTTCAGCATTTTAATCAGGATGTCATGTAATCATTAAAATTTACACTCTGTATAAATTTCAGGAAACTCCTGCCCCTTGGCCTGAGAACTTGGCACTGGGACCCTACACCAAGGAGGGTCCTTTCCTCTTGTGGCAATTGAGCAGGTGGCAACCTCAGCCCAGAGCACAGATGGTGACTGAAAACAATGCAATCCAACCTTCTTATTGTGACCTTGACTAGACTGTGCAGGTCTCTCCGTGCTCCATAAATTACAGTTAATTACGCAGAAATGGGAGAGAGGCTCTTTCCCAAGAGACGTCAGTGGAGAGCAACTGATTTCACTTAAGGCTGAGCAGCAGTAAAGTATATTAATATCAGCTTAATTTGTGGTAATTGCGGTAGCAATAAAGAATTATCCCTGGAATATTTTATTCCCATGATTATCTGAGTGTTTAAATTATGAAAGTTTTTTTTTGTCATGTTATAAAATGTCCCATTCTCTCCCATCAGGAACTTAGTGTAATTAGTATCTGGAAGACAACACTATGTTTAGCCATTTCCTCTGTCCTGTGGATGCATTTTTATTAGGTGAACTATCAAGTAACCTTATTTATTATTCCAGATAGAGGCATTTTGATCTCATTAACATGGATAATTTTCTCCAAACGTATGTAGTCACAGTGCAGCCCAAGTTCCCTTTATGACAATTAAGATATACTGGCTTTTTTCTTCTTCTGGTGCCCTACTATACAATTAAGATACCATTCAAATCAGTAAATTTATTAGTATATTAACACACTAATTGGATTACAAACACATCCTCTTATTTTAGAAATGTTTATGATTTAATTGACTTGTTTAAACTAATTTTCATCTCCCTGTGCAATTATAATTCGTTGTTAATTGAACTTATTTACACATGGAATACTGATATTACATTTCCTTGCACCAAGAAAATATGTCTAAAGGTCTCATCCAAGGACCGAGTTTTGGTTTTATTCTTTTGGACACCTGATACTGTAGCAAAGATAATCATGATGATGTAATATTCATTTGTTGAACTGTGTAAGATTTAGTTGCACATACTTTTAGAAGAAAATAGTATAACTCATTTAGTTTATAATTATTAATTTATTCATGAATATATACATGTGAAGGCTTAAAGGACATAGTCTTTTTCTTTTAAACTCTATGGATCTTGCTCTGAAGATTTTGTTTTTTACTTTTATCTTTTTTTATTGAATATTTTACTTATTTACATTTCAGCCATTATCCCCTTTCCACATTCCACCCCCCTCCCCCAGAAATCCTTTATCCTGTCCCCTCTTTTGCTACTTCTATGAGGATTTGCCCCTACCCAGTCACCCATTCCCACCTCCCCATCTTTGAATTCCCCCACACTGAGGCATCCAGCCTTCACAGGACCACGGACCTCCTCTCCCACCTATGCCAAACAATGCCACCCTCCACTACATATACAGCTGGAGCCATGGGTCCCTCCAAGCACGTTCCCAGGCCTGGGAGCTCTGGTTGGTTGATATTGTCGCTCTTCCAATGGGGCCACAAGCTCCTTCAGCCCCTTCAGTCTTCTCTTTACCTCCTCCATTGGGGACCCCATGACCAGTTCAATGGTTAGCTGCAAACATCCGCCTCTGGCAGAGCCTCTCAGAAGACAGGTATATCAGGCTCCTGTCAGCATGCACTTCTTGAGTTCCACAACCATGCCTGCATATGGTGAATGCACATGGGCTGGATATCCAGAAAGGTCAGTCTGCAGACATACTTTTCTCCAATCTCTGCTTCACATTTTGTCTCTTTACTTGGTCCTATGAGTATTTTGTTACTCCTTCTAAGAAGGACTGAAGCACCCACATTTTGGTATTTCTTCTTCTTGAGCTTTATGTGTTCTGTGAATTGTATCTTGGGTATTCCGAGCATTTGGGCTAATATCCACTTATCAGTGAGTGCATACCATGTATGTTCTTTTGTGATTGGGTTAACTCACTCAGGATATTTTCAAGTTCCATCCATTTGCCTAAAAATTTCATGAATTCATTGTTTTTAATAGCTGAGTAGTACTCCATTGTGTAAATGTACCACATTTTCTGTATCCATTCCTCTGTTGAAGGACATCTGGATTCTTTCCAGCTTCTGGCTATTATAAATAAGGCTGCTATGAACATAGTGTATATGCCCAGGAGTGGTAAAGCTGGGTCTTCAAGTAATACTATGTCCAGTTTTCTGAGGAACTGACAGTCTAATTTCCAGAGTGGTTGTATCAGCTTATAATCCCACCAACAGTGGACGAGTGTTTTTCTTTCTCCATATCCTTGTCAGCATCTGCTATCACCTGAGTTTCTGATCTTAGCCATTCTGACTGGTATGAGGTGAAATCTCAGGGTTGTTTTGATTTGCATTTCCCTGATGACTAAGGATGAAGATTTCTTTAGGTGCTTCTCGGCCATTCGCAATTCCTCAGTTGAGAATTCTTGGCTGAGCTCTGTACCCCATTTTTAATAGGGTTATTTGATTGTCTGGAGTCTAATTTCTTGAGTTTTTTGTATATATTGGGTATTAGCCCTCTATTGGATGTGGAATTGGTAAAGATCTTTTCCCAATCTGTTAGTTGTTGTTTTGTCCTATTGACAGCGTCCTTTGCCTTACAGAAGCTTTGCAATTTTATGAGGTCCCATTTGTCAATTCTTGATCTTAGAGCATAAGCCATTGGTGTTCTGTTCAGGAACTTTCCCTCTGTGCCCATGTGATTGAGGCTCTTCTTCACTTTCTCTTTTATTAGTTTCAGTGTTTTATGTGGAGTTCCTTGATCTACTTGGACTTGAGCTTTGTACAAGGAGATAAGAATGGATTGTTTTCCATTCTTCTACATGTTGTCCTTCAGTTGAACCAGCACCATGCTGTCTTTATTTCACTGGAAGGTTTTAATACCTTTGTCAAAAATCAAGTGATCATAGGTGTATGGTTTCATTTCTGGGACTTCAATTCTATTCCACTGATATTCTTGCCTATCTCTGTTCCAATACCATGCAGTTTTTATCACTATTGCTCTGTAGTACAGCTTGAGTTCAGGGATGGTGATTCCTTCTGAAGATCTTTTATTGTTGAGAATAGTTTTCACTATCCTGGGTTTTTTGTTTGTTTGTTTGTTTGTTTGTTTTTGTTATTCTAAGTGAATTTGAGGACTGCTCTTTCTAACTCTGTGAAGAATTGAGTAGGGATTTTGATAGAGATTGCATTGAATCTATAGATTGCTTTTGGTAAGATGGCTATTTTTACTTAATTAATCCTGCCAGTCCATGAGTGTGGGAGATCTTTCCGTCTTCTGAAATCTTCTTCGATTTCTCTCTCCAGAGACTTGAAGTTCTTGTTATACAGATCTTTCCTTGCTTGGTTAGATTCATACCAAGGTATTTTATATTATTTGTGACTATTGTGAAGGGTGTCATTTCCCTATTTTTTTCTCAGCCTGTTTATCCTTTAAGTAAAGGAAGGCTAATGATTCATTTGAGTTAATTTTATATCCAGCCACTTTGCTGAAGTTGTTTATTAGGTTTAGGAGTTCTCTGCTGGAAGTTTTGGAGTAACTTAAGTATACCATCATAACATCTGGAAATAGTGATATTTTGACTTCTTCCTTTCCTATTTGTATACCTTTGACCTCCTTTTGTTGTCTAATTGCTCTGGTTAGAACTTTGAGTACTATATTGAATAGGTAGAGAGAGAGTGGGCAGCCCTATCTAGTTTCTGATTTTAGTGGGATTGCTTCAAGTTTCTCTCCATTTAGTTTGATGCTGGCTACTGGTTTAATGTATATTGCTTTTACTATGTTTACATGTGGGCCTTGAATTCTTGATCTTTCCAAGACATTTACCATGAAGAGGTGTTGAATTTTGTCAAATGTGTTCTCAGCATCTACTGAGATGATCATGTGGTTTTTTTCTTTGAGTTTGTTTGTATAGTAGATTATGTTGATTGATTTCCATATGTTGAACCATCCCTGCATTCCTGGAATAAAGCCTACTTGATCATGATGGATGATTTTTTTGATATGTTCTTGTATTTGGTTTGTAAGAATTTTATTGAGTTCTTTTGCATTGTTATTCATAAGGGAGATTGCTCTGAAGTTCTCTTACTTTGTTGGATCTTTGTGTGGTTTATGTAAGAGTGTAATTGTGGCTTCATAGAATGAATTGGGTAGTGTTCCTTCTGTTTCTATTTTGTGGAATAGTTTGAAGAGAATTGGTATTAGGTCTTCCTTGAAGGTCTGATAGAATTCTGAACTAAAACTATCTGGTCCAGGGCTTTTATTTTAGTGGGAAGACTTGTAATGAATGCTCCTATTTTTTTTTAGAGATTATGGGGTTGTTTGGATGGTTTATTTGATCTCCATTTAACTTTGGTACCTGGTATCTGTCTAAAAAATTGTCCATTTTGTCCAAATTTTCCAGTTTTGTTGAGTATAGGCTTTTGCAGTAGCATCTGTTAATTTTTTTAATTTATTCAGTTTCTGTTGTTATATCTCCCTTTTCAGTTCTAATTTTATTAATTTGGATACTGTCTCTGTGTCCTCTGTTTAGTCTGGCTAAGGGTTTATCTATCTTGTTGATTTTCTCAAAGAACCAGCTCCTGGTTTTGCTGATTCTTTGCATAGTTCTTTTTGTTTCTACTTGGTTGATTTCAGCCCTGAGTTTGATTATTTCCTGTTGTCTACTCTTCTTGGGTTTATTTGCTTCTTTTTTGTTCTAGAGCTTTCAGGTGTGCTGTCAAGGTGCTAGTGAATGCCCTCTCAAGTTTCTTTTTATAGACACTTAGAGCTATGAGTTTTCCTCTTATCACCCATTGTATTCCATAAGGTTTGGTATGATGTGCCTTCAATTTCATTAAAATTTAAAAAGTGTCTAATTTGTTTCTTTATTTCTTTTTTGACGAATTATGATTGAGTAGAGAGTTGTTGAGTTTCCATGTGTATGTGGGCTTTTTTTTTGTTTTTGTTGTTCTGAAGATCTGCCTTAGTACATGGTGATCTGATAGAATCTATGAAACTATTTAAGTCTTCTTATATCTGTTGAGTCCTGTTTTGTGGCCAATTATATAGTCAGTTTTGGATAAGGTACCATGATGTGCTGATAAAAAGGTGTATTCGTTTGTTTTTTTATGAATATAGGTGCCCTTGCATTTGGAGCATAGATGTTCAGAATTGATAATTCATCTTGGTAGATTTTTTCCCTATGACAAGTATGAAGTGTCCTTCTTTATCTTTTTGATAAAGTTTGGTTGAAATTCAATTTTATTCTATATTAGAATGGCTACTCCAGCTTGTTTCTTAGGACCATTTGCTTGAAAAATTGTTTTCTAGCCTTTTACTCTGATGTAGTGTCTGTCTTTGTCACCAAGGTGTCTTTCATGAATGCAGCAAAATTCCAGTTCCTGTTTACATATCCAGTCCGATAGTCTATGTCATTTCATTGGGGGAATTGAGTCCATTGACGTTAAGAGATAAAGAAAAGTGAATGTTGCTTCCTGTTACTTTTGCTTTTAAAGGTGGAATTATGTTTGTGTGACTATCTTCTTTTGGGTTTGTTGGAAGATTACTTTCTTGCTTTTTTAAGGTGTAGTTTTCCTCCTTTTGTTGGAGTTTTCCATTTGTTATCCTTTGTAGGGCTGGATTTGTGGAAAGATATTGTGTAAATTTGGTTTTGTCGTGGAATATCTTGGTTTTTCCCATCCATGGCAATTGAGAGTTTTGCTGAGTATAGATGCTGGGCTGGCATCTGTGTTCTCTTAGAGTCTGTATAACGTCTGTCCAGGATCTTCTAGCTTTCCTAGTCTCTGATGAGAAATCAGGTGCAATTCTGATGGATATGTCTTTATAAATTACTTGACCCTTTTTTCTTACAGTTTTTAATATTATTTCTTTGTTTTGTGCATTTGTTGTTTTGATTATTATGTGACAGGAGGAATTTCTTTTCTGGTCTAGTCTATTTGGAGTTCTGTAGGCTTCTTATATGTTCATGGGCATCGCTTCCTTATGGTTAGGGACTTTTTCTTCTATAATTTTGTTGAAGACATTTACTGGCCCTTTAAGTTGGGAATCTTCACTCTGTTCTATACCTATTATCATTGTATTCTAGATTTTCTGGACATTTTGGGTTAGGGGCTTTTTGCATTTTGTATTTTCTCTGACAGTTATGTCAATGTTTTATTTTTTAAGTTATCTTCTGCACCTGAGATTCTCTCTTTTATCTCTTGTATTCTATTGGTGACACTTGCACTTATGACTCCTGATCTTTCCTAGGTTTTCTAGTTACAAGGTAGTCTACCTTTGTGATTTCTTTATTGTTTCTACTTCCACTTTTAGATCCTGGATGGTTTTGTTCAATTCCTTCACCTGTTTGATTGTGTTTTCCTGTAATTTTTTAAGGGGATTTTGTGTTTCTTCTTTAAGGGCTTCTACTTGTTTACCAGTGTTCTCCTGTATTTCCTTAAGGGAGTTATTTATGTTCTGCTTAAAGTCCTCTATCAATATTATGAGAAGTGATTTTAAATCTGAATCTTGCCTTTCCAGTGTGATGGGTATCCAGGACTTGCTATGGTGGAAGAATTGGGTTCTGATGATGCCAACTAACCTTGGTTTCTGTTGCTTACATTCTTGTACTTACCTTTTGCCATCTGGTTATCTCTAGTGCTACCTGTACTCACTGTCTATGACTGGAGCCTGTCTCTCCTGTTATCTTGGTTGTGTCAGAGCTCCTCAGGGTCCAGCTGTCTCTGTGATCCAGTGATCCTGGGTGTCAGAACTCCTGGGAGTGAGGCTGCCTCTGGGATCCTGCAAACCTATAATCCTGGATGTGTTAGATCTCCTAGGAGTCCAGCTTCCTCTGGGTATTGTGAAATTGGTTACAGAGGTAGCGTCCAAGGTCTGCTCAGTGCACAGGCTCAGAATGGAAGGAATCAACTGCTCTGAGGACAGCAGATCCTCTGGGATGGGTCTGAATATGGTGTCTTCCCAGGAGCAAACCAGGTATGAGTCTCTCTGAAGGTTTTTTATGTGTATTGTGCATGTGTGTTGTATGAGCACATGTGTGTACAGATGTGTGTCTGTGGAGATGAGATGACACTTAGTAGTTTATAACTTACCAACATTACTCCCTTGGAAAAAGGATTCTTACTGAGTATGAAGTTATACAAGAAGGTGGCAATCCCTGCTGTTTTCCAGTCTATATTACAGGTGCAGCTATGCCTGGCCCATCACACAGATGCTGGAGGCTCAAGCTCAGGTCTTCATGCATGTGCCGTAGGGTCTTTCATTTACAGCTTCTTCTTTGACTTAGCTAGGAATCTGTAAACTGTAATAAACAGATAAGAGAATGCAGTGAAAATGTGACACAGGGACACATTTTAGAATGTTGGCATCCTGTACTATGGCTTCCAAGACTGAAATGCTTAAAGGGTTTAAGGAGAGACAAACACAGAAAGAAAAGCAGGGGTGGGATGTGTAGTGTGGAGGTTAAAAATTTTAGAAATATAAAGTGCTTAACGATCATGTTCTAGTTCTATGGGGACAACAATTACAGCTTGAGCCTATAACTGTGTTGTTTTAGAGATAAGTAGTTGAAACATAAATTGAATTTTGTAGAATGATTTTTGAAGACACATAATCCCACAGTTTTTCTACTTGGGAGTTTAAATTTCTCTCCACCTGCTCCCAGTTATTTTTGTTGTAAAACACAAGCTGCATACAGAGAAGTACACAGAACCAAGATGCTCTCCAGGTGAGCTTCGCTCTCATTCAGGACATAACCATCATGTAGATCCACTTTCCTTCTTGTCTCCTCTAGATGCCTCTTTATGAACAAGGCCACCTGATGTCTTTGATGATTAGTGTTGTTAATTTGACAGAATTTAGAATCCTTTTGCTGATGGGCCTCTGGGCATGCCTGTGGAGATTAATTTGACCATCTTAGTTGAAGTAGGAAGACCTGCCCACTGTGCCCCGTGTCCTTCAGTGGGATCCTGGAGTATGTAAGTAGAGGCAGGAAGCTGAGGAGAATGTGATCATTACTTTCTTCTGACTGTGGACATATGTTATCAGCTGCATCAGCCTCCCACGCCTTGATTTTCTTTCCCTGATGGACATTACCTTGGACTATGAGTTAAAACAAACCCTTCTTTCCATCAAGTCACTTTTATTAGTATATTTTATCACATCAGAAAAGAAAGACAATGGTTTCTATAGCCATATGCTTTCCTTAGACTTTATATTTTCTGCAGCCTTAAGCATTATAATATAGCTTTATCTATTTTTCAGTGTTATAGGAGTAGCCACACCATACATATTATTTGTGTGAAGATTTCCAGGCTCAGTAGTGTTCATGAAACTATGCTCTGTGGGGTGCTGGGCTGGGAGAAGGAGCTGGGAACCTGGTTGAGCAAGTCTTGAACCGCGGACCATTATCTGGACGGTAGGTATTCAGCTTTTGCCCCCAGGCCCTGGTTCTTTTCATTCAGCTTCAGCCCTCCACAGCCCCTCCCAAAGAGAGGTCTGTGACCATCAGTCATGAGGAACAGTGCCTCAGGCTCTCCTACATGTAGATGAGGTATCTACAAGCTTTCAGACCAAGCCAATAGGCATTATCTGCTGCCAGACCCTAACCCACCTTGAAACTGTGTATAAGGGCTCTGTTCTGGAGAAGTAAAGTTGCGCTCAAGAATCATCCTGGTGTCCGAGAGAGGATCTCTGTTGCAAGAGCTGTAACACTTGAGGAGAGATCTGCTCTCCCAGAACCTTCCTGGGGCACCAAGCTGCTTCCTCACCAGCTAGCCGGATTCCTATCGGCCGAGCCTGGGCCGGCTTAGCGCTGAGAGACAGGTGCAGCACCTGGGAGTGAGCACAGAGCTGCGACAGCGCGGGCAGAGGCAGCAGTGGGGACAGGCGGATCTCTCCTCCCTGCTTGTGCTCTGTACCCTTTGGCCCAGACCTTTCACACCAGGCCTGTCCAGAGACCGACGGATAGTGGAGACGCAGGCAGAGGCAGTGGCAGAGACGGTAGCAGACCCTCCCTGCTCTCACTCTGTCCTGAGCCGGGAGATCATCATGGGACATCCTCTGGAACCAGGGACCCACAATTCTCAATATTCAAATAGTCATACGTAGCTACAGTTCTCTCATACTTCCTTTTGCTGATGTGTTGTTTTGCTTTATGAAGTATAATGTGCAATATGCATCCATTGTGAATGGATGAACATTGTGCTTATTTACTGCTTGAAACTGTGACATATAACGCTGGTCCTGGGTGCACACTTCAGAGTGAATTTTAACAGATCAAAGTCATTTCATTAACCATTTAAACAAATCTTAAGATAATAGCTTTTATTTTACATTTTTGACCCTCATATTGTCAGTAATTGTGCTATAATTTTAACTTGCACTTTCGGAAAACTCATGAAAGCAAGAATCATTTCATACTTATACTAATGGTTTGGATAATCCATTTTAGACATACTATCTAAAGTCTTTTGCAATTTCTCTCTGTCTCTGTCTCTGTCTCTCTCTCTCTTTCTCTCTCTCTCTGTGTATGTGTGTATATGTGTGTACATGTGTGTATATGTGTGTATATGTGTTGTGGGTATGTATGTGTATTATGTATGTATGTGTGTGTATGTATGTATATATGTGTGTAGATATGTGTTCTGGTATGAATGTGTATTTATGTTTGTATGTGTGTATATGTGTGTGCATATGTATGCATTTATATGTGTATTTATGTGTATGTATCTATGTATTTGTGTGTGTGGGAAACAGAGGTCGACATTAGGTGCCCTTTCAAAGCACTTTCCACACTACTTTTAGAAATTTATTTTTTGAGAAATTCATACATGTTTACTATGACATTTGATCGTATCCCAACCACCTATTTACCCTTGAATTCCATGTAGATATCCTTGAACATTTCCCCCTCTCAACTTTATGGCATTTTTTAATAAACACTAAGTCCAACTAGAGCTGTTTATGTGAGTGTGAGGCTATCCATGGAAACATGGGAAATCCACCAGTGACCATAACCCCAAAGAAGAATGATTCTCTTCTAATAGCTATAAACTGTCAGTAGCTCTTCATTTAAGTTTAGGCCTCATGAGCTAGTACCCTACCCAATCTGGAATTCTGGAAGGTTTGAACCTATGAATGTAACTGCAGCTGCTGTTTATGAGTGAAATAACCATGTCGTGTGTCTGGAAGACAGTTCATGCCACGCCTTCTAATTTGTAGCTCGTATACTTTTTCTCCCTCTCTTCTAAAATATTCCCTGAGCCTTGGTAGGAAGCCATAAAATGTCCTGTTGAGGGAAGAGTGCTCATAGTCACAGCCATTTATTCTCAGCAACTTCACCAACCATAACTCTCTGCACTGACCACTGTCTACTGCAAACAAGTTTCTCTTACCAAGGACAGTGAATGTAAATATAAATATTTACAAGGCAGCTTGACAATGTGAAGGCTAACTTTAATTTTCATCTTACCACAATCCATAATCACCTTGGAAGAGAGTCTTTATGGGAAATTATACAGATTAGATTTGTTTGTGGGCATGTCTGTGGGAGATTGGACAGAAGTACCTACAATGTGTATGCAGGGGGCTGAAGGGGAAGGTGAACCCACAGATTTCCTCCCTTCCATACAATCCTCACAGTACATATTGTGCTACCAGATGTCCTGGAAGGATTGCTGGGCTCTTTCTGACCCCAAATATATGTCACGGTACCTCCAAACTTTTTTCTTTTTGTTCATTAAATCCCTAGTATGGGGCTGGGAGATGACTCAGTGGCTAAGAGTGGGTGCTATTTTGTAGAGGATCACCCTCATATGACTGTTCTGGCACCAGGAACACTCATGACACGTGATAGACAGACATGTATGCAGGCTAAACTTTCACAGGCATAAAATAACATAAATTTAAAAAAAAATCCCTCAAAACTGGATGGTGGTATTCAATGCTGCCTTTAATCTCAGCACTGGGCAGGCAAAGTAAGGTGGATCTCTGTGAGTTTGAGGCCAGGTGGTCTACAGATAGAGTTCCAGGACAATGAGTATGGCATTGAGAAACCCTGTCCCAAACAAGCAAACAAACAAACAAAACACAAAAAGAAAGAAGAAAAAGGAGAAGTGGCAGAGAGGGGGGGAGGGAAGGAGGGGGAGGGAAGGAGGGGGGCAGGGAGAGAGAAAGAGAGAGAGAGAGAGAGAGAGAGAGAGAGAGAGAGAGAGAGAGAGAGAGAATATCAAAAGCCAGGAGGATCTATAAATTAAAGGCTAGCCTGGTCTGCCAGAGCTACACGGAAACTATATGTCTCAAAACAAACAAACAAACAAACAAACAAACACAAATCCATCCATTGTATGACTTTACAACCAACTGTAACTTTATCACTTGTTTTCTTCCATTGAAGCTGAGACTAGATTCACAAAACTCAATATTTCTTCAGGATTCTTTATTAGTTTCTATGCCTATATTCCTTTTTTTATATAATTTATTTTTTTCTCAAATTGTAATTCATTCACACAGGGGTTATAAACACAGAAAGGCAGGATGTGGGGAAGGGAATGACACTGGAGTGTGGGTGATCAGGGGGAGTACAGATATCTTCAGAACCGGGTATCGGCTGGGTGAAGGTTCAGGGGACAAGTCACTATGACTCTGCCTATGACTCGCTTGTCCTTATCTAAGTTGGTATTGTCTGCCCAGGCTACCTATTTACAAGGTCTATGAGTATTCAGGCTTGTAAATTTCCCCAAAAGCTGCCTGTTTACATTAGCTTATAGCCATCTGTTTCAATCTTTTTCCACTGAGACCCACGACTTGGTGATAGTATACATGTATGACAGGCCTATTGCTGATTTTAGGCCTATGGATGATTTTAGGCCTTCAGTGTGTAAGCAGGGCTGCCCCTGACATCTCCTCCCTTCTCTAATTGTAGAAGAGCTGTGGGAATTCTAAACTTGTGAAGGCGGGGATAGAAGCCTGACCTCCAGTATTTGAAGGAGACCTTGTAATGGCTCCAGTCCTCCTGTCGTTGTCCAATGAGGCATGAGGGCCATACCCATCCTGATGTCTTTTTCCTGGAGAGGGGATACTTTTGACAGCAACCCCTATGCAGTCAGGCTTGTCCCTCAGGGAACCCCGATAGATATTTTTATCTTTTATTTATATTCCCTTGCAGTGCTTAGCCTCGCAGCCTAAGCAAGAATTCAGATCACCTGACAGAGGGGGTTCTGGGTGGCCCCTCTCTGCTTGGTCTAGGGGCAGAAGTCCCCCCTTTTAGGGTGGGTAGAGATGGGTTTTGGAAACACCCTGTATAAAGTAACAACCTCATCTTGAGTCTTGTGGTCCTCCATAGCTAACTTATGATAATGTATCTGAGTAGGTTTTGCTACCAAATTATTTATCTGTTGTATCACAGAGTTAGTCCGCCTATTTGAGAGCCAGGGACCAGCAGAAAAAAGCAAAAAGAACCCTAATAATGTTCCCAAGATGGGAAGAAATAGGGTTGACAACATTGAGGAGGCTGAAAACCAATTCTTGTTCCAGCCTTCATCTGTCTCTTTCTCTCTCTGATTTTTCTTAGGGCCTTCACTACCTGTTTCATGCTCTCTTTAACCTTCCTTGCCTTGTCTATGTAAAGGTGACCTTCTTCTTTAAGAGCTGTACACAGTCAAAAGCTGTACACAGCCTTTTCTATTGTAATAGAGTAAATCACGTCCAATAAGGATCCTTGCGATTTTAGGAGGTCTCTTCAGACAGTGAAATGAGGGATTTCTTCAGATTAGTGATGTCAATCTCTAGCTGTTTGATGTTCTTGTCAGTGGCCCTTCAAAGCTCTGAGTAGTGTAAGTTCGGAGGCCAGCATCTGGGTTAGAACTTCTAACAGCAGATATCACGGGTGATTCATTTTTACCTGGAAAGGAAAAAGAAGGGAATTCTCAGGGAGATTTCTCTTCTCTGGATGTAAATTGTTATTCATCGTATTTATGGTTGGGCCTGGCTTTGTGGGTGTATCTATTTTTTTTATTAATCTTTTTGGTAGCCAGTTAGCTATGCCTTCTGTGGTATGAGACAGGCATATCAATCCTCGGCCCCATAAGGGAACTGGGTCTGGGCCATTCCCTTTAAGGGTAAGAGGGTCCTTCCCTATATCTGTGGCAAAGTTTTGTTGGTCTCGGTGGTGCCAGAGGCGATCAGCAGCAGATTTGCCATGAGCTTTCAGCTTTAGAGAGATAAAAGTAAACAAGGCATGATGGAGAGTATTTCAGGAGGACTCCTTCTGAGGGGGTACCGTTCCCGCTCTTTTGTTTTTAAAGCCAATTTTTCAGAGTTCTTGTAAAATCAGGGCAGAAGAGCCAACAGTCACTCCTTCCACACTCAGAGAGTCATGAAGACCCTATTTAAGGATATATAAATCTATATTAATAATCTTTTGTCAAAGGACTGTTATAGCACCGCAGACAACTAATCAGACTATGTAATATATCGATTAGTAATAGCTTCTTCTACTTTTTGTGAGATTTCCTCTCGTTTGCTCTTTTGTCAATTAATTGTTGAGGAAAATTAGGATTTACATCTCTCTTGAGAATATTGAACAGAGACTTAAATTCTTTTTTGGAGAGCTTAAAATAGGATCTTAGCCAATTAGCAACTCCTAGAAACTTTTGAAAATAATTTAAAATAAGTAAATTCTCTCCCTCTCTCTTTTTTTAGACCCTTTCTCTGTGTTTTTTTTTTAAATTGGACATTGTATGTATTTACCTTTCAATGTTATCTCCTCTCCCATTCTCCCCCAAAACTCCTTATCTCATACCCCCTCCTCCTAATTTTTGTGAGGGTGTGCTCCAAACATCCTCCCAGTCCCATCTCCCTGCTCTAGAATTCCCACACAGTAGGGGATCGAAACTTTTGGGGACCATGGCCCTCCACTTTCACTGAATTCTAACAAGGTCACCCTCAATTCCCTATACAGGTACATGAGTCCCTCCCTTTGTGCTCTCTGGCTGGCCGTTTAGACTTTAGGAGCTCTGGTTGAAACTTTTGATACTCCTTCTAGAAAGGACCAAAGCATCCACACTTTGGTCTTCCTTCTTCTATGTGAGTTTTATGTGGTCTATACGTTGTTTCTTAGAAATTGTGAGCTTTTGGCTATGCCTATAATCTTTGCTGATGTAGTGCACTGTACATGGAACAGATTCATCCATAACAGTTGCTAACCTGCAAGCTTTTTATTGGTTCCATAGTTTTGCCTTTGCCAGAAGCTGGTATAGTTGAACTCATGTAACTTGTATTCTTTTCAAAATAACTTTTTTCATGCAGTGATAGGTATGTACACTTTCTCCTGCTTTTCTCTGCTGTACACAGTATTCTAGCTGCATAGTCATCTTCTGGAAGAATTCTGTAACATAAGTGTTATTTCATTCATAAACATAGAGTTCACTTTTACTCTCTCTACTATCTATCCTGACCCAGATACTTCAATTTGTGTTTGCAGCCTGGGAAAACAATCCTTTTAAGAGTAATTCAGGTTCTCTAACGTAAGGTACTAGCCTTGTTTGGATTAGACTTGCGGTTTCTTCCTCAAGAATAACTTTTCTGATTTTTTTTTACCTTCTTTCTAAGCTTTCTTGAAATTTCCTGCCAATTTTCAATAATTATTATGCTTAACAACATACAACATAAAGTATGCATCAGATTTATCACCTAGGCCTAGTTGTCACGAAACAGCATTCAATGTTTACAGCTTCATATCCAATAATCTTTATGATTATTTAGGTCTTGGTTGAGAATAATGTATATTTTCTGTACTTAGCATTCTCTCTCAGTGGACTCCTACTGACTGCATCATTAACGTGTGTGTTTCTGCTAACATTCCACTCAATGCAATCTGGGCTTTTTCTATTATCGTCTTCAAATTTGTTCAATCTTCTTTTCATTTTCCAATTACCACATTCCTAGGAAATAAAATACATATTTATTTTCCTTTTTCTGCTTTAAAATAATGACCACAAATGTTGTGGCTTAACAACACAAATTTATTTTCATATCTCTGAAAGTCAGACATCTTAAAGATTCTTAAAATCTTGGCAAAATAGCCCTTTGATGCTTAGGTCTTGTGACTTGTTCTCTATTAACTGAGCCCACTCACATTGTCCAAGATAATCTATCTAACTCAAGGTCACCTCTATGCAAACCTTATTTCCACCTGCAGCCTTAATAGCCTTGACATGTAGCATGATATATTTCAGGGTCTAGGGATTAGGCCATAGGCATGCTTGAGAGCACATTATTGTGGTTATCACAATAGCTGCACAGGGGATGGGTTAGGAAAAGTAATCACAAATCATCAATGCACTTTAGTTTACAAAATCCTTGTTCTGAGTAAATGTATGTTCTTGATCTTGCAAATTTTAAAGCAAAAAAAAAGATCTTAAAATATTAAGACACTGTAGATAAAAATTTTCATAGAAAAAATTATGGAGGAAAAAAAACAAATAAAAAAAGCCAAGGGCAATTAAGTTCCTGGTCAAAGTAGATTATTTCTGGTCTGCAGTTGGCGTTGTTGTGTGGGAAGCTTCCTGTAGCCTCCAACAGATATACAGCCTGGAATAAGTCTGTTACACTGTAGACATATTTATCATTTCACCACTTCATTCAATTTGCGTTATAGGAAATTCATTTGGGGATGCTGGAGAATACCTCTCAAATGCATGCTGTTGATTAAACAGAGCAGAGTAGCTCTGGACTAGAATTGGTAAAGAGTTATAGAAAGAGAAGGCAGTGGGAATTGATGTGAGTAATGGTGTCTATCCATGCCTTGAAAAATCCTCTTTAAATTACACTTGTGAGTGGATGGAGAGCACATTCTCTTGAAGCCACCATCAATCCTCTGCCGAGCTTGCAATCTCTTTAATACATCAGTGAGCTTCCTTTCTTGAACTCACTCTTCTGCTTTCTTGAGATGAGATGCTGTGGTCTTCACACTGACAGAGTGACAGAAGGACCATTGATCCAGAGAGAAACCACAGTAAAGACTATTTAGTCTTGAATCCTCTGGACAATTAAGCCAAACCACTCAAGGTAAAGATTTTCCCAAGAGAAGGTGATGAAAATTGGGTTGAACTGAAAAATCTGAATAATTATTTTCTTTTTTTGTAAAGGAAGGGAAAATATCCATTTAAGAAGAGTCAGTTCATCATCTTCCTTTGATAATTCTCAGATGGCGTATTCACGTTGTTAAGCTATTATTTGGGTGCCCCCCACCTCTAAATAAGAAATATTTACAGTATTGTGCACTAGTCTAGTCAAAGAAACATGACAGAGTAGTTGCTGGCACATAATATTGGAAAGCTAACCTGGAATCAAGTTCTAATTCTAACACTGGGAACCCATGTTAGGTTTAATAGAATTCATCTTTGTCCTTCCTTATAAAACATAAATAACTAACTCAGTCAATAGTTGGTAGAATTAAGTGAGATAACGTAATCTGTGCTGACATGCTTCTGCATAGGACCTTGGTGTTGCCATCACAACTAACCTCATCTCTGTTTTCCTCCTCCTTTTCCCTCTCCCAGGCTTTTAAAATTCTTCCAAGAGCCAGAAAACCATTTCTACCTTCTTTTATTCTGAGTTTAAGTGGTAGTGTGTAAGAAAGCTATAAAATTTGGTGAGCACATGATATTAAATAAAAGATATTTAGAATAGTCATAGCTTGGAATGAAATAGAAATAAGGAATAACATCAACTTTCAGTTGACTGGCTTCTCTTAGTAAAATAACACAATTGGCCAATTTGGTTGCAACAAGTCTTTAGAAGTTGATTCCACTACTTTCTTGGCTCTATGAACCACTCATAGTTTCAACTAATGCTAGACTACAAAGTAAGAATACTTATGTACCATTTTTAGAGGATTAGAGGTAATATCTTTAAATACCTTTCAAGGGATTAGGAGCTATAGATACATAGCGTATCATAGAAATACATTCTTTCTCAAACAAATGTGGTAAAAGTTCTCACTCATTATCATACTTATTACAGTCATTTTAGTCCTTCAAAAATTACCTACTTGTGTCTTTTCAATGCTGAAAACAATTATTTCATGCTATTGTGCAAAAGAGCCACATATAATCAGTTGTACTCAGTTCAAAGGGTCCGGGAGAGAAGGGAAGAAATTCTATTGTCCAACTGCATAAAATGAAACATCTACTCCTGTTGTGCCAATTTGAAAAACCCTAGAATGTACTGTCTTATAGAAAGGACTGTATACCTTGTGGGTAGATTCTGTTTAACAACATTGGCTCTTTTATATAATGGCAACGTGCTACGTAGTTGCTCATAGTACTATAAAGTCTATCTATATGGTCTCTTAGAGCAAAATGCTCCAGTCAAGTCACGTATACATTAGATGAACACAGTGGAGTAGGATACCTCTGTTTGAGTCTTTGGGGTTACCAACCACAGGCTGAGAATGTCTTAATCTTTTCATTCTGTTATTCCTATATGAACAAGTTTGGACAGCACAAATGCATTATCTTGCCATGTTTGGAGAAATAAATCAGACATTGTACATCAAATCCTTAGTAAGCACATAGCAAAATATCAAATATTAGCTGTTTAAAATTACTGTTGCTAACATAGGTTTCTTAACTCTTTTAAAAAGTTAGCCAATGAATCTATTTAGATTCTCAAAAATGAGGAGGAAATTGAAAGAGGACATTTGAGACACAAAATACAATTTCCTAAATGAATATCTTGTTTTAAGCCTTTATACAGCAGCTGAGCAAACTCTAGGATGAAAGCTTTTGCTGATTGTATATTTAATTATTGTTATTCATTGCTTTAACCCTGCAGAAAGGCAGAAATGAAGGAAAGAAATCAGAAATGAAAGCCTGGCAGTTATCTTAGAATCAGTGATGAATGTTTACTTCTCTTCTGTCATGAGGTTCAGTTTAAAATAAATACACTTGGGTGTGTAATGTAGTGTGGCCTTTCTGTAACACTTTGAACAAAACATATATAAGAAAATAGAATGCTTTCTATTACATAGTAATTGATTTCTCTCGTATTTTTACATGTACCGACACACTATTATGTTTTCTCAGCCCATATATCATTTGTTAAATGTAATAACATGGAGACAATATTAAATAAAACAACAGGGTGACAGTAACTCAGCAACTCTTGTCTTCGGCATTATCTTTTACTTATCCTGGAAGGCACGAAAGTGTAGCTTCTGATGATTCACAGTAGGAAGTAAAAGTTAAAGAAGTTGACTATGTAATCCATCTTTCCATACACAAATTAAATTTCTCTCTCCATGTTTATAGAGTGCTTATTGCAGAATATAGAGGAATATGCCTTATCATGTCACTTAAGCTATTTTTCATTCAATATTTAGCAAGATGTTAGATTAATTTTAAAGACTAGAAACACTGTGAACACCTTCATAATCACCAGGTCACTGTTGGGTTTTTGTTGTGATGAATAAAAGAAACATAAGCTGTATTAACTATGTATTTCCTGTTTTCTGGTTTAATACTCTGGTATATGGGCCTTTGTTCCATGGAGAAAGGCTGCCACTGATAGAGGTAACCATCACCCAGAGGTACTGAGCACACTTTGATGCAAAGACCATACGTTCATTTGGGACTCTTTAATGAGGTATGGACTCTTTTCCCTAAATAATGCTGGGATTAGATACCAGACAGCCAGAGTTTACAAAATCATTCAGCCCATCCAAACCTGAGCCTGCTGGGTGGCTTCCTCTGCCTGACTCTCCACTATTTTCAAAACTGCAGTCAAGATATGGTCCACACAATTCCCTCACTCCTGTGGCCTCAGGACTGACCTTCCTGATTCCTGTGTGTTTAGTGTTGGGTTGCAAACATTGTAGAACAATTATCAACAAAATTCCAGGGCAGTCGTCTTCATATTATTTGATTGCTCATGCATGAATAAAAGAAAATCCTAGGTTCATTTTAAAACACAAGTCAAGAATCTTGTCATAATTTAAATTAGCTTTGGTATCTGTTAAACGACAGAAACAAAAAACTCCACAAACAACCTTTCCTCGATGCTGTTTGGCAGAGAAAAGTTTGATAACAAACATCTCTCCCTTCCATCCATACTTATTCTCTGTAAATTATTCTTTATGTTTGTATGGTAGACGTGGTTTAAATGGGGAGGGGCATCCAGCTGTAGGAGGCCAAACTGTCAGGAAAAGTCAATCTTATGGGGAAGCACAAATCTAAATGTGTTTAACTAAATGCAAAATAATAGGCACAAAGAGTGGTAGGAAAAAGAAAAAGATTCTTTTTTTTTTTTTTCTGTTGAGAGGTGGTATACTAGGCCGACAAAAATGGAGGCATGTGAAAAAATGCTAGGATTCCTTCTTCATCGTCCCACTTTATTGAGGTAAAGTTTACATATTGTAACATTTAACTTTCCAGTATTTTTATTTTCTTGACTTTAGGTAAATGAATGCCATTGCACAACTACTACCCTAACCAAGAAGTATTTCTACCTCTATGAGTGTTTTCTTTTGTACTTTTACATTAATTTTTATTCAGTCCAGTTCCTAGCAGTCATTGATCTTTGCAGTGACTCAAGAGCTCTGTCTTTCTGCAAATAGGCATTGTATATACTTATGTATGTACACAGCATACATGCACACACACACATATTTTCTTTGTTTTTAACAGCTCTTTTTCCTTCTGATACAAGACTTCCATGTTGCATATTTACATAATTGAATCATGTTCATATCTGAATGGGGTGCATAGTCCTCTTGCTCTCTATCAATTGAAGGAAGAGTAAAGTATATTCACTTTTAACAATTATGAAAAGGGTAAATGGAAGCCATTCTGGTTAGTTCTGCAAACTAATTACTTTGGAACAAATATCTAAAATTAGAAGTGGCATATCATCTTCCAAATTGTCCTAATAGTTACCCAGCAGGGAGGATCCCATGATCAGGTGCTTTTGTCAGAGTGAGGTTCATCCATTGCCCTTGACATGTCACTCTGAGAAAAACTCATTGATAATTTGAGGTCCTTAGGGGACTGTATTAAAACAAGATACTGTTGCCCCAGAGGATTGTGCTACTTTACATTTTCAGCAGTAGTGGATGGACAGTCTAGCACTGTCTCTTCACATGGAGCTGATGAGCGTTTCCCTGATTTCTTATTTTAGGCATGGCTTTAGATGCATAGTGGCATCTCCTAGTAGTTTGGTTTTTATTTAATAAGTGACTAATGACATTGGGTTATTTTCTATCTTCCTTGGGTATGTGTGTATCAGCTCAAGTCATTTGCCACTTCTTTTATATGTTTGTGGACACTGATTTTGTGTGTATGGTTTTTTCTTTCTTTCTTTCTTTCTTTCTTTCTTTCTTTCTTTCTTTCTTTCTTTCTTTCTCTCTTTCTTATTTTTTTTGTTTGTTTCTTCATTTGTGCATCTACCAAGCTCCA
The DNA here is from genome assembly GCF_004785775.1 of Grammomys surdaster. Lineage (NCBI taxonomy): Eukaryota > Metazoa > Chordata > Mammalia > Rodentia > Muridae > Grammomys > Grammomys surdaster. The sequence goes on along the minus strand of NW_021620607.1, from coordinate 1,316,765 downwards.
GCCCGACCTGACTATGGCTCTTACTAATATATCTTGAAATCTTCTGTTGTTGATTCTTTGTATCTGACTTTCATATATGAAGTTATTTGTGTTCTTAAACTTCTTTTTAAAAGCCTGTGAAAAATTCATAGAAAGTGTCTCAATTTAAAAACTTTCTGTACAACTTCTATTGTAACTACAATGTTATGATTATGGAGCAGTTAGACCAACCTTGGAAACATTGCATGCTACTGATAATCTATTTTCTAAGCCAAAAAAACCCCCATGGATTCTATTGTCTTTATTCTGATATTCTTCAATACTTCATAAATAATACTTTAGGAATTTCAGTGTATAGTCCTTGTATAATCCCGCCAACTGATTCTTCACCTTTTCACAGAATAATGTTATTGTAGATACTTTTACTTCATTAAATGTCATATCCAACTTTTAGAGAAGTTGTTGTTGAAAGGCCTTATAGATCTTTTGTGTATCAAAATTTTCATTTCATCACAAGATTAAGTATGCTAAACAAAATGAAATGCCATAAAGTATATAAACTCTTTCTACATTTTAAATCCTTCTCATTCATCTGGTCTCAAGTGCTAGAAAGTGGTCACTAACCCACTTAAAGTGTTGTTTGAAGACCGTCACTATTTCCCCTACTTAATATATCCTGTCATTGGTTTCTGGTTGGTGAGTTGCACAGAATTACCAGATCATTAGTTGGGAGAATCAAAAAGGAATCTGATTAATGATCAGCTAAGCTCGGTATATCTAGAAAACACAATATCAAGAGTGTTTCAAATATTGACCCTTCATTGTTTCATTTATTCTGATGCTTGGTTGATACACTTATATTGATGCTTATCACAAGGGAAAATACACAGACATATATTTTTGTACTTAGTAAACCATTAAAAAATTTAAATTTTAATCTGCTTTGGTACAATAAGCAGAAGTTCAACCAAAAAAAAAAATGTCTGCACATAAAAATGTACTGCTAAACTTCTTTCTCTAGAGCTCCGGTGAAGAACATGTAGCACTCACAAAATATTTGTTCACAATTATTACCTGTCATGGGGGCCATTGCAATATCAGCACAGGAAACAGAACAGACAAAATCAGGGACATCAACATCTATGCAAAAATTAATAGTTACAGGGAGAAGTGCTTGAACACAGTGATTTCATATGCAGTTGCAGGGGGAAAGTTCACACATCAGTCTAAAGTGCTGCTTACCATTCAGATGGAGTGACTATAATGTTTCTTGTACATTTTTATTCCATATTTTCTGAACATGTATGGAATCCGAAGCAGAAGCTGCAAATATGTTGGGTGTTTCATAGAAAAACAGTCCTAGTAACGACATGATGACAGGGGTATATTAGTATACTTGGGGCATTTAACAAGTCAATTGCAATAATGGATCAGTCCCTGTCTCCCCCAGTTTACGACATCAGTGTAAAGGTTTTGAATATTTATTTTGTGTGACTCATCTCACATTATCGTGGGTACCTCTGTAAAATTAAGTTTACATGTTTAAACACTTAAAAATACTCTTATTTATGTTTGTCACATTGATGCAATTCATGGTTTTATTTGGTTTTTAAAATTCACAGGAAAACAATATAGAGACAAAACTGGGTGAACATGGAGTAACCTCCTTGTCATTCACTCGGGGCACGTGATTCGTCATCCATCCTATTCTGGGAAGATTATTACAAGTACAAGTTGGTAAAATTGTCCCATTTTAAAATACGTTCCCAGTATAGGGTCACTGGATCCAAGGATTTTGTGTGGAAATCTTTTTTTTTTTTTTTAGTGAGATCTTCAAAAATAATTTTAGCTGGAAGAGATACTTTCATCGTGGATGCTCACTGATAATGAAATAGGAAATGTGTTATGTTTAGAAAAGTTTAGAAATAAATTTAAATACCTGGATATGATATTGAGTCATTTGGAGAGCAAGTAATCTAAAATTATCACATCTTATTTAAAATCAGTAGCAAATGTATAATCTATTTATTTATAAATTGAGTACCAATAAAATGAGTTCTAATGCTAAAAATATGAAACTAAAAGCACATTGAAATGGCTCAAAACCATATTTATGAACAGGAAGTTATTTTTATTACACTCTTATAAAATCAAATGGAGATAACAAATTGAACATTAAATCAAACAATATGTTTGATTTAAGTGTGAAGCTTTTTGCAAAGTTTCCTCTTTTCAGCCAAACAGGTTTGTATTTTATACCAGAAGATTGAGATGGATCAGTTCTTTGGGTATTTCACATTCAAACGTAGTAAAGCATAAAAAAATATGAAAAAATAGGGAAGCATTTGGGAGACTTTTATTTTGTAAAAATGGCTATTAGAACTTAGTAATGTTTGTTGCTACAGGGTCTACATGCACAAATTCACCAACAGCAGGATAGAACTATGTAGAAAAAATTTGACCTGTCTTAAATGTATGCACAGACACCTTTCTCACAGTTGTTTAAAACAATTTATGTAACATTTGTGATGCGTTCGGTACTATAAGTAATCATGAGATAATTTAGAGAATATGGAAAGATCTGGGATACATAGATGCTACTTAATATCAAGGGCAAAATCATCCATGTATTTTGAGTTTGTGGGTGTTTCTGCTACTTAATGATGAAAACTGAATTTTGAATATACTTATAAATACATGGGGATCAATTATTTGCAAAGTTCAACTTGAAGACATTAAAATGGGAATATTTCCTGTTTAGCCAATTATGTTTTACTCAAATTGGAATTGATAAAAGATAATTTCTCATGAAAATATTGTCATCTAAAGAGGCGTCAATTAAAAACCTTTCCAATTTCAAATGTAACTGTAAAATGCAAATCTGATTATTGCAAGACGTTCTCATAATTTATCAATAAAGTCATAATAATATCACACCAGGAAACATATGCTTTACAACATGACTTATAATAGGAAAATATATTTTGCAACAATGATTATTATCCTTATGATATTTCTTAAAGGTCTGAATTGTCAGTAAAAATGCAGAAGCTGGAAAGAACCCAGATGTCGTTCAACAGAGGAATGGATACAGAAAATGTGGTACATTTACACAATGGAGTACTACTCAGGTATTAAAAACAATGAATTTCTGAAATTCTTAGGCAAATGGATGGAACTAGAAAATATCCTGAGTAAAGTAACCCAGTCACAAAAGAACACATATGGTATGCACTCACTGATAAGTGGATATTACCCCAAATGCTCAGAATACCCAAGATACAAATCACAGAGCACATAAAGCTCAAGAAGAAGGAAGACCAAAGTGTGGGTGCTTCTGTTCTTCTAGAAAGGGGAAACAAAATACTCACGGGAACAAATATGGAGACAAAGTGTGGAGCAGAGACTGAAGGAAAGGCCATCCAAAGACTGCCCCACCTGGGAGCCATCCCATAAACAGTCACCAAACCCAGGCACTACTGTGGATGCCAAGAAGTGCTTGCTGACAGGAGCCTGATATAGTTGTCTTCTGAGAGGCTCTGCCAGAGGCTAACAAATACAGAGGTAGATGCTCACAGTCAACCATTGGACTGAGCACAGGGTCCCCAGTGGGTTCCCCAATGGAGGAGTTAGAGAAAGGACTGAAGGAGCTGAAAAAGTTTGCTATAGGCAGAACATAAATACCAACCAACCAGACCCTCCAGAACTCCCAGAGACTAAACCACCAACCCAGGAGTACACATGGAGGGACCCATGGCTCCAGCTGCATATGTAACAGAAGATGCCCTTATTGGGCATCAATGGGAGGAGAGGCCCTTGGTCCTGTGAAGGCTTGATGCACCAGGATAGGGGAATTTGAGGGCAGGGAGGCTTGAGTGGGTAGGAGGGTGGGGGAGTATTCTCATAGAGGTAGGTGAGGGGGCATGAGATACAGGGTTTGGGGGGGCAGACTGGGAAAGGGGATGACATTTGAAATGTAAATAAAGAAAATATCCAATAAAAAAATAAATACAAAGAGGAGATCTCAGCCAAAAAACTGAAAAGATAGCATTTGGCTATATGGATGGCTACGTATAGATGATGTTTTCTTATTTGATAAATGGTGTAAGCAGTTATAACCTAGGACCTTTGTGAGTTATACAATCATTATAATGGAAGCTGAGTAATCCAGGAGAAGCCAACTAGTGAAGAAAAAAAAAAGACCGAATATGTTAAACAAATGTCTGTGTGTGTTTATTTTAAAGGAATATTCATTATTGGAAATAGTATTTTAATTAACTTTGTTTAGATATAATGAAAGAAATTGTTGGCCAATAAATGTATCTTTCAAAAACTGTATTTTTTTTAATATTAACTTTACTTTCCCTCCTCTACGTTCCTCATTTTTAGTGAAAAGTTACATGGTCACCAGTTCATCAGTTTAACCCTCAAATAGTCCTGACTTGGAAATTTTGTGAGCAAATCACCTTTTCAAAACTATTATCTGTATTTTAAAAAGTGGTTCAAATGTTATTCTTTTCCTCACTATAAGATTTCTTTTGGGGGTGCTTAATCAACTGATGGGAGAAGATGCACAGTCCCAGAGGCAAACACTATGTAGAGTTCAGGGAGTCCTGAAGAGGAAGGGGAAGGATTGGAGGAACCAGAAGGGTTAGGGACACTGCAAGAGCACAGCTCAGAGACTCAACTGACTGAGACTCATGGGGGAATCCCAGGGATCAGGGAGCCTGCAGGGGACTGATCTAAGTCCTCTGTATATATGTTATGACTGAGTAGCTTGGTGTTCTTGTGGAAATTTTAACAGTGGGATCTGGGGCTGTTTCTGACAATTTCACCCGCTTGTGGCATCCTTTTCCTCCTACTGTGTTGCCTTGTCCAGCCTTGATGTGTTGGTATGTGCTTGGTCTTATTATAGCTTGTTATGTTTGGTTGATGTCCCTGGGAGGCCTTTTCTTTTCTGAGGGGAGGTGAAGGGGGGGTGGATCTGTGGGAGATGGAAGGTCGAGGCAGAAAGAAGATGAGGAGGAAGAGAGGGGAAACTGCACTTAGGATGCGATACATAAATGAAGTATAAAAATGTATATATATTTCTTTCAGACTTAACTATCGTAATACTATGTGCTATAGGTATAGCGTTGACATAAGAAAATAATCCTTCCATTTGTTAAAGGATTTCATATCTACAAAATTATTATTTAATTTATAGAATTTATAGAATTTGTTAATTTTGTCTTGAAATGTCTATGCCCTACCTATTTTACTCCACCAAGATATTTCTTTTATTTTTATTATTGCTTTGATTATTAATATTACTTAGGGCACAAAGTGATTTCTACATGCTGATTCTGTTACACTGCTTCATTCTGTAAATAAAAAACTTTTTGGAAAATAGCCATAATCATTTATTTATCTATTGTTGGGTGACCTTCATACTACTACCACATATTTTTCAGTTCTGATAGAGATTGATAGCCTATAGCCCTAAAATATTAACCACCTCGATCTTTGCAGAATGTTTGCTTACTCTAGCCCAGGGACAAAGTGATTTACTGGATGCTTAGAGGGGAGGTGGGTCAAGGAGAGCACTCTTTCTCTGCAGAAGAGCTACAGGAATCAAAGGGTAGCTATGAGGACTTGCTGAGTATAAGCTGATTCTAAGATAAGCAGCTGATGGCCATTTATGACTCATGTTGTTGATTAAGTAATTAAGCATATTTTACTATTTGATTTGCACGCTGAGTTTTACTGTTCTGTGGTTTGTTTTGTTATTGGGAATTAATGTATGTTAAAAACAAGGTAAGTTTGAACAGGGTCAGTTTTAGAAGAAGATAATGTTTTTCTACTGTTGTTCTTCTTCCTAGATGCCCCGTAGACACACAGTTAAAGACTGAACTATAACATATTCTCCGAGTTCATATGCTAGATTTCTATTTTTTCTTTTATTAAAATAGTTTTTTTCCTTGCATAATGATTACTGATTACAGCTATCATCCCCTACTCCTCCTTTTTCCTCTTCACTTTCCCACTATCCAGATTACTCTCTTTATGTCTCTCAGAAAACAAAAAGGGTTCTAAGGGATGATATTAAAATAAAATAAAATAAAACTAACACATTAGAATAGGAAAAAACAAACAAACAGAAAGAAAAGAACCCAAGAAAATACTCAAAAAACAAATATATATGTTGAGACCCACTTGTTTGCACAATTAGGAATCCCATAAAAATATTAAATTGAAAGTCATAATACATGTAACCATAGGTCATTTATTTATCCATAGGTTAAAAAGAAGAAAAAATATATATGAATAAAATAACATGACCCAAATAACCCAGGCTGTTGCCAAGACTATGGGTTTCTATCTGTGAATTGACCACATGACCCCACTGCTGAAGAAAATGTCTACACAATTTGTTAAACATTGAGAGGTTGAGTTAGTGCCTACCTAGAACTATTTCCACTATGTGCTAGTAGTTTCTTTGGTATAGAAAGGTACACTATATTCTATAAAAAGAGAAACACAAACACCAGCCCATCGAGAAACCCTTTGATCTACAATGGTGTTCTGCCTGTAAAATATGCTAGTCCAATGGTAGCACAGAGCTTATGGGAGGAACTTGTAGGCTTAGATTTTTCAAAAACCTACTTTATTTATTTATTTATTTATTTATACTTTTTATTGGTTATTTTATTTATTTACATTTCAAATGTTATCTCCCATCCCAGTTTCCCCTCCACAAACTCCCTATCCTCTGCCCCTCCCCCTTGTTTCTATGAGGGAGCTCCCTCACCTCACTCCTGTCTCAACTACCTAGAATTCCCCTACATTAGGGCATCAAGTCTCCACAGGATCAAGAACCTCCCCTTCCATTGATGCCAGATAAGACCATCCTCTGCTACATAAGCAGCTGGAGTCATGGGTACTTCCATGTGTACCCTTTGTTTGGTGGTTTAGTCCTTGGGAGCTCTGGGGCGTCTGGTTTGTTAATATTGTTGTTCTTTCTGTGGGGTTGCAAACCCCTGCAGCTCTTTCAGCCCTTCCCTTGACTCCTCCATTGTGGTCCCCATGCTCAGTCAGATGGTTGACTGTGAGCATTCATATCTGTATTGTTTTGGCTCTGGAAGAACCTCTCAGAGGACAGCCATACCAGGGTCCTGTCAGCAAGCACTTCTGGGCATCAGCAATAGTTCTGGGTTTGGTGGGTTCTCAAATGCTTCAGTCCTCCTTCTAGCTCACTGTCAAAAGGTAGAGGAGAAAGGAAGGGCAATAGGACGATGTAGATATTTAGAAGTAGTTCTTTGGAGTGATTCCAATTTCTGTTGTCAGGATGCCAGCAGTCCAGTTCAGTACTGTTTATATACCAACAGTCCAGTTCAAAAAGTGTCACCAAACATGTATCAGCAGTGGCAGCACAATCCAGGAGGTGGAGTCTTGCTGAAGGAAGGATGTCACTTGGTTGGCTCTGAGATCTTACAGCCTTTATCCCATCTCTTGCTCTGTTTCCTGTATTACATTGAGAGATGGTCTCTCAACTTTCTGTTCCAGCCTGCTCTTTTGCCTCTCTTGGCTATGGAACCTCCCTATGGAACCATAAGCCAACAAAACCCTTCTATTAGCTGCTTTTGGTCATGGTATTTGCCACGCACTATTGGCATATCCTAGTTCTACCCTTTAAAATATCTCGATTTTTTTATTTTCATGTAGCAGGAATTTTCTTATATCAAGTACAGAAGCTTTGTTAGAAGAATGTGCCTACTCCAATAATTTTTCTCAGTCTGTACTTTACTTATTCATTTAGTTGAGAACAATATTACCCCTTTTATTGGGTATGTCTTTTGTTTTTGTGTCCTCTTAAAACCCATTTTTAAAAGCACAGAGATATTTTCTTGTATTTTTTGCTAGAAACTATTTATTTATTTATTTATTTATTTATTTATTTATTTATTTATCTTTAGGTTTATCAGTGTTGTTCTGCACAGGTTTTGGTCAAAAACATTTCTTGTCAATTTTGCGAGCTTCTTTGGCTTTCTGTTGTGCTGCTTCAAAAAATGCCAAATGGACGACTGACTCTTCAGGACCACAGTTTAGACTCTGGATAAGATAGTACCTAGATTTTTATTTGCTCTCAAGAAGAGGATTTGTACAAGGAAAAACTGTCCGGCATTACCAAGAAATAATGCATTTTTGTTCAGTTTTTAAATTTTTTCCATACCCAGATATCCTGTTTTCTATATGAGCTACATTTTTTATGTTTGTATACAATTTATGTTCAATATCAATTCTCTTATTTTCTTTACACACACACACACACACACACACACACACACACACACGGCACATGTATATACATTTTACGGGAAAGTTTTATCAAGGAAGGAACGTGGTGCATGGTTCATTATTTACCAAGCACTTTAGTTGAGCATAACTGGAATCCTACAGGAATGATGACATATACCTGTTACAACTTATGAACTGAGTACAGCAGCAGATTCCTCTGGATTGGATCTAAAAGAAGAGGCCATTGTGTCACTAAGAGAAGGGATTCCCAGCAGCCTTCCTCAAGCCATAAAATAGAAATCTTTTATTGTAAGATCACTGCATGCACTTTTTTTTGTAGCCAGTTTCCATGTCTTCTTGACCCTCCCTTGACCGAGAAAGATAAATGTTCCTTCTTTTTTAATGTCTATATATAAAAAAGTAACCTCAAGACTTATAAATGAAAAACAATAAACATGTGATTGTATATCATGATTTTCTGAATTAATTTAGGAATGGCAAGGTAGAGTGTCAATCATTTCCCATGCTTAGGTTCTCTCTGGTGCTTGTCACATAGACTCTGCTGTGTATCTTCCAAATTAGAGAGTCACATATACATTGCTGCCAGCATCTCAGCATGTCCATGGTCACCTAGTACCTCTCAGCTGTGCAAGGTTGTAATAGCAGTAATAGTCATTGACAGTGAACAAGCAGCAGAAAGAGAGGCTCTTAACTCAATTTCCAGAACGATGATGCACCAGAAGTTGCTCCACGATGACCCACTCACTATGAGAATGTATAGACTCTATTCCAAGGGAAGGAAGACGACCTCAGAGAGTCACAGAGGAAGAGATAGAAGAGCCAAAAAGTTATGAGACAAAGCTGAGGAGTAGAAAGAGAAGTAAGTCAAGGCAAGCAAAGCTCCAAACTGTGGCTCCCTGGAAGCAGGAATGGAAGTAGAGTTTGAGAACACTGAAACTCTAGTAGAATATGCTGTGTCCATGGCTCATGCCTCTGGCAGGTGATCAATACTTAAAAACTACATAAATTATCAAGACAGGTCCTGCATCTGTGCAGAACATAGTGCTGTAGTTTTTCCTTCCAACTTGTAACATACCCATGAATCACTAATCATCTACCTGCCTCTGCCTCTGGAGTGCTCAGACTAAAGGGATCACCATGCCTGGGTTGTTCAAAATTTTATTACATTACTGGCCAATTTCTTTTCCTTTCCTTTTCTTTTCATTCCTTTTCTTTCCTCTCCTCCTCCTCATCCTCTTCCTCCTTCTTGTCCCCCTTCTCCTTCTTTTTCTTCTTCCTCTTTCTCTTCCTCTTCTTTTTTATCTTCTTTTCTTCCTCTTCCCCCTCTCTCTTCTGTTTTCCTTTTAATTTTTTATTCTAGTTTTATGGATATTTTGATTTGTATCTTATTTTTTTAAAGGCTCATATATTTTAAAATTTCCGTTCTTATATTCACATGATATTTTTTGAATTTATCTTTATTGTGAAGTCATATTTTTATTTTAGTTACTTTTCTAATCTCTTGATATCTTCCCTCTCCCTCTACAGCATTCCTCCCCACTTTCTCATTTTCTTTTAAATTTGCTTTGTTTAGATTTCCTCTTTTACAACCTCCTTTCTTCATCTCACTCTACTATTTCTGTATGCATTAATAATAAATTTTAATTTCACAATGTATTCTGCATTAGTTGTCCCATTTTCTTCTCTATGGTCAATGATGATATGTTAGGGAATTTCAATTGATCTTCATATCTTACCCAGTTTAGTTTGCTATACTCTGACAGCTATTTCTCCTCTCTGAGTGATAGCAAACTGTTAAGTCCTGAAGAACAGACTGTTCAACAAGGAGACCCCCAAATAAAAACAGAAGAGACAGCCAAACTCACAAATGTGAAAATTGTGAAACATAAAATATGAAATGACAAGGTGTTCTGACTCTTCCAAATAGCCCCTTAACTACCAAATTCAAGATTATTGAAATGGGTAAAATAGGTAAATTTTCAAAAGTTGAAAGAAGCCACATTCAAGCAGATGAACTCAGGCTAGTACCTGCAGAGGAAGGCTAGCCATTTATAGAGAAAAGTCAAAATGGATGAGAAAGGAAAAAACATAGATTAAAGAGTACTATGGAAGACAACTAGCAAGAAAATGGGAATTCTTTAAAAATAGGAAATGTTTGAAATAAAAAACCTCAGTGATTAAATAAAAATCACAATTCAAAGTCTCAATGAATATAAGAACGAATATAAGAACTGGAAGAAAGGGATATGGAAGGACTAGGTTCAAACATTGTTAAAAAATGAAAATGCATGACCACGGCAACTCAGAGCTTAGGAGACATGCTCAACAGACCGAATGTAAGAATCCACTGGATGAAGGAGCTGAGATGAAAGTGAAAGGAAGAGGGAATCCATTCAGTGAAATTAAATCTGGAACTTTCCCAAGTCAATGGTACCCAAACACAAGAACCATGTGTAAACTCTAATGACCATGCATAGAGAAGAAAATTGTTCATGGCACATTAGAATCATAATGTCAGAAATTCAAGTCAAAGTAACAACATTCAATATACTAATCATACACACACACACACACACACACACACACACACACACACACACACATATATATATTTCTACCAAATATTTAAAGAAGAGTTTTTATCAGTATTCCCAAAACTTCAGACATAGAAAGTGAAAAAACACTAGCAAGATAATTGTATGAAATCAGTGTTATGCTGAAAGCAAAAAAGAGTGAACAATAAAAGTAAGCTTTTATTGTTTATTGCCTAACTTCTCCAATAAGCATAAATACAGATGTTCTTAATAGCATAAAGGCTATCAGAATTCAAGAGCACTTTATGAAGAGCCTGCACCATGGTGAAATTGGCCTCATGCCTGGAATGAAAGGGTGCTGCAGCATATATACAACAATGCATGTGATCCATTCAACACATGGATTGATGGAAGTACCAAAGTCATGTGATCCTTTAAAAAGATGCAGAAAAGAACTCTGGCAAAGTTAATCATCCATTCATGAGAAAAATCCCTAACAAATTTTGAACATAAAGAACTGATCTTGATATAATAAAGGTTGTTTACAACACACATATAGTTAGTGTCATACTGAATTGGGGAAAAAGTGAAAATACTTCCCTGGTTCTATTTTTATTTTAATGAAGTGTTCAGATTTTTAGCTAAAACAATAAGTCAAGAGAAGGAAAGAAAATGATATAAATAGAAAATGGTGAAACCAAATTATCACTATTTGAAATGACAAACATGTTCCTGTACCTAAATATCCCCACATTCAACAAGAAAATTTTTACATAAGATCACCATTTTCAGGAAAATAGCAGTGTACAAAAATTATATAGAGAGGAATCAGTAGCTTTTCTATATATCAATAATGATGAGAAAGAAAAAGGAAAACACTTTCTGAATGTCTTCAAGAAAGAAAAATATCCAGGTACATATAATCTGGATGTAGAAGGTGAAAGACATCTACAGCGAAATCTTACGGCCCTCAAAGAGGAAATTACAGGAGACACTGGAAGATAAAAAGGGCTCCTATGACCTTAGTTTGCTGAATTAACTTTGTTAAAACATGGCTGTCCTACCAAAAGCAAGCTAATGAGTCACTTTCAATCTTCATCAAAATTTCAGACTTCACAGAGCTAGAAAAAATAATCCTGAAACTCCCAATATACCCAAAGCACTCCTATGCAGAAAGAGCTTTGGTGGAAGTTCATGATACTAATGGAGATCATGAGAGAGGAGGAAGAGCTTTATAGGGAGAGAGGAAAGGGCAGAAAAATAGTAAATAAAGGCATGTATGTGACATGAATGGAGAAGGTGGTACTGTTTAGGACTCAGTGACCAAGCATGGTAGTAGGGTGGGCACAGATAGTGCAGAAGAACAATGAAGAAGATGCCATTATATATAATGGTGTATATATTTGAAGACACCATATTAAAACATATTACATTGCAGGCTAACTTAAAAAATAATTAAAGGAAAATTCAGGGAGAAGATGGCTTGGCGACTTTTTCATATAGATGGATAGTTACCTCATAATACTCAGCTCACGGGACACTGTTCTTTATGTGCTCAAGTTGACTTCACTGGCAGATCTGGTAGAATGGCTGGAAGGCTTCCTCACCTGCAACTGTCAACTGGAACATGTGCAGAGAACCATTTAATGACCCCTGATATCTCTCAATGAAAGCAGAAACTTCATAAGCTTTAAAATCCTACCCCAAGAAGTCACCTAATATCGTACCTTCTTTATACTATGCATTGAAACATTTGTTAACCTTACTATTTCAAAGACTGAAGACCTGCACCATTTCACTCACTGTGAGACGTATCAAAGAGCTTTGCATCTATACTTACAAATCCCAGACACTTTTTGTGTCATTTATATTAATATTTCTTGCAAGAAGATTTACTTACCCTTTTCTGAGACTTACTCCCTGCAGTCTTATCATGAAAATATCAGTCTAGGATCATTTATTAGGTCATCTCCAAGGGTAGACAAAGCTCTCTGAGTTTATTTCCTATGATTCTCTTCTATATGTGAAGAATTATGGGGTTCTGAAGCAATGCTCTGTCTCCCTAGTGTTCAGAGGCAAGATTCTGTGATAGGAATAAATAGAAGGTGAGTAGAGTGGAGGAGAGGAGGCAGGGAGAGGTGCTTGTTCATGGTACATGTGTGCCTCTGAAAGTCATTTCTTTTTTTATGATAAGTATGGTTTATGGATTAAAATTATTCATTCACAATTTTTTACAAATATATAATACTCTTTAATGAAATTTCCATTCATTACCCTCAATTAACCCCTCTCCTTGCAGCTGAATCTCCTCCTTTTTATCTCATTTGTTTCCTATTGTCTACTACATTAAATCACAGTTCCCTGCATGTGCCTGGGTTGGGGTTACTTACCTGAGTGAGGGCAATGTATTGATGGCTATATAGTTAAGAAATTAGACTTTTAGCAACTGTTAACACTAATAGCTTCTAAAAGGGGAGTGGGACCTTAGACATGTCTCTTCCCAAATGAACTATTAATGGGCTGAGTCCTGTAAAGTTTTCTGAAGTTTTCTACTGTAATTATGAATTTATGGGCACAACAGCCATGACATGTCCGGGAGAAAACATTTCATAGCACTCTTTCCCATCTCCTAGCTCTTATATTCTTTATGCTCCCGCTTCTGAGATGTTTCCTGAGCCTCAGTATGCCCAATAAATTTCTTATGTTACATATATGATAAATATAATGTTGTACATGTTATTTATATAATATTAATATGTATAATAACTTATATATAATGTTCTAGTGTTGCATAGTATAGTGTGACACTGTGCTTGATAACAATGAATAAAATTTTATTCCAAAATAGTAGTAGAGAGGAGTATGAATGCTCTTGTGTGAAGAAGCATGTGTGCTTGAGAGCTTTGCATATTACCATTACACATTGTATATACCATTGACATGCCATCATAAATGTGCACAAATGCTTTATGTTAATTAAAGTACAATATATGTAAACTGAGGAGAATATATGAGGCATATAGTATTAGAGCAATTCTGAAATTTAATTGGTTGTATAATAAATAAAGCTCAGATTTTTAAAATTTCATTTCCTAAAACATAAACAATTTTGTAACTAAGTAACACTGTTGGCCTATCCTATATACCTTGAAATTTTTTCTAGAATAGTCTCTTTATTTTCTATCTTCATGCTCCCTTTTGCCAAAAATTGATATAGTGCTTTACAAAGTTTTAAAATATCTCATGTATTAATGGATAAATCAACATTCAAACACCATATGTATATGCCAAAACAACTCTATTTTGGGTTTATCATTAAGCTGGTCTTGGAAACAGCCTAATCTGTCTTAGAGGAATTTCTACTGGGCAGAGAAAGTTTGAGCAATCTCTTAACGTTCTAAGATGATTTTTTTTATATAGATGAAAGAATTATATAGATGAAAGAATATTTTGAGCATTGGCTTAAATCGTTGTCATCTTAAAATAGGATTCCACTACTAAAATTTGGATCTACAAGGCAAGCATCTTTTGCAGTCTTCTTGATACTTTCATAAGGAAAAGGCTATCTTTTTGAAAGCTTTGCATGACTTGGAAAGACTGCTCTGGATCATTTCAAATAGGATCATTACATTCAATATTTTTGCAGGTTTTCTTTTTCTTGTTTCATTTTAGTATAGGTGTTTAGAAGAGACTAGATGGTGTGTTACTCGGTTTATCATTGCTGTGTCCAAAATCAGACCAGGAATAAATTTCAAAAGCCTGGCCTCCCTGACATCCTTCAGCCCTGCTCCTAGATTTTCTCCCTGCTTCCTGTTGTGATTTCATTTCTGTTTCAATTATAAAGTATCCTCCCTAAAACTCACTTACAGTGTAGGGAAATGGTTTATTTGGCTCAAGTTGGCTCAGTCTATCATTTGAGGAAAGTCAAAGAAAGAACTCAAGCAGTTAGTAAAATCACATCTATAGTCAAGAGCTAAGAGACAAAAGGGTGCCCCCTTATTTACTTTTTCCCAGTTATCTTTCTTCATTCCGATCTAGCACCCTGTCTAGGGAATGGTGCCAATCACATTCTATAGTATGTCCTGCCTAAGGAATGGTGCTGACCACAATGGGCTGTGCCATTAACAACCAAGACAATCCTCACAGGCTTTTCCACATGCCAACCTGATCTAGGTAATTTCTTATGGTGACATCTTGTTGGCATTGACTAAAAGCAGGACTCCATTGGAAGTATTGACTAATTTTGACTGGTGTTGACCTGTGGCATGTATTTTTGAAACCACAGGACTTGACATAAAATCTCATTGTTTCTACAGTGATTATGCAAATTGTTAAGGTGGTGAGTGTGGTCCTTTAGACAGTTTTGGGAGCATGAATGACAGTCATATTTGAGGTGGTCTATTGGTTAAAGCAATGGAAAGCTTACACTCATTGAGAGGAGTTTGCATAGAGTTCCATGTCTTACTAGGACAAACATTACAATGTCTGCTGTCATGTATAAACTCTGTTTCATTAGGAATAATTAGTCCGTGTAGTTCACTTGTATTTGCACAGTATTAGGCATGGCTTGTGTGGGATTCTTTTTGTTCTCCAGTTGAACATTTTCTTTGCACAATGGGAATTTGGCTCTGTTCTTTTCTTATACTCTCGGCAACACTGCCTCAAAATAAATATTATTTATTAGGATATTCGCTAAAAATTTCTTGCAATGATGCAAGTTTGGTCATTGTGATTGTGCTGGAAGATTTTTTGTTTGTTGTTGTTGTTTTTTTTCACAGTCTTATATTTTATTCTGGAAGCTGAAGATTAAACAAAATTTATAAGCTGTTGTCAGGAAAAAAAGAGATGAATTAAAATTTAAAGTTGTTCAATTTAAGGTTCCTGAGAAGATGTTCATAAAAAGATGTCTCATTTGTATTTAGAGTTACGAGTATACTTATTGAAACTCAAGCTTTGTCATTGTTCAGCTAGTTTCCATGAATGATAGATATCATTATTTTCTTCCTTGGAAATTTGTCCTTAGTTTCAAGTTAAATCAATTCACATGAAAGAATAGGGCTTCTATTCAACCAGTTTGCGGGTTAGCTGAATATATTTAATGAATTAGTTGAGAACTCTGTGATTTCTAGAACACTGTGATAGAAACATAGGTCCTCACCTCAAACAAACAAACAGACAAAAAGCCAACCAACCAACCAACCAACCAACCAACCAACCAACCAACCAACCAAGGAACCAACCAGCCAACCAACCAAAAAACTAGCACTGTGATTCAGAATAGAAAAGGGAAAGGCAGTTTATTATACAAGTTGGTGAGGTTGAGTGTCATCCCAGAATTGTAGGCATGCTGATTGAGTGTAGAGAGCCATTTCTACCATCTCAGACAGGTGCCTTCTTCCCCTTCTTCACTGAATGAGTAATCAGGATAGAATAATACTATACGTAATTTGGGTTTTGTTTCTCAGCAGATCTCATGTATGGGATCATCTCTATATCATACATCTTGTTTATTTTAAAGCTTACTAGGTCTATGACCTTGCCACGTCAGTAGGTCATTAAGCAGTTAGTTCTTTTCTACTTTTTTTGGTTTGGGTGTGGGATGTAGCTACACAAGAAGAATTGGGTGGAGTGGCTAAATTATCAGACTGCCCGCAGGAGTCTAGCTTTTCCTGATTATCTGGAACTGGACCTGTAAGCTAACTCAAAGTACTTTTATTTTGTTATGAACCATCAGATTTTTCTTTCTTAGAGGTGTAATCATTTGTTTTTTAAAAATAAATTACTAGGTAATGTGGCTAGTAGAATGGAACAGTCAGTAAAGTGTTTGCCTTGTAAATATGAAGACCTGAAATTCAACCCTCAGGATCCACATTCATGTGGTGGGTGTGCTGACATGTTTTTGTAATCCCATTGCTTGGGAGGTAGAGGCAGGAGGATGCATGAGGCTCATGAACAAGTTTGTCTACACTGTTTGATAGCTCCTGGCCAATGAGAAGCCCCATCTCAAAGCAGATGGATGGTGTTTCTGAGGATGACACACAAGATTGTCCACTGGCCTCCACATACACATTCATGCATACACATCCACACACTAGTAAATAGTTTGTGTGTGGACACAAGGTTTAAAAAGGTTAACTATTGAAATGACTGGAAGAGAGTACTAGAAAGAGAGAAAGGAATGCAAGTATTATAAATGAACTGAACTTTCTTAGTTTCTTTTACTCATTTAGTTAGTGAGCTGAGCATTTGTACAGAAGTTCATCGATCTGACTATCCGTTTTGTTAGAATTTCAGTTTCTTCCTTCTCGTTTACGTGTCTTGATTGTAATGAACAGAGTTCATTACAGACAAATGGAGGTAGAAGATGAATCCTTTTTCTTTGCTTCCAGGCTGCCAAAAAAGACACAAGGGCTTGTCCGTGCATTCCTTCTGTGCTGTGGTGCCTTGCTATAGGACCATTCAATGGAGCATGAATGGATCTCTGAAATTGTGAACCAAAATAGATCTTTGTCATTATTAAATCATATATGCCCAGTTCTCTATTACAGTAACAGAAATCTGATGAACATGCCTGGTTTTTCAGAGGCAGGCCAGTAGGTAAGAGACAGCCTTCCAGAGCTCAGAAGCCACAGTGTTGAAGATAGGTGCTCAGTGCTGACCAGCAAAGCTTTAGTTAGCTCTGGAGGGGAGAATTAAAAAGTAACGCATTCAGGAAACTTTGAAACAGGGGAAAGAATAGGTTAGCATAGCTACAGTGCTGAGCATTGGTTCCAAGCAGTAAGCAGGTGGTGAGCAGCCTGTGTGCAACAGTAAGATGCTTTGCTTATTTTAAGGGAATGAGAAGGGAGTTAAAGAGCCTTAGTTAATCTTTGTGAACTAAAAGGCATACTAGGGCACTGAAGAATGTAGAAATCGAGCCCAGGAGCCCAGTTTGGAGCTGTTCAAGGGAAGTCGGTGAAGATGCTGACAGTGGTAAATGTAGTATCAAAGGACCTGTGCAAGGAATCCAAGGTCCCTTTTGTCAGAAAGCTCTATCAGGCTGGAGAAAGCTGAAGGAAAATATACAGGAAGTATTTTATGTTTATCTTGTATCACACATTGTAAAGTGCTAAGAGAAGACCAAATGCTTTAATTAAAAGGAACAATTTGCTTAGGAGAAACAATTGCTCTGTTTGCTAACTGAGTCTAATGCAGTGCACAGCCAAACTGTGGGTTTAATATACGCCATCTCTTTAAATGCCAAACGAACCAGCAATAGTTGGGACTGCATATTTATTCAGTGTAATTGATAGAAATGTTTAATTAAGTATTCTGAAGGGTAATTCTCCAGTTTTCTCTCTCAGACAAATTGAAACAACTACTCGCTTCTCAGATTATTCTTTGTATAATTAAATAAAAACACCTAACAAATGGGAAAGTAACATCATCAGAGTTCAAAATGGTTTTTTAAACATGTTGGTTTGTGAAATCTCAGGGTAAGACTGCCCCTGGTTGTTTCTTTTAATTCCCTTCCCTGTTCCTCTTTTCATCATAGGGCTACAGTGTACCATGGCCACAGGGAATAAGAAAAGTATACAGTTTCCATCAATGGTTTATGGACTAGATGTAAGAGATTAATTGTCTAAGTTACACAGATAATATATGCCACAGGGAAAAAGAAAGTAAATTATATTTTCAAGTCGAAGGAGCAAAACTCCATTCCCACCGATTCCAGTTTAAAAATTTTCTTGATTACACACACGCAGAGAGCCTCTGTAGGTTTCTTTTAAACTCATTATCTTTCTCAGTTAAATACAGGGTAGGTGTTTCATTAAAACAAACAATCAAACACACATTATGGGATGTCAAGATGGCTCCGAAGGTAAAGTAGCTTGCCACTAAGCACAAGGCAACACAAGCTCGGTCCTTGGGATCCAAGAGATGTAAGATTTACTTACCCCTGTGTGTTATTCTCTGACTTCAAAATGTGTCCATGTGTACACACAGAGTAACTAGCTAGCTAGCTAACTAGCTAACTATATGTTAAAAGTTAGAAATCCAACATGAAAGAGGCCTTGCATGTCAATGTTAGTCGTCTATCAGGATGATATTGCTCCCAGGTTAAAGTGAATTTCTGACTTTCTAGTGTTAAGTGAAAAAATGTAATTTCTTTGAAGAAATTCTCTTTTTATTCAATATTTTTTATTTACATTTCAGATGTTATCCCCTTACCCATTCCCCCCCCCATTAATCCTCAGTCTCATCCCTCCACCTCCTTCTTTGCTTTTATACCATTTAAATTACAGGCAAGTATTAAGGTCAGTTCTAGGTTGAGGAACGAGCAATACAATAGATGCAAATAGTCAAGGATGCATACACAGTGTTCAAGTGGCAGGAACATTGCAAGACACTGAAAAGCAATTGTCCCATATTCTTTTCCTCATCAGCATCTATACCACTCCCCAGAAATGTAAAATATCTTTCACTGGGGATTCCTTCCATGTCTTTAAATAACAAACTAATTCTACATGTTTCTTTTTTAGTTTTGAGGATTTTATATACATATATCTTGAAATATATTATCCTTCCCCATAATATTCTTTCTATATTTCTGTATGTGATCCCAGCTCCAGTTTCATTTATTTTTGATAATTTATTAAGTCTAGTCACTGCTACCTGTGTATCTCGGAGTGTGGGTCCATCTACTGGAGCAGGAGGAACCTATGGATAGCCACATCCCCAGAAAAGAATAATTCCTCCCCCCCCCCCAGGAACCATCAATGGCTAACAGTTAATGGGACAGGGAGATCTTTCCCACTTAAGCTGGGATTCTGGCTGGTCTCGTCTCTTTTGCTGTGGTTACACAGCAAAAGAGAGAGACCTGATTTCAACAGCTATGTCGTTTTCAGCAGACAGCGCCTCACACCTCTCCTCTCCACCCTACAGCCCTTACATTATTGTCTCATCTTTCCGTCAGTTCCCTAAATCTTGGTGGTATTGGTGGTAGGGTAATACAGATGTCCTGTTTAGGCTGAGCGTGCAGTCTCTCATTCTCTGCACCTCAACCAGGTATACCGCTGCATTGATTGCTTCCCATTGCAAAAAGTGTCACTGACCAAGGTTGAGAGCATCCCTGGTCTATGGATGTAAACAAATGTTTAGAAGGAAATTTGACAACTTGATCCTTTAACAAAATAATAATAGCTTATTTTTACACTATGGTTTATGACCTCCTTATCTATTTGTCTTTTTTTAACCAGGATTACAGTAAGAAGCATGAAATTCTCTCTCTAAGAAAGCCTTAGTTTCCATCAGAAGTTTCCCTGTAGTGGTCACATCATCACTGTATCAGTGAGAGCATCATACCTGGCAGGTAAGTATTGTATTATGCAGCGTCTAGCTCTGGGGTTGGTCATGGATGTCTTCTATCTCATACCAACCTGAATAGCTCCTTTTGACAATATGAAACCCATCCAGAAGTTCCCAGTTGCCTTGACTATTTTCCATACGTCCAGAAGCTAGAGTATGTGGTTCTTCAGCAATAGGATTGTACCATGTAGTTATGGTAGGTAACTAAGGACAGTAGCCTGTGTTGTTTTGGAGACTTCTCTGGCCTCATTGATTATAGCAAGGAATCTCATGTTTCATAGTGAAATTTCACCTCATCTCACGTCATCTGAGAGCAACATTGTCTAACCATGTTGAACTCTTTTTGAGTTCTTAAAGTTGTATTTTGAAATATACATGGAAGTGTTAGCCAAAACTAAGGATCCATGAAAAAGCCTTAAACCAAATAGTTACTAAACTAATTTTATATTTCTTTTAAAAATAATGTGGATATGCTGAGGCTTATAATTCAGAAAGTTTTCTATCATGAAGGTCTATTTAATTTTCAGAAAACAATAACTGGTTTTCATTTGGTGATTGGAAAATTAATTTAGACTTCAGCCTTTCTGAATAAAGATGTAATACAATTTAACATTGAACAGATAACTATTTTTCCCCTGGATGTCAATTTAATTTATAGTAATTATTTGTGCAAAGTAAAAAAATTAATGATGTCACAAGGCCGAATGTTTTGCGTTTATTATGTCTGCTCCATGAAAAACAATAGTGCCATGCCAAGATCTCAATTTTGTTAAGCAAAAGCATGTCTTGAATGTGAATGTTGTTCTTGTCCAGACTCGTGTATCTTTATGTGATGAAATAGTATGTTGTACACTTATGACAATGAGCTTCTGATTCATGTAGATACACAAAAGCCAAACCTTTTGGTTGGAAATGGTTCTCACATCTCAATCCAATTTCATGGATCCTAGTGATGGATATTTTGCCTGTGTTTTGTTGTTTCTCTTCTGTCTTCAAGAATATTGTTCTCACCGGTGTCAGGGAAAGTTTGCTTCTTTTTCTGTTTTCAGAGAATCAGAGTGTAAGGGTGCTCCAGACTCTTCTATGTGCCACTTCTACTCTGTGTAAGTCAATGTTTCCCCACTCTGTTTGATCAGCTGTCCATATTTTGAGATACTAGTTAGCAAAAGTCCTCATTTGAGAGCATTGTTCCTTTGCAATTTACTTTCCCCCTAATATTTACTAGTTTTGATCATCACTTCTTATGAAAGTGACTTCCTATACAGAGATTACATTCTAAAGTTTTCATGGAAACATTCCCTCGATTAGACTAGGATAGGTGAAGAGCATTGAAGATAGAGGGATAAACAGTAACAGAGATGGACCTCTGTTACAGACCAAACATTGCCAGAGTGTTCTTTTCAACTATAGCCAATGCTACTTGATGGAAGGGATGACTGAGAGTAATGCAAACCAGACTCAATAAGTTACCCTGTGATACTGAGTATGATTCCAGCAGTCATACATCCACCACCGCATGATGCCACTTAGAACAATTAGTGAAAGACTAGGTACAGAGGGTAACGCTGCAAAGTCAAAAGGGAAAATTGACTTCTGTTTAAATCTGAAAACATTGTCCCCAAGAAGATCTTATGTGTGCTTTGGATGAAATGAGTGCAGAAGAAGTTAAAGGGAAGGAAGACTGAAATCACCAGTCAGAAAATATTCATGAACATAAAGAAGTATTTGACAGATTTAGAAATGAACAATTCTTCTAAAGTGGAGCTGAAAATACACTACTATTTTTCATCTGTAAAAGAAGAGAACACATTTATGCTGTGACCTAGAAGATCTTTCAGGCCAGACAGTTACAAAATAAGCAGTCAAATATGATTCATTCTCTATCATTTGTAAGCTGTGCAACTTTCTGTAATGATTAGACTTCTCTGTGCTGTCATTTTCTGATCTTTAAAGGAGAATAATGAAGCTATCTCCTGGAGTTCTAGGGAGATTAAACAGCTCCTAATGTGAGTTTATTTTATGATAATTGTGTCTAAGGACATTTCTTATCTGTTCTTTAATTGCCCCTAAAAATGATAATATGAGGGCTAGCTGTTGGTGAGATTTATGCTCATGGGCACAGACACACACACACACACACACACTTGCACGCACACATGCACACACATAAATACATGTGCACACATGTGCATAGCAACGTGAGCATGCACATTCACAAATGCATGCACATTCGAAGAGAGATTGCTACTCATTTCCATCATGTCTTCAATTACCATAAAAGAGTTATTTCTCTCCATTTGACAGACAGAGAGGCATAGACCAGTTTAGAAATTTCTTCGCACTCAGTGTGTCAATCAGAACCCGATCTAAGAATTGTATGGAATGAACATACCCAAGTGTGACTGTGCATTCTGGATGTGAGCAATGCCTTATCTAAGAGGCCTCAAGGCTAAGGGAATGGCATGGCCTCCTATACACAGGAGACTGGGAATGTTCTAAAGTGAGATATTTGCATAACTTCTGTCTTTCAATAAGAGAGTGACACATGAAAAAGGATCTAACTACCGGTTCCTAATTTCAGAACAAGGCATGATCACAAGACTCCTGCTGAGATCACCTATGAATATTAGCTGGGCCCATACTTGTTATATTTGTATATAGTATACATGTTAAGTCCACTGATGTCATATCTATTTGAGCATACAGCCCACCCAATCCCAGCTTCCCTTCTACTCTGTATTTGTTTTGTGTCCACAGCTTGTACAGGCAGCAGCAAGTATCCGTGTGAGAAGTCTTTTTTTTTTTTTTTTGAGGGCCCTGGCCATTACTGGCTTGGAACTTTCCCCAGGCAACTTTGGAAGTCATTTTGGGGTTCTGGATATGTCTTCTACAGTAGGGGTCGGGAGAGAGAACATTTCATTTCATTTCAACGTGCCCTATAAGTATCACTCACCATGTGTGTGTGTGTCATATGTGCATGTATCTACATGTGCACATGTGTGCATAAGTATTTAGAGGAGAGAACTTGATATTGGCTTGCTTTCTTAATCATTTTCCATGTTAATATTTGAGAGAGTCTATTCACTGATCCTGAAGCTTACCAACTGCTCTGGAATATTTGGCCAGTAAGCCTCAGAGAGCCTCCTGAACTTGCCTCCTTGGTACTGTGATTACTACATAGGTTGAGGATCCCAGGTTTTAATGAGGTATAGAACTCATTCAGGTAATCATTCTTATGAGGTAAGCACTTTTGTAACTAATCTATCTCCCTAACCCATAAATGAACAATTTTTTCCCAAGATGTACATTTGGAGACTCTTGTCCATGCTGATCGCATCTTTTGTCTTATCCTTCCACCTTACGGAAAATGCACGTGCATTTGTGTCGTGGCACAAGCTGGTGTGTTCATTACAAATCCCTCAGAGACACACCTCTGCACAGCAGGATTTCCAAAGTCAGTAATCTAGTAAAGAGTAACTCTCATAGACATTAACTCATAATGATGCCACAAGCAGAGTTGTGTGGGACTACTGCCTGTCATGTCTCCTTTAGCGATCCTGATGTCTAGCATTATAATTACTCAACCAGTGTTGATTGCATTCTTGGAAACAGTACCATTAAGGTATTCAGGATACTTAACGGTGAACTCACGTCCTTGGGTTGCAATGATGTACCATGAGACTTAGACTTCATTGATAGTACTCGTGATGTGTAATTTCTCTTTTTATTTTAGTAGTATGTTTGTGACAGGAAGAAAACTGTGCAAAACATCTCAAATAGTAAGATAAATAAATTCTCTTATTTATCCATCTGTAAAGATCCTGATATAAATTATGCCTCAGACTATTTTTTTTAAATTGATAACTTGCTCTTGTGACTATTACTGGGTCTCATAGACACAGAAGAGAGGATACAAATGTGAGTGATTGGTGAGTTATCTGACAATGTTCCAGCATTGCACAGATTGTATTATTTAAATCTTTCCTTCACATTCCAAGGGTTTCTTAATCACCCGTGGTATGAAAGACTTTCCTACACTTCTGTTGAAGCAGGTCTGAATAGAGAAGAAAGAAATTCTTACATATTCTAAGACATCTTAAGATATACAGGGTTAGTTATCCAGGAAATTATTGTCTGGGAGGATGACTCTATTTGATACTTTTGATTTATAATCATTGGACCTTATACAGAAGAGAGGGATAGGCCAAGAATTTTTAAGGTGTCACGAATGTAATTTAAAGATTTTCAGGTGGGAAAAAGTTTTCATTCTAATAAAAGAAAAGGAGACCGAATAATCATCAGGAAATGTCCCATGTCCTAGTAATGAATTTTACCCTTCTCTTTGTTACTGCCAGCCTTCCTTAATATGTTTTTTTTCAAATTACAATAACTCTCAGAATTTAAATATTCTAATCAAAGTTAGTGGTGCCATATTGAACGGAGGCAAATGAATGATTAAAGTCACAGTCGTGCTATTCAGGCATCTCATTGTATTTATAAAGAATTTTAGAAAAATTCAGGCTCTGAGATCCGGTGGATTCAAAGGTATTTTCTTTCTTCTTTATTTCTACTTCTATTGAGTGAACTTGCCCATGAATCATGGCTATTTATGAAGCTAGCACATTTCCTATTGATGTTATAATAGTAATTTTTAATAAAATTTACTCTTTATGTGAGGCACTTGGATCACAATTCTGGTCACCATGACAACTAGTTGTTATTAGTATGCTAGAGCCTAGATTTTATTCCCAGAATTGACCCCTTAATACTGTACTATTTTAAGCTTCCAAGTAAACCCTAGCCAATGTTTTCAATTGAGGGTTTTAGAGGAACTCACTGGTGTTATGAGTGAATTTACCCAATTTACCCTGAACCTCTGGGACAGAGGATCCTTACTACTCCAGATTTTTCAAAGTGGGATCTCTAGAATTCCAGTGATGGTCCTTGAAGTACAGTTAAAAGGCAAATTTGGAGTTCACGTATCTGGCTGTTCCTAGTAACTGTGTCAAACA
The DNA here is from genome assembly GCF_004785775.1 of Grammomys surdaster. Taxonomy (NCBI): domain Eukaryota; kingdom Metazoa; phylum Chordata; class Mammalia; order Rodentia; family Muridae; genus Grammomys; species Grammomys surdaster. Next base: position 1,291,594 of record NW_021620607.1, on the reverse strand, counting down.
AATGATGCTAGCAGTCTGCTCACTGAGAGGAAATCCCAAACAGCATCCCCTCTTCTTAAGCCAACTGGATATTATTATTATACCTACTGGCAATTAAAATAGTCGATTATTTAAATGTTTTCTTTGTATCCCAATGGCTTCTTAATCACCCATGGAAGAGTTTCCTAGAGTTTTATTTTTGCTAGGCTGTTATTAAAAGCATACAACACGGGATCTAACTTCTTTGTATTGACACAGATTACTACCTCTAAGGTATACACTAGTATGGGTAGTTTTGGAACTTTTATTTTGCCTGAGAGAAATTATACCTATTAAGTGGCATTTTTTTCATTTGCTGTATCACTCAAGTGATTCCTAGCCTTTTGATAGAATGTTTTTGATTGGAAAAAAAGATTTTTCTCTTTCTATAGAAATGGTTTCTTAAATTTATTTTATATTTATTAAGCATTTTATTTGTTTACATTTCAAATGTTATACCCCTACCCCATATCCCTTCCATGAACCCTACCCCCACCCCAACCCCATCCATATCCCCTTTGCCCTCTTCAAGAGCATGCTCTCACCCACCCACCCACTCCCACCTCACTCCGCTAGCATTCCCCTTCTCTAGGGGCATCAAGCCTCCACAGGACCAAGCACCTCCTCTGCTACATATGTGGTGGAAGCAATGGACAGGCCCATGTATTCTCTTTGGTTTGGTAGTTTAGTCCCTGGGAGCTCTGAGGTGTCTGCTTTATTGATACTGTCGTTCTTCCTATGGGGTTGCAAATCCCTTCAGCTCCTCCAGCCCTTTCCCTAACTCTTCCATTGAGGTCCTTGGGCTCAGTCCTGTAGTTGGCTGTGAGTATCTGCATGTGTCTTAGTCAGATGCTGGCAGAGCATGGCAAAGGGTAGGCATACCAGGCTCTTGTATGCAGTCACTTCTTAGCATCAGCAATAGTGCTGGAGTTTGGTGTCTGTGGATGGAATTGATAGCATGGTGGGGTGGTCTCTGGATGGCCTTTCCTTCAGCCTCTGTTCCATTTTTGTCCCTGCATTTTCTTTAGTCAGGTACAATTCTGGTTTAAAATTTTTTAGATTGGTGGGTGGTCCCATCCCTCCACTGGGAGGGATGTCTATCTACGGGAAGTGGTCTCTTCAGGTTCTATCTTCCCACCCCATCCACTGGGAGGGATGTCTATCTACGGGAGGTGGTCTCTTCAGGTTCTATCTTCCCACTGTTAGGTATTTCGGGTAATGTCTTCTCCATTGGGTCCTGGGAGCCTCTCAAATCCCTGGTGGTTCCACTAGTTCCCCACCCTCCACTGCTACTTATTTCTATTCATTCTCCTGGCCCTCTGAACTTCTTTCTTCTCTCTTCCCATATCTGGTTCTGCTCCTCTTTTTTCTTCCTCCCTCTCCCTCTGCCACCTGGGTTTCTCCCTCACTCTGCCTCCTGTGATTACTTTGTCCCCCCATTCTAAGTGAGTTTGAAGCCTCCACATTTTGGCCTACATTCTTGTTAAGCTACATATGATCTGTGAGTTGTATCATGGGTATTCTGAGTTTTTGGGCTAATATGCACTTAGCAGTGAGTACATACCATGTATGTACTTTTAGATCCCAGTGACTTCATTCAGGATGATGATTTCTAGTTCCATCCATTTGTGTACAAAGTTCATGAAGTCATCATTTTGAATAGCTGAGTAGTATTCCACTGCGCAAATGTACCACATTTTCTGTATTCATTCTTCTATTGAGGGACATCTGGGTTATTTCTAGCTTCCAGCTATTATAAATAAGGCTGATATAAACCTAGTGGAACACTTACCTTTTTTATATGTTGGAACAACTTTTTGGTATATGCCCAGGAGAATAGCTTGGTCTTCAGGTACAGCTATTTCTAATTTTCTGAGGAATCACCAGATTGATTTCCAAAATGGTTGTACCAGCTTGTAATCCCACCATCAATGGAGCAGTGTTCTTCTTTCTTCACATTCTCACCAGAATTTGCTGAGTTTTTGAACTTAGCCATTCTGACTGGTGTGAGGTAGAATCTCAGGGTCATTTTGATTTGTATCTTAACAAGCACTAGAACCTCAATTTAATTGTACTGACAGTGTCCTTTGCCTTACAGAAAATTTTCAGTTTCATGAGGTCCCATTGATCAACTGTTGATCTTAGAGCCTGAGTTGGTGTTTTATTCAAGAAATTATTCCTGTGCCGATGTGTTCGCAGCTTTTTCCCACTTTCTCTTCTATTAGATTCAGCATATCCTGTTTTATGTTGAGGTCCTTGATCCACTCGGACTAGAGCTTTGTACAGGGAGATAAGAATGGATCAATTTGCATTCTTCTACATGCAGACTGCCAGTTAGATCAGCACCATTTGTTGAAAATACTGCCTTTTTCCCACTGTATGATTTTTGGCTTCTTTGTCAAAGATCAAATGACCATATGTATACGGATTTATTTCTGGTCTTCAATTCTATTCCATTGATCTACCTGTCCATTTGTGTACCAATACTGTGTGGATTTTTTTTTTTATCACTATTGCTCTGTAGTACAGCTTGAGGTCAGCATAGTGATTTCTTCAGAAGTTCTTTTATTGTTGAGAATAGTTTTCGCTATTCTGGGATTTTTGTTATTCGAGATGAAGTTGAGAATTGTTCTTTTCTCTGTGAAGAATTGAGTTGGAATTTTAATGGAGATTGCTTTGAATCTGTAGATTGCTTTTGTTAGGATGGCCATTTTTAGTATGAACATAGGAGATCTTTCCATCTTCTATTTCTTCAGAGACTTGAAGTTCTTGTCTTAGAGATCTTTCACTTGCTTGGTTAGAGTTACATCAAGATATTTTACATTATTTTTGACTATTGTGAAGGGTGTTGTTTTTTAAATTTCTTTTAGTTCTGATTGCTTTTCCGGTATGTTAGGGTATCCAGGGCTTGCTGTGGTGGGAGAACTGGGCTCTGATGTTGCCAAGTGGCATTGGTTTCTTTTGTTAATGTTCTTGTGCTTGCCTCTTGCCATCTAGTTATCTCCGGTGTTAACTAGCCTTGCTGCCAATGACTGGAGCCTGTCCTTCCTGTGATCCTGGTTATGTTACGCCACCCTTGGTCAGGCTGTCTCTGGGTGTGGGAGGGAGTCTGGAGCACCAGCTCTGCCCCAGGATGAGTTGTGGGTCTGAAGGAAGATGTGTATCTGGTAAGGCAGGGCAGAGCAGATAGGGTCTGCCTCCTCTGGACCCTGTGGGGATCCCAGTTAGGCCAGATATTGGAGCAGGGGAAGGAATCTCATCTGTGAGCCTAGTTGTGACAGAGCTCCTGGGAATCAAGCTGTCTCTGGGTATGGGAGAGGGTCTGGAGTGCTCACCTTGCCCTGGACCTAGTTGTGGGCTGGAAGGAAGACATATATCCAGCTGGGCAGGGCAGATAGGGTGGTATGATAAATTTAAATTGTCCATTCAAGTAAGCATTCCTATGATGAATGCATGACTCAGCATATTTGAATTATCTTTTATATTAATTTTTCACTACCACTATTGTCCAATAGAAAGTTGTGCTTTGTGTGGAATAACTCAGAATGAATGACAGAATCTAGATTTAGGTCTAGGAAGCAGAGATGTGAGTTACCTTTCATTTGTAAAGTAGAGACATGAGAGAGAATTTTAAGCAAGTTCTAAAATCTGATATTTATGTATGATTTCACTTCTCTCTGAGGACAAGTTTTCATTGCTTCCTTAAACCAATGTATAAGGTTATAAAATTTTTGAGAAGAGAGAATACAGTTACATCACTTAGTTTATTCTACTTCTTTTCAGTCTCACACACTTTTAAATGTCAAGGCAACAGAAATGCATAATGGCTCTCTCTCTGTCTCTCTCTTTCTCTCTGTCTCTCTCTGTCTCTCTCCGTCTCTCTCTCCATCTCTCTCTCCATATATATATATATATATATATATATATATATATATATATATATATATGTATATTATTTATGTATATAAATATATTACACACACATTCTTACATACTGGTTACTGATTATAAAAATAATCCTTACACTCAAAAAAATCTTGAAAATAATGTTTACTTTGAATTATTTGAATTCTAACTGTAGAATTGCAAATTAATTTTAGGGTTTTCTAAAGTCAAACACAAATCTACACCTTTGAGTTGCTTTTTAGGGAAGAGAAAGATGAACAGAAACTGAGGGTGAGGGGAGGGGAAAATTGAGCGAAGAAATGCTGTCCATTAAAGCAGAGCCTCTGAACCCAATCCAGATACTTTAAAGGAGCATATTGACCTTCTGCTCCTTTTTCATGCAAATGAGAGCAATGGGCAATGAACAAATTATAAAACCGCCAAGGCCACAATATGAGCATAGATTCCTGAACCTTTATGAAATTGAAGATAGGGGGAGGGGGTCATTACTTTGTCACTTTTCAACCACATAGAATAATCTGTTCTTTTTTATTTTCATTCCTTTGGAGCCCTCACTTTTAGAAAAATGTGCAGAGGACTCTGTTGAATTATAAGGGCAACTCATTTTAAAGGTTAAAGGATGAGATGCAATTAGCCTCTAAATTCAGACCTGATTATTGAAGTCAGATTATCTGTTGGTTCATAACAATGTAACCAGACATTTTAATGCACTAATGTGTCCACTGGTGGACAATTAGAGTTGTCAGTTTAAGTAGTCAATTGAAGAGTCAGGTTAAACAAAAATTGGTAGTGTCTCTGTGACCTTGTGCTTAGAAACATTTTTCTGGAAATACAATAGTGGGCTTTGAATTGGTGAAGGAAGCAGCAGAATTTAATTATGGCCAAAGTACAAATGACTATACTCTTCATATATATCACAAGCACTGACCCAGGAAGGGACAGATACTGGATAGATCTTCTAGAGAGGCAACAATAATTAATACTCAGGTAACCAAGAGGTCTTAGCAATTTTTGCAGCTTATAATGTATATTTGAAATTGAGTCATGCATTGAAGAGTGAATGACATTAAAAACATTGCTTTTTTTTTTATTAATCCACCTATCTAACCCTTTATGGACACAGAGGAATCCAATTCTCATCTGAACTCCTTCCTAACTCAGAGCTAATTAGTCATTTTTTAATGATCTTTATTCACAATGAGACACTTTATTCTAAGTGTTTGGCAATAGTTATGTGGAAAGTTCATTAGGTTAAGTACAAACATTTGGGTAGGGAAAAGAAAACTGCTTTTTTCCTTTCAAATTTGTATTTAATTGAATGACTATGGGAGGTGAGGTTCGAGATGCTCAACCCATCTTATCAAGAGTTTCACAGACTGATGATCAGGAGAATCACTCCTAGTCCCATCTCAGATGCTAATATACATTAGGGAAGATGAGCTCAGACAGCAAAGGTAAGGTGTGTACATTAACAGGGTCTGGTCAGGTGACTTCAGTGAGAAAAAACTGTCATCAAAACTTTGACTCAAGTCCATCTATTTATCTCCAATTTCATATTTATTTATTTATTTATTTATTTTTAAATGAATAGAATTTTATTGTGTATATGCACCCAATTTTTATTATCCAATGATCAGATTAAAGATATTTAAAGTGCCTTGCAAGCCAAGGGAGAAAAGTCATTCATAGTTCTACCCAGCTGTAAAGGCTAAGTACCAATGACCTGGCTAGCAGTATATCCCCAAATGGTGCAATAGTCATAACCAACAGCTATCTAGTTGGACTTGCATAATGCTTGGTACTATAAATCTAGCCAAATATCAGCTGAGGAGTTCATAGACACTAGAGGAGAGTCTACTGCTGCCATTTTTCTAAACCAGTTTTGGAAGTTAGTTTTAACGCCAACTTGACACAGATTAGAATCACCCAGTACAGAACCTCAGCTGAAGAACTATCTTGATTACCTTAATTGATGTGCAAAAGCCACTGAGTGTCGGCAACACATAGTATTAAAATGAGCACATAGACCTATCAGACTCTGGCCAAAGAGTGTGTGGCCCAAGGCTGCTGTGTGGACCTCTTCCTCTTCCCTAACCAATATGTCAATGTGGCCACACTCTCTGTCATTCCCCAGCTCACTGGAAGCTCTGTCTACAGATATGCCTGCATCCAGGTGGAGAATGACCAGGAACGGTTCTTGAGTGACCTGTGTCGGGGATGTACAGAAGGTGGCTTTGATGCTGTTATGCGGGTTTGGACAAGTACTGGTATCCGTGCTATAGATTTCTTTGGAGCTTTCTACATGAGCAATCGAACAGATGTGGAGTTGGCTGGACTGAATGGAAACAAGACAGTGACGGTGGAATTCAAGCATGATGACCACCTCAATGAAGAGAGTGGAGCCCTACTGCAGTTTGCCCTGCATTATACCAGCTGTGTAGGGCGGCATCATCTCCACATCCACAACCTGGCCCTAAACTGCTGCACACAGCTGGTTGCTCGAAACTGTGAGACTGACACACTCATCAACTACATGGCCAAGTTTGCACACTGGGCTGTTTTGAGTAGCCCTGTGAAGATTGTTCATGACACTCTCATCAGTCAGTGTGCCCAGATCCTGGCCTGTTATAGAAAGAACTGTGACAACACTTCTGCAGGACAGTTGATTCTTCCTGAGTGGATGAAGCTACTCTCAGTTTACCTGAAATGTGTGTTGAAGAATGAGGTTCTGTAGCCTGGAGATGAGGTCACTACTGATGATAAAGCCTATGTTCCACAGCTGGTTTCCTCCATGGATGTGTCTTCTTCTACCCTTGGCTCCTATGACTGTCAGTACCACTGAACCACCAACAATCTGAGCCTTTGAAGAGTGTTTAAGCAGCGGTGATATTTGTTCACTGGAAAATGGACTCAACGTCTTTGTCTGGGTGGGAACAAGTGTTCATCAAGGCTTTGTCCAGAGCCTTTTCAACATGTCATCCTTCAGTCGTGTCACTAGTGGCTTGAGTGTCTACCAGTTCTGGATAATCCACTAAGAAAGTTTGAGGCCTCATTGATAGCTTACGGGCACAGAGAATGCGGTACATGAAGCTTATTGTGGTAAAACTGGAAGACAAGCTCTAGATGCTGTTCAAACACTTCCTTGTGGAGGACAAGAGCCTAGATGGGGGTGCATTCTATGTGGACTTTCTCTGACATATGCACAAGGAGATTTGGCAGCTACTGAGTTAAAGCAAGTTCATAAATGGTGTAGGGTCCCAGGCCAGCTTCCAGGAAGAACCGCAGGATGGCAGAGAAATTGGGACAGTTTCATATCTTATAAGTCATGTAAGTTGACCTCAGTTGACTTCTTTGAAGGGGAAGAGGACAAGATATAAGGACATCTGCTTTCTGGGCTCAAATACCCTACCACTGTGTCATGTCCTGCTGATCAAAAGTGCCCCAGGCCCCTTAATCTACCCTTTCTCCTGCTAATCCTGTTGTAATGAATATAGTTTCTCAGTTCACTGTACATGACTCGGTGTTGGGGGTTTGGATGCAGCCAGGCCCTGGCAACAATGAGTCCCTTTGGTCCAGCCATATACAGGTGCACAAGAGCTGGGGTACAGACCATAGGTGTTGGAGAGTAAAATAGTTGGTCCTTTGGGGGCCTAGTGGTTAGTAGCAAAATCATAGTTACTGAGGATGGATGACTAGTTATCTTTCTACTTCCTCTGTGCATGCTGTCTCTACCCTGCAATAATTGGTGAGCACTTCATGGTCAGAAGCACATAGCTTGAAACGAGTGAGCCTGGGGTAAGAATTGCAAAGCATATTAACACCTAGGCAAAGTAGCAACCTCCTTTCCAGATGGAAAAGCCTTAACCCTGGGTGGTTGTGTAGAGAGCCTGATGGTCAACTTTCAATACTTCACAGAGCCAGCCCACATCCCACTCAGCTTTCAGCAGAAACATTGTTGGGGATAGGCAGAGATGACAAGAGTCCTGTCTTCTGGTGCCAGGGTGTTACTGGGCTTTTGTATTGACTGAGTGACAAGTTATCTTCCAACTCCAATTGGCTGTGCAGGACAAGGGCTAGGAATGATGGTGGTCAGGTTTGCCTGCTCCCAGCCCAGGATGCTCCTGCTATGGACCTTTCATTTCTTTTCATTGGTTTATTTTTCAATGCATCTTTAATTTGTAAAGAAATAAAATAAGATGTAGCCAGAATAAATGAGCACACAGTACTCAATGGCTTATTGATTTACCTATAGGTGAATAGATCTCTTAAACTCATCAGAGAAGTTCCATCTTGCAGTAGATGGCAAAAACCTAAATATCCATAATTGGTTAATATGTACAGAGAAGAGACTTTGGAGTGGATAGCCCTAAATGGAGCATCTGTATTATACTTCTCCCCTCAAGGCTCAGAAATCTTTACAGAAGAAGGAGCAGAGAGATTGTAAGAGCCATGGGTGGTGGATGGCTACAAGGTAATTGTTTTCTGGACACAACGGGGGAAGATGCACATATGAACTCACAGAGATTTTTGACACCATGCACAAAGCAAGTCCACACAAAATTATAGCTCAGGTTTGAGGTGATCATGTAGTCCCATATTGGGCTAAAAAGCAATTGTCATTTAATAGCTTCTAGATGAAGCAGAGTCAGTTTTCTTTAGTTGCGTGACCTCTGGTATATGAACAGTAATCTAGGGTAGGCCATACACAACCAAGATTACTTATCTAATACTAGCTGGTCTGGAGGGTGAGACTGAGTTAGAGAAATAGAGAGATCACTGAGTTGGGAGGGTAGACAGGTCGGGGTGGATCTTCAAATAGTGATAGCTTGACTTCTATTTTCCTGGTTTTTGCTTATTTGTTTGTTGTTAGGTTTTTTGAGACAAGGTTTCTTTGCATAGCCATGGCTGTCCTAGAACTAATTCTGTAAACTAGATTGGCTTTGACCTCAGAGATCTTCCTGGCTCTGTCTCCCAAGTGCTGGGAAAAAAGGCATGTGCCACTATCACCCAGGCTTCTTTCCCAATTTTTATTCATTTTCTTTCTTCTTTTGCCTTATTGCTAATAATACAGCCCAACTGTACTGCTCAAATTTTGTCTAAGTTCTTGTACATTTGAACTTCTTTCTAGGGCCATGTATCATAACTTGTAGAAACAGTTTTCTAATTCTCTCATTGTTTAATGCTAGAGATACAAAAGATGAAAAGCTGGACCAGAAATCTCGGGTCTAGGATTTTTCAAACTCTGTGGTGGCTACCTATTTCTGAGGCATGGCTGGTTTAGTAAGCCACTGTCATTCCCAAGTGTGTCTATGTGTCTAAAATATGCAGTTTTTTAAAAAAGAATAATGAATTATATACCTATTTATAAGTGTTTCTGAATTCATTAAAATGTTAGAAGATTCTTTCTGAGGAAACATTTAAGTGTGTAAATACCATTATGTGATAAGGAGAATAAGCAGCAATATTTTTAGATGATGGTGAACTAATCCTTAGAGACTGCTATTCTGCATCAGAAACTTTTGTAAATATTCTACAGGTATTATTACATTTACTTGTCATTAACTCTATGACATACGTCCTTTCAATTTATTACCAAAGAAACCCAGGTAGAGAGAGGTAAATTATCTAGTTTGAGATAGTATATTTTGGTTTTGGTAACTGACATGTTAAAAAAAGTAGATCTTAAGAAATCTAGGAGACATTGCTATAGTTTAGATGATAGCTTAAATTAAAGTAAAACTATCCTTGGAAGGCTTTGTTTTGGTTATCTGATGGCAGGTAAAGTTCTAGTAGAAATATCTGGCTGGTAATATGGAATAATTGGGCCTAAGTTTGTTGCGGTGAGTTTGAAGTGGGTGTGACAGACAAGCAGAGTTATTGGTCCCCATGGCAACTAGAAGATGCATGTGGTGGCAGACACAGCTGCATCCTGTTAGCCACAGGCTTAGTATTCCTCCAGCATCCCTGTTGTGGCCATTTGAGACACTCAGTGCCACAGCAGTCATGGTCTCTGGGGTCTGCAAAATCCAGGCTCTTGTTTGGCAGGCAGAGCTGAAATAACTGTTATTTATTTATAGCCTCTGGCACTGTCAGAAACATTCTGCAACACAACTAGGTTAACAACTTCAAGTTAATGTAAACACTCTGAAAATGAAAGTATCAGTGCTGAACTGCAAATACAGCCAGGCAAAGAAAAGGAATAGGAGGAAGCGAAGGTACAGGCTGCACACACACAATCCAGAATGCAGAAGGCAGTCTCTTAAGGAACATTTCAAAATGACTAGTTTTTGGATAGCGTTTGCTATGAGCATGTGACACACATCATTTGCAGATAGCTATGTAGATAAGGGCACTTGGGGAAAGAAAATTTAACAACAGAGTATGCCTATCAAACCCTTGTGTCATCGCTCAAATTTTGGCAAGTCACTCACATTAAATGTTGGTCCCTATAATGGTTTTTATCAGTTAACATTGCTTGAGTTCATCTTCTCCCATTGTATTATTACATATGCTATGTCACCAGAGGACAAACAATTTGGGTTTCTGTGCCTGACATGCTTTTAGTCTGTCTGCTTTCTCCTTCTCCTTCTCCTTCTCCTTCTCCTTCTCCTTCTCCTTCTC
>NW_021620607.1:1249198-1281039 GCF_004785775.1 Grammomys surdaster | reverse complement strand
CTTCTCCTTCTCCTTCTCCTTCTCCTTCTCCTTCTCCTTCTCCTTCTTCTTCTTCATTCATTATTTATACAAGTACTCTGTAACTGTCTTCAGACACACAAGAAGAGGGCATTGAATCCCATCAGAGATGGTTGTGAGCCACCATGTGGTTGCTGGGAATTGAACTCAGGACCCGTGGAAGAGCAGTGAGTACTCCTAACCTCTGAGCCATCTCTCCAGCCCTTATTCTTAATTCCAAATCTGGGAATGGCTCATTATCTTACTTCTTTCAAGTATCTGCTCAGTTGTTATCTCCTCAAAGAGATATTCCTTATTGTCTTTTGTACTTATGTCTGCTTGCATATAAAACAATGTTCCAAGAGAATAGCTTGAAACAACAGTGAGTTTATTTTATACCCTAACATTGTGAGTCAGGAATTTGTGGTCTCGACTAGGTAAATCATCTAGTATAGTTTATATCTTGTCGGTAGTTGGGCTCTGTGATAGCTACTGTAAATTTCTTGTTGGGAGAAGAAATTTATATAATTAAAAAGGTATATTTTGACTCATGGTTTGGAAGTTCTAGCTCATGGTCATTGGCCTTGTGACTTGGAGCTTGTGGGAGCATGCTTTTTTACGTGGCAGCAGGATATGACAGGAAGATATTTTCTCTTCAGAGCATCCAGGAAGTGGGCAGAGAGAAGGGAGGAGAAAGGATGGGATCTCACATTGTCATTACTGAACACTCTCAGTGACCTAAACTTCTGCCAGGTCCAGCCTCTTAATGGTTTTACTATTTCCTAATAGCACTACACAGGGGCCAAGCTTTTATACAAGGGCTTCATGGAATGATTCAGATCTAAGAGATATCAGATGTATCTCATTGATTTTATTCATGTGCTTGGCAGTTTGTTATGGATGATCCCAAGGCTGACCCCAATTTCAAATTTTCTTCAGTATAATAATCATCAGTTACTGAATACAAGCTACTTTACAATTAGTGACTTAAGATAGCCAAAATTATTATGATGATACAGTTTCTGGGGATGAACAATTCATGTTTTAGAGATGTGTCTTCTGACTTAGGGTCTCTCCCTGGGCTACAGTTAAGGCTTACCCCCCTTTCCCCTCAAGGAGGCAGTTATTTTGAGTATTGGCTTGGGGATGCTAACTTCCAAGGTTACTAATGTGGCTATTGGCCAGAGATATTAATTCCCTGCCACATGGTACTTCCCATAGGTTTGCCTTCACTATGGAACCTTGAATTTCTCATAGTGAGGGATCTACATGCAAGAGAGATCAAACAATACAGAGGAAAGAATGTTTTATGAGTAGAGAGGTCTCTCTAAACATTGGTGATTCTTTCTTTGTTAGAAGTGAGTCATGAGGTCTGTATTCCAGGAAAGGGGAACATAGAAGCACATCCATATCAGAAGTAAGGGACACTGGGCTGCATGTGAAGGGCTGGCCACTTCATATGATGTCTATATATGCCCAGTCCAGCATGTTGCTGTCACTTACAAGGGTGATTGTTCAAGGGATCTGTGCAGAAGGTGAGGCGATTCTAAAGTCCTAGATGGTCACTATCACAGAATCCTGTGGTCAAGTGATGCTATCAGGAGCAAACCAGCTTCATTGTACTCACTCTGTCAATATAGAGAGAAGAGAATTTCTGCTGTTTGTTACTAACCATGAGACTCTGTATACTTTGGATATCCCTCCTTGCCTCCCACAAACCAATTATTCTCCTATGTCAAATCTCTATAGCTCCTGTGTTTTCAAATTGTTTCATATTGTTTATGCTCTATTAACAAACTAAGAGCAATCTAACAGCTAGACAGTGAACTTCATGTTTGGCATGTCCTTCCTTAGCACAGGGCTTAGGATAGTGCTGGACATACAATAAGCTTTCAGTAAACTCTTTCTACAAGGGTGTGTGTGTGTGTGTGTGTGTGTGTGTGTGTGTACTTAACATAATGCCTCCTTTGCCAACCCTTTCTCTAGATTCTAGATCCATTGGCCATTGTTCTTTCCTCCTCCTTTGCCTTTTCCTCCTCCTCCTCCTTTTTTTGCTTTTTCAAGACCGAGTTTCTGTGTAGGCTGTTCTAGGCTGTTCTAGTCTGGTCTTGAACTCAGAAATCACCTGCCTCTGATTTCCAAATGCTTGTTCTCATTCTTGTTATTTCTAAAACGTGCAGATCATGTTCCTAGCTCACAAGTTTGAGGGTTTTGGATCTGCTGTGTTACATATCTTGCAAGAACTAGCAAAGTCATAGCTTTAGGAGTATGTCTGGCTATGTCCCACTATGTAAGATTCCTGACCATCTTTTTGTCTTACCTATTAGTTCGTTGTTCTTCATAGCACTTATGAAAATTGTTGGCATATCACCTCCTTTGCTTGTTTCATTCCACTGAAATTCTATGAGTTTAATCTTTATTTTATTCACTACTTTATCCTGTATGGCTTGTAGAGTGTTCATTTGGGAACACAAGCCCAAGAATATAAGTGTAATCCTCATAATAAGAAGCACTTAGACTGAGAGCAATCAGATCTCTGGGGCTCACTGACCAGACAGCCTAGCCTAGTTTGCAAAACTCAGGTGTCAAAAAACTTTATGTAGATAGTGATCGAGAAATGTCACTTAATGTTGTCCTCTGCCTTTCACATGTAACACACACACACACACAAACACACACACACACACACACACACTTATTCTCTCACACTTAGAACACGATCTGAATCATTGGATGCTTTTGGCATATTTCTTGCATGATGTAAGACTTCTGATGGTGTGTAGAAATAATGTTCATTTCTCCTTTTTTTAAAAAATTGATTTTAAAATCAAAGCCTTCCGTGCTTCGTTTTGTTGTTACTGCCTCCCCACTTTTATTGCTGTAATCTTGGAATCACCGAATGTCATTATACTTCTTTTCTTAATGACAAAAGAAAAATCTACTTAAGATGGACTTAATGACCTGGAAGTAATTACATGAGTATGCAAACAGAAAGCTGCCAGTAGGCCAACACAATTGATACTCTCATGCACAGAGGCTTCTCCTCACCCTTGGTTTTAGGTCCATCATGTGAAATTATAATTAAAATCTGAGGGAACTTGGAGAAGCCATATGGAGATTAAGACCCTTTCGAAGACATACACATAATGCAGTGGTGGTAGAAAAATGAGATAAGGTGATACATTTTGAATCTAGCAAAATGTTAATAGCTGGGGATGGGTTCTCCAAAAACCATCCTCTAGTCTCTCCCATTTTATTCTCCAAGTACTAGGTCATCAGGGGTAGGAGAAGAAAATAGGTCTCATTTCTTTCTTAATGCCAAAGTTTTGGAGAAAGGAATGACCTCAGGATCCATTCACTGAGACAGACATAACACTGAACGCGACTATGATTAGGAAGCTGAGTACCTCCACAGCTCATATGGGGACAAAGGTTACAGCTGATGGGTAAATGCCCCCAGGAGCTATTGACTAGTGTTGCCTTCAGAATTGAGGATTGTGATTTGCTAGAAATAGCTTTCTCATCCTTTGCAAAAGGATAGTAAATCACTTTCTGGATCTTTCTCATTTATAAGTTCCAATCTTCTGCCTAAGTGTTTCTCAACACCCATGTGAAAGTGACAAATTGAGCAAGTGTTCTCAGATGGCAATGAGATTGCAGTAGAAAAATCACTGGTTTAGGAGTTAGAAGACTTTTTGTACAGTCCTCCGTTCTATCTTTTGGTTACTTTGGGAAACTTATTTGGGGTATTCTGACCTTTCATGTTAATGTTTCCTAGAAAGTATTGTATGCTCAAGAGAGAAGATGTTAAGTTGGTTAAATAGAGAATTATTTCTGAAGAATATATAATGCTAGATAAATATAGGCATTACTTTTGTGTTATAATGGTTATTATTTTACCTATTGGTAGCTATGCCCAGATCATGCCTTTGGAGACATATGGGTACTGCTGTTCTTTTTGGAAAGAGAAATAATATATTAAGTAAAAAGATTTAAACCTTTCTATATTGGAATTTACTATGCATATAACTAAATATTCTGTGTTGTTCAGTATTTTATGAACTGTATATTCTCTATTTTGTTTTAAAGATGTGATTTTCTAGTGGATGTTAGTAGTAGAAATGACAAACAATAAAAATGAATTTGGGATGGTGCTTGAGAGATGTCTCAGCTCTTAAGAGAACTTTATACTCTTTTAGAGGACCTGAGGTCAGTTCCCAGCACCCAACTATTTGTAATACCAGCGTCAGAGTATGCTCTCTTCTGGACTTCATGAATATTTTATTACATGTGTACATGTTGTTTCTCCACAGAAATTCCCAACCTAATGTATTTATTTTTGAGATTATGTTTTAATCACAACGTTTTTCCTTTTCAAATCTTCTTCATGTACTGTCCCCATTATTCAAATTCATGCTCTCTTTTTTCAATTGTTATACACATACATGTCTATCTATCTATCTATCTATCTATCTATCTATCTATCTATCTATCTTCTATCATGTCTACCTATCTGCATTCCTAAATATAACCTGTTGAGTCCATACAATGTTGTTTGTATGTATATTTTCAAGGCTGACTGTTTGGCACTGAACAACCTATTAATGTGCTCTTACCTGAAGAGGGGCATCTCTTCTGCTTGCAGCTTTACTCAATAATGTTAGGCCATCAGGGAATCTATAACTGATTCAAACAGACTAGATGGAAATGATTCTACTTTTCTGAAGACTGGGTATCCTACCAGAGGAGGCAGTTGTTCATTGAAGACATGCTCCATGTGCTATGATGGTTCTATTTCACTGACTTGAATGATAGTTTCTGCTTACAAATAGTTGAAAACAAGTGATTTAATGCATAGTCAAGAAACACATAACATTTTGAAATCTGATGGGTAGAACTACTTTTGGACTATTGCATAGATAATATTACAAAGGAAGACAAGCACAAAGAAATAACCATTAGTTTCTGAATGATTTTACTTCCTCTTTCAATTTTTTTTCAAAAAACATTGTCATAATGCTTATAAGATAAAGTAACAATAATTGCTACATGTTTAGAAATACTCTCCCCTTTCTATGTTTTACATGAGAGGTTAAAGAGACAAGCAAGTCAAGTTTTTGTCTAATGTCAGATAGCCAATAATATAGAAGAATTTCAATGCAAGGGGTTCCTTTAATATGACCTGTAGATACTATGTGCAGGTCTTCAAGATGGCCTCATGGTGTTAACTATTAAATGAGTGAACCACTTTTACTTTGAAAAGACTTTATTTTGATAGCAAAACATATCTCTGAATCACAAAACCACTATACTTAGAATGTTAGATATTTAAGATCTACAATTTAATTTATTATATGTCCTTCAATCTTTATTTTAATAAAATTCTTCATGCAATTCCAAAACAGGTACAATGAATGACTTTACTTTATCATTCATACAATGCTCATGTTTCAGACAATGTTCATGTTTCCCTTTTAAGAAATATTTAAGCATGGAACCCTAGAGCTATGAAACCAAATTTAATAACATGAAATAAATACCTTCATGTTGAACATGAAAAGCCAAAAGCTCCATGACTGATTATATTCCTTATTCATTCATGCTAGTGACATCTTTAAGAGGAGCATGTAGCATCCTCTCTATTCCTCACTAATTGACCATGGGATAGTGATGTTGACATCATGTACATATTTTAAAAATTTCTAGTCAACATCCTAACCTTCATTATGGAGCTTAGTGATTCATTCTGAGAAAGTCACCCTGTGAAGTGTTACAGACCTTGTGTGTACTTCAGAGGGTGGGGTACAGATCCTGAGCAGACTGGCACAAAGATCATTGGTGAGAAAGTCCGTGATCATGAACTAATTAGTCAAAGGGCAAGATCCTGATATAAATAATACAGATGCTGTCTGACCAGATACAGTATATCCTACGAAGGCTTGTGTGTCCCATCATGCCTCATGGACACTGCCTGGATGCTCTGACAGTGTAAGATCTTGCCAGAAATAAGAGCAGCAGCATTGCTGAATCACAGTCACGTTTACATCACCATCAGCAAGTCAAACAGACAATGCTCATGTTTCCCTTTTAAGAAATATTTAAGCATGGAACCCTATAGCTATGAAACCAAATGTAATAACATGAAATAAATACCTTCGTTGGGAAGTAGAAAGAAGACTTATACCTTTCTCCAGGTTTCTAGAATTGCTCAAAATCCATTCCCCTGGTGTTTATTCTCTTTCTCTTTAAACAGTTTGGACATTTAATAGGGTCCTTGATGTACCAGTGCTCAGGGAGGGTCTGATACTGAGGTCACAGGGAAACTTTGACAATGACTTACTTTTTTCATATCTATATTTTATTATTTGAATTCTAAGATGAGGAAATAGGGACTCAACAGGATTAAAGGATGTCTACAAGTCCCTATACATAGTAGTAACACTTTTGAAAACAACCTAGGCTCTTCACAGTAAAGGCTATTCCATGAGCCTCTAAAAGAAATAATGCCTGGTGGTGTTGGTATTAGGTAGCTAGATACATCTTATCTGCATAGGATAATAAAAGTTTTGTAAATTCTAGTCACTTTATTATTTTGATTTTTGGTACTTATGGTAAAAATCATTGGAGCCCCCTCATTTTTTTCTAGAAACCTTCTATTTCCATCAAAAAAGTATCTGTATTGGAGACTGTATTCACTTGTGAAGGGAAAAGACATAAGCTTCATTATTCATTTGGATGATTATATGCAGCAGTTGTCTGCACCGAGTATGGTTAAAGGCAGGGAAAATGTAGAAGCAGGGAATGAAAGTGGAAGCATTTGAAGAAAGTCTTTGAAAAGTATCTAAAAAAAGCTTTCTTGCTTTTCCCCCAACCTGTACACTGCTGGCTCTTCAAAGGTTTCTTTGAACATAAATCTCCTCAAAAGCTTCTTGGGCCATTTCAAACCAAGAACGCATGTGACTTTTTCTTGCATGATTGGCAGTGAGGTTATACTGTGTAATAAAATTATCTCTACTAAGTCCTCAACATGTATTTGATTCAGTCATTGAGAGAGTTGGGTAACTTTTCCTTGGGAGCAACAAACAAACACCTTTTCACCCCAAATAAGACACTGAGGAGATACCTGAGAAATGATTCTGTCCATGTCTAGCTTGGTAAGCCAATGGAAATTCTGGGATTGCTTACAGTAGCAGGGATGAGAGATTACTCCCAGGAATATGGGTGACATAAGGCACTGCGTGATGCAAAAGCATATTCTGGCATGTGTGATGACCCATGAAACCACGTGGATAGTGCCCCCTTACCACAACAATATCCACTAGACAATCTCCTTGAGCCATGTTTTACTAGTTACATAATCTCAGGGAAGTTCCTTCTGAGCCTTGTAGCATTCAGAGCTTTCTGAGACTTGTAAGTGCTCTTTAATTTTAGGTTTACTCTTCCTTGCAGAAAGACATGTTTATTTCACAGTAATTCTTTAAAGGGAAACCTAATATTAAGAAAGGCCACGTCACTGGCCACGGTGTAAAGCAAGTGTGATTTAATAATAGATACTTTTACTCCATATTTTATAATTAGTCTTGAATACTATATTCATAAGAGTTACCCTGATTACCCACAATTTGAACTTAAAAATATTTAGATTCATAGTTGAATTCAAAAAAGGTTTTGGCCATAAAATAAAATAAAAATTATTCAGGCATTGATGTTTTGCCATGAAGTTTGGTTCATTTCCCACTACACAAGTTGGATGGCTCACAACTGTCTCTAACTCTAATTCCACAGGGATCTGATACCTTCTTTTAGTCTTGTTGGGCATCTGCTCACATGTGGGAGACATACAAATATACATAAATAAAGATTAATCTTAAAAGTTAAATCATTCTTTCTTATAGAAAACTTGCCACAAATCAGTAAATCAATATATATCTATGTGTGTGTGTATACACAAAATAAATAATTTGTAATTGAACACAAGTTATAAATTCCATAAATAAAGGAAAAGGATATTATTGCAACTTTTAATACACAAAAATCCTATAGTAAGTATGTTTTAGCTTGTTTCCTTACAAACACAGTGCTGGGTCAGTAGGCTATCGAATGAAAGATCATTTTCCATTAACACCATAGAAAATAAGTTTGGATAACAGAACAAGTTTGAATTGTAAAACAGAGTTCACAACATCGCTGCAAGCAGGCAAAGATTTCTCAAAGAAATCTCCTTTAATTAAAAAAAAATAAACTCAATTATGCTCAAATTACTGCAATAACCATTTTTTTCCAGTGAACAAATATGGAAGCATATTCAGCACTACTTCTTCTCAGGAAAATAAAAGTCAAAGTTACAATCCCCAAACATTGCTTGCTCACAGAAGTAACTGAAGCTATCTGGTCACCTCAAAGATGCCAAAGGAGAATATGTGACTAGGCACACCATAATACTACCCAAGCATCTCTTAACAGATCTTATCTTAAATGATGTTCACCAAATATTGTAGTCAAGGTTTGTATCGCTGGATGAAACATCATGACCGAAGCAACTTGGGAAGAAAAGGTTTATTTCAGCTTGCATTTTCAGATTAAAACAGTTCATCACTGAGAGAAGTCAGGACAGGAACTCAAGCAAAGCAGGAATTGATGCACAGGCCATGGAGTGGTGCTGCTTACTGGCTTGTTCCAAATGGTTCGCTCAGCCTGCTTGCTTATAGGATTCACGACCAACAGCCCAATAGTGGCCCTATCCACAATGGTCCTCCCCATTTATCACTAAGTAAGAAAATGTCTTATAGGCTTGGCTCCAATCTGATCTTATAGAGGCATTTTCTTAATTGCATTTTCCTCTTTTCAGATGGCTTTATCTTTTGTCAACTTGACATAAAACTAACCAAAACACACAAACAAATGTACACTCAATATATGTATATATATATATACATTCATACATACATACATACACAGATACACACACACAGAAACACACACAGACACACAGACACACAGACACACACACAGACACACACACACACACACACACACACACACACACACACACACATACAGATGGTCATTAATGAATCTTTTGCCATTATCCCAAACTAGGAACATCTCAAATCTGATTAGCTATAAAATGAACCAAGTATGAGGTTTTTTTTTTTTTTATCAAAAGTGCATATATACAATGACAATGAGAAATGTAGCTCCACATATAGCAGAATATATGTTTCACAAACATGTGAGAATAAGTCAGGTACAGCAGAGTAAATGTAAGTCTGCTTATGCAGTTTTTGACATGATCCAAATTAACCATTGGTGCTAGGAGTAGAGCATGGTCACCTTAGGAGGAATTTACCTGGGAAGGGACACATAAGAGAACAGAGGCAAAGGAACAGTAGTAATAGTACTTTTCAATCTGCAAGGTGGTTCTGTGTCTCCTTTTTTCAATATCACTAAAGTTACACGTTAATGATTTGTGTACTTTTCTGTACTCACTATGTATGCACGTGAGTACGTATATATGCATGTCAACCAAAGTTTGAAAACTATACGTATTTTTAAGAAGCTCTTGGAGGAAACTAAATTAAAAATCTTAAGAATCAAACTGAAGATGCTTGAATTGCTGAATTGCTGAAGATGTGATAGCATTTTTCTGTCTAGGTGCTCTGCTTCTGTGGCCTGTCCATGTTATTATCATGTGGCCTTTCTCAACCCAGCATAGTGACCTGTACTCAGGTGACTTAATCTTCACAAGAAGTTTCTTTAAACACAGACTTCACTTTCAAATTTTATGACAACTTCGTTGAACACAAGAGATGGTTTAATTGATGCTTTAGAATTCCTATAAAATGCTAAGTCCCAGCAAATGAAATCTCCGTCTTAAACAATCAATTTCCACGAGAGAATGTATAATCTCGGGAAGAAGCAGCCTGGCAAATTCATCTGGTGTTCTGTGTAAATACAATTTTAAAATACTTCCATTTTTTCCATGCTATGCCATCTGCTGAATGGTTCTTGGAATGGAATTTTAATCTCTAATTGCCAATGCGGGGATTAAAAAGGTTACATACAAAATGTGCTGGGAGACCAACTAATAATTCAGAAACTTAGAAAAAAAAATTGTGCAGGTTTTGCTGGCGTAGGTATTTTCTGGAAAAGATAACCTGGCATGAGGTCTCACAGTCAGGTGTGAAAGAGTAAAATAGGCCACTCTGATTGGGTCTGAACTGTCCAGACCTTGTGCAAACTCCAGCTGTTTTTGAAGTGTTGAATCAGGGCAAAAATGGGAAATTTACTCTCTGCCTTCTTTAGGAATTAGAGCATGATTTAAATAATTAAAATAAATTAAAAAGAATATGTCATGCTTTTTGTTTGGGGAGAAGTGCCTAACAGAGATTAAGTTAAATAAATACAGGGGAACAATCCCTAACTGGAAATGTTAAATGTCACATAGGCATCAGGGAAAATATATGGAAAAATAAGAGTCTGACATTCATGTCTCTCAATTAGGTAGGGATTTTATAATGTCTCACTGGCATTGTAGTGTTACAATATTGATGTGAATTATGTTCTTTTTGAATTTATTTCTTATTATTCCTTCATTGGGCCTCTTGGTCCTAGAACACAAAATACTAAAATAAATAAAAATTAAAATTTACTTGATGTATTCATTTATTTGTCCAATACTCCTATTCACATTGGGGAAGTTCAAGGGAGACAAGCAGCACATGTTACAACTGAAACTGAATATAATCCACAGAGACATTCTGGAGGATTCTCATGGTGTCTGACAAGTAAACCACAATACTTATTAAGGGTTAAAGCAGAAAGAGAGAAAGAAAGAAAGAAAGAAAGAAAGAAAGAAAGAAAGAGAGAGAGAGAGAGAGAGAGAGAGAGAAAGAGAGAGAGAATGAAAGACATTTCTGAAAAAACAACCAATCCTGTGCCTCAAAAGCCAAACAGACACAAAACTTTTAATGGTAGAAAGTACCACCAAAATAATCAAATAAATAGCTCCATCTTATTAAGAGGTAATCAAATAAATTCTCCCAGGAGTTTATTGGCAATGTGTTTTCTACTCATCTTGATTGAATCAGTCTTGTTAAAGCACTGACTTAACTATCCCATGCATCGGCTTGACATCAGAATGGAGCACAATGTCAACGCCAGCTGTCACTGTAGAGAGATGAGACATACAATACAAAAATAAAAAAAATAACAGAAAAATTCTTAGTGCCTTTTGAATGCTTTGGGAGAACTTTACTAGGTTATGTCATTCTACAATGTTGAAATGAAAATATTATGGAAAAGCCATATATTCTTTTTTATCAGCCTTTGGCGAGGCAACAGGAGCCAAGGAAAGGCTTCTAAAAAATGGGATGTAATTACAGGGTACAGGCAGATGTCCTTGAACATGATGCTCCAGGAGGAAATGAAGTATGAGGGATAACTTTAAAGCAAAGGAGCATTGGGACATCTTATTAGAAGGTCATGTTTCAAAAGAGGTTTTGGTATCTTTGCATCATTAGTGGGGGACTGAATTGTGTAAGGAAGGTTGTGTGATTGAAAAATAGAGAAGGTGAAGAAGCAGAGAGGAGAGCCAATGTAACCTGCCAGCTAACAGGCACTTCTGTACTTTTAATGAGAATAGAATCTGTATCTTCTATGTCCATTTCATATATTGTATAAATAAAAAAGATCTCCCTCCCTCTCTCTCTCTCTCTCTCTCTCTCTCTCTCTCTCTCTCTCTCTCTCTCTCTCTCTCAATTGATTTCTGAACTTTTAATCATTGCCAGAATGTCTATAGTTTTTGTTTCAAATAAGGGACAGTATTTCTTCCTAGATCATTTCACTGAAGCAAAACAAAACAAAAGCAAAACCTCCCAAGAGACTGTTCACTTTATTGTCTGAACATAGAAATTTTGTTTTACTGCACTCTCTTGGAAAGAGCATCTTCCATTGTTAGAATGGCTGGCCAATGCTTCCCAGCTGTCACTAGGCACTAGAAACGTGTCTGAACCTCATCTACCTTTACTGACATTTTTGTTGGTACACTGGAAAAGGGCTGCAGTTTCATTTCTTAATCTTTAGTTATGCAAATGTTTTCATTTGCTTGTTTCCCTCAAGCGAAGTTCACAACTGGCAGGGCAGCAGGACTCTTCTGCAACACTTCCACAGCACTGACAGATAAGGATGACAACTCCTATTATATGAATAGCACCTGGAGGAGAAACTTTCCTTGCAAATGGAGTGTATGTTGGAAACATATCTTAAGACTGTTTTTTTTTTCTTCTATACATTTGGTAGGAGCTGAGGTAAGGAGAAGCTGTTGGAGAATTCCCACAGAAGGAAATTACTTCTTTGCTCTATGTGGAAAGGAATATTCTACAGTCTTCCAATCCTGATCATTTGCAAAATCTTCATTGACTGCGTCTCAGTGTTAGACCAGGCACTGGTGATGGGGAGTTGCATCCACACTGTGTTTGCCCTGAGTCACTCTTGAATTTGACAGCTTTTTTATGCATCTCAATTGAAAATAGAGAAGAGCTTTGTTGTGATGGTTTTGGTTCACGTATCAATATCCAATGCAATATCCACATAGGCAGCTAGGGATGACCTATGGAAATCACAGAACATTAGTGGTGTTAGCGTCTGAGAGGAGGGGTTTCACAGGCTTTGTGATCTTTAGTCCTGAAAAATAGGGACAGTCAGACTTACATCTTTGGTGTTTTACAGAGAAAGATCCATTTTGAACTGTGTATGTCTTTAAATGCCTTAGTTTAGAAGGGAATACGTTATTAGAAGCTGATGGGAAGTCACATCCTATGGTCTAACGGTCAACAGACTCGAGGCTATATTAAAATTATAAATTTGTTTTCAATAATGTTGATAAGTATCAGTTTAGCAATTAGTAAAGGGTCTTTGTGAGCAGTCATGGTATTGCAGTCAGAAAGAAAACAGAAAAGAGCCTTCTAAGGATTGCATTCTTTGCAGGGGTTAAACACTTTTCTCCATTGTGACCATTTTGGAATGTATTTTCCTCAGCCCAGCATTAATGAATTAGATTCTTTGTGTAGTTAAGTCTAATCAACTTCCGTTTTTGTGAACACAATTCACTACAGATGAAGCATCGTCATTTTATCCTTACATTTTGCTTTATTTATATAAAATTACATAATCTAATCCATAGTTCTCATCCCTTGTCCCCTTAGGACACTTTCAGCCATACTGGATTCTGTAGGGTGGCAATCTTGCTGATATTAAAATATGCAAAATATTGAAGTCCAGCTTTGGAAGATATATTCATCACTTCGGTTTCCCTCCCATCTAAACAGAATTGGGGATCCTTCTCTTTCTTGCTTGTTATGTAAGATGTTTGGTTTAGAGGAGCATATTTCCTTCCCCTACAACTACCCTGAGCATATTAGCTTTGATTTGAAGTTTCCTTTTGCCAATTATTTTCTTAAATATAAATTTTGATCTACACTGTCACAGAGACATTCAAAGTTATCTGACAATACTCAGTTGTAGACAGCATACAATTCATACCTGGATCAAGATTTAAGAAATCAAGAATAAAATTGGCATGATAATTAACTTTTGCACCATGACTGAAAATTAGTGTTAGCGGTTGGTCGGGAAGCAACAACACACACCTCCTAAAAACAGTTCAAATGTTTAAGGTCACAAAAGTAAGCACGCAAGAAGACATACTTAATTGAACTTGGCTTGTTAAGTGTTTGTTGGCATGAAAACAGAATCTTACATTTGGCAATACATCCTCATTTTAATGGTCTCAAAATATTGTGTCCACTGCACTAATTTTGTTCTGGATAAGATAAAGACTTTGCTGATTCTCTTCTGCATGCTTCCATTTCAGGAGTTTGGTGGAAGCCCCTTACCTTCAGGAATCAATACTTGTAATCTGAATATTGATGGGTAATACATTTATCATATTATGATCTCCAGATCAGGTTCACACTCTGGGATATTATTAAAAATACAACTCCTCAGTTCCTATACGCAGTCTATGTAATCAGAGTCTTATATCTGATAGGTTATTTCTCTGCCATGAGAGAAATGAGCTAATTCAAACCAGATTAGATTATATTAAATACAGGTTTATTAGAAAGCTGATTTCTGACAAGTTCACTGGCCCCAAGGATTAACGCCAGAGTCATGGTGAAAGGGAGGGGGAGAACAGGAAGAGAGAAAGGGCTCATTGTGCAGAAAGAGAAGAGGAGAGAGAGAATGAGAAAGGGGAGGAGAGGAGAGAGAGAGACAGAGAGAGAAGAGGAAGGAGGGAGGGAAGGAGAAAGGGAGGGAGGAAGGAAGGGAGGGAGGGAGGGAGGGAGGGAGGGAGGGAGGGAGGGAGGGAGAGAGAGAGATTGAGAGAGAGAGAGAGAGAGAGAGAGAGAGAGAGAGAGAGAGAGAGAGAATATCAGGATCAGGATTATATATGGAAGCATCTCTGGGGGAAGGGCAGCCCAGGCCCTAGGCTGGAAAGTTCAAGGTTAGAGGCAGAACACAGGTAGAGACTGAGGAGAACCTTGGAGGCCAGGTCTGTTTTGGTATATTAAACACGAGCCTCAGCCCCTTGTCCTTGGACTGTAACTAAACACTATGAAGGTAACTTTTAAGTTCTGGATTAATCATTTTGTGCCATGGCAATGTAAAGATGTCTGCAACTGATCATGGATTTTTTTTCTCTACAGAACTACAACATGGAAGACACACAAAACAGATGAGGAGGAACGTCCTCGTACATTCATAGTAAAAATACAATAATTCTCCTCTTGTCTTGGATGCTGTGAATGTTTTCTGAAACTCATGATTATAGCAGGCAAAGTGGGCCGATCTAAGACCAAACGCAATTGCTAACTTAACTTTGAACCACAGATATGAGAAAGTTTTAACTTATCAAAAGCATTACCACTTTCGATTACTTTCCCAATGGGACTTTCTGGGGTTCAAATTAGCTTTGGGAACAAGAGAAGATAAATTGTTGTTTTAAAATATGCCAGTGAAATGTTCTTTCAGCCAGTGATAAGGTCTGATGCCATCAGCATGCACTGAGCAAACCCAGATAAATGATTCGCAGCTTCTCAAAAAAGGTGAGGGGAGAGGGAATACTGGCTAGTGGGAGACTGACCTTGAATTCTATCTCTTATTTTCAAAGGGATTTCTGTTTTCCATTCTACTCGACAACTGTGCGCTGCACCCCAGTGAACCCTTTAAAAAGAATATCAATAATGATGCTTTGCATTGCATCTCTAAGCCACGCCGAAGCTACCTTCTTGCTATCTCTCACCTTCCAACTCTTCTAACTATCCCCTGCATCAGCAACAAAACTAAAGAGGCTGATACAAATCTACGAGGTAATTAAATGGTTTGAAAGTTTCTTTTCCCTCTCCTCCTTATAAGATGTTTTAGACATAGTGAAAATAGTCTTTTGAGTGCTGTAGTAAAGCAAGATACTGCCTTTGCAGTCCTTTGCTCCAAATCCATAAATGATACCCCAAAGTACAGGGATGTTTAGATTCTTTTTGTTGTTGTTTTTTTGAAAGCATTCATTTTTTTAAAAAGACTTTAAAATAAAACATTCTTGAAATTGAAGGATGGATGGTAAATTTTATATATATATATATATATATATATATATATATATATATATATATACTCATAATCAAAAGACCTACATTGTAATACTCTTGTTAATTGCACTAGTTGACAATAATATACTCCATTGAAGAATGATAGTGCTGACCATACAAATGAAAAAATAAGCAGGATATGTCGTTTTACAGAGATTTAGATGAATTATCTTCCCCAAGCTTAGCTTAAGAGTAATTGATTTAGGCAAACCTGTGAGGCTAGAATGATTAACCATCTTGTGTATAATCACTTCAAATCTCAGATTGGCCACCAAGTTGAGCAATATTTTTAGTCAGCAACTAGTAGAGCTGTTAGCAACTAGTAGTTGTCAAGACTTATATTCAAGTGTTCTGTTCTTCCCAAACCACCATGTTAGTACCAGGATTCTTATTATTTAGAAAAGGTGTTCTCTGAAACTACAGCCATCTTGACTCTTTCTTCTCTTCTTAGCCTACTGCTTAAAGTGAATTTTTCAGACTCATTATGAAATGTTGGAGGAGATTATAGTATGCTTGTGTGTGTGTGTGTGTGTGTGTGTGTGTGTTGTGTGTGTGTTAGGGGTTGAACCTAGAGCCTTTCACACCTTTCACATGCTAGGCAAATATTATATTACTGGACAATATCCCAAGCTTCACAGTGTATTCTTAAATATTAAATTGTACTAGAGATAACACTTGATATTTATTAGCTACCTTTACATATTTTTAAAAGTATATATAGTGCATTAGTTTCTAAGAGATATTTTTTAGTTTGTTTTGGCTGCAATGAAAAAACAGCTATATTAAAATGTAGCTAATAGACAAGAAGAAATTTATCTCCCTATGTTCTGGAGAATATGTAGTCCAAGAGTTGGTACAAACTGATTCCATGTGTACGCTGGACTCCCTCCTGTTTCGTTCACTGCTATTGGCCATTAAGGAAGGGCCAGGGTTTCTCTTTGACGTCTTCTAAGTGCACAAATGTCATTTATTAGAGCTGTACCAACATTGCTTAATCACTTCACAGAGGTCTACGTATTACCATAAATGATAAGATATGAATCTTGGATGACATAAGCATTCAGACTATAACAGGATACAATACGAGTTTTACTGCCTCTTCTGATGGATTGAAAAGAGAAACAATACTTAAAGACTCCTCCGAATACCTCCATTTTTCTTTCTTCAAATGGCCCCAGGGCCTGAGAACTGAAGTACTTTTACTGAGCTCCATATATTTTGTTAATTCAAAACTGCACTTCTGTGAGAGTCAGGTCTCCTGAGCCTTTGAGATTCAGCCTGCCAACATTTCAATCTGAGTGGAAAGTGAACGATGAATATTTATTTAACACTAATGACCCCTACTCAGGACTTTGTCAGATGTGATTTCTTCTGCTCCTTTCTCTCCTTTGTCATTTCTACAACTTTTAACTACACAAATGACACTGAAAATTAGGATCTCTTAAAAATTGAGTTATTGTTCCTTCCACTATCATGGAAATTACTGAGATGTGCCTTTAATCTCCATACCACCTTCTGTGTATTTTTTTCTTTATTGTAGGAGACAAGGGTGGCCAAATTTACTTTCCATTTCACTTGTTCTATAATTGATCTAATATTGACATACAGTTAATTAATATTTACTACTTTGCCTTTAAAATAATATTGGTGAAAATGAAATGTATGTCAATCAAATTTTATAAATTATCCTTAAGCATTACAAATACACTAAGGTGCTGGGTATAATAGTGCATACCTTTAATTAATCTCGTATTAGGGACACAGAGGCAGGCAGATTTCTGAATTTGAGGTCTGTCTATTCTGTTCCAGGAAAACCAGAGCTACACAGAGAAACTCTCTCTTGAAAAAAAAAAGGCAAGTAAATAAGTAAATACCTTAGGGTATATACTAGGGAAAAAATGAAAAAAAAACCCACCAAAATCAAAGTGTATGTATATTTTTCCAATGGTGGAAGGATTTAAGAACAATTGCACACATACACACACACACACACACACATACACACACTTACACACACGAGTTGTCACTTTCCATATTTGATTTTTGGCTTTTCTTCGAATCCCCAGAAGTTTCAAAGTCCACCCAACAGTAATTAAATTAATTACATTATAAGTAGTACATTGCAAATGTAAATGGAAAATGATATGATATCCTAAGAGAACCCAAACTTCTGACACAGTCATGATGTCAATATGATTTGGAGACCAAAAAGAGATAAAAATGATCATAAATCTATTAAACTCATCTTTGAGTTGTTTATGAAAGATCAGATGCCATGGGTAGCATGAAATTATTCCTTTCTTCCAGAGCGGACACCATGTTTCTTTGGCTGCCTGGTATCTAGTCATCTACTTCTGCTAACTCTATTGCTATTGTCCTCTGAGACCTGCTATAGCTGGCAAGGTCAGCAGGTCTTCTATTCCTTGGGTAACAGTAGTTGGATACAGGTGAGAACCTTGCCTTTTCAGAACCTGTGACAAACCAAGATCAATCCAGAGACCTTGGGAAGTTTCTAGATGTCCTGTAGAATTATGGATTAGAGAAGCTGTGAACTTAATGTGGTTTTGGGAATACAGAAGAGTTCCACAAAACAGATGGCATGTGGAGAAAACAGACCAAATTTGCAAGAGTGTCACATCAAAGCCTATCCAAAGAACTTCTATGACTGAAATCTTCTATTCATAAGTACCAATACCTTCTCTTTGGGCATAAAATCATTGAATTTGGGATTTCTATCAACTGAAGTGGAGCCCCCATGCACTGTGCCCATGGGAAGAAGCACAAAAGGAGTAGGCAACTCAAAGTTCTTCACTCTGAAAACGAGACTAGGTCTGACATGGGAGATAATGTTTCATCAATCTCATAAGTGCTAGACTTGGCAATGACACTGACATTTCTGATGGAAGAAAAAGAGAACATGGTGTCATATGCAAAGGTATCCCAACAGTAAAGGAAGCAACAGGCAACACTGGCTTCATTGTCTGTGCCTTATATATTCAGACTTACTTCCATGGGTCATTATGTGTGAATGCACATGTTACACCATCCAATTGCCTATTTACTTATTCTGCTAATCTCTTTTCTGGTATTGTATGGAGAGCAGGCTCTTTAAAGTTTAGAAATTATAGTGACGATTCTGTTTGGAGTGAAAACCATCAACTCAGCAGGAGGATGGCACTGATTGTGCATAATCTCATGGTCCATTTCAGGAGCTGTGCTATGGGGAAGCAACTTCATGGAGGTTGATGACAATATTCTAGGGCATTGTTGAGTCTCGTCATAAATGTTTCAATGAGGAAATAATAAACTAGAAACAAAAAGTAGAGACTTTGAGTTTCTTCATCAGGATTTAAGGAGGTTAGAGGTTTTCACAATCTTAATAATTAGTAGAAAACACAATGAACTGAGAAAATAAGCATATTCTTAAATATATAAAATATTGAGGTTACAGGACAAAGCCCTGACTCCTAAACTAGAGTAGCAGGCAGATGGATACCACTTACTGGAGCGGGAGTCCATGGACAGAAACATCTGGCAATCAGTGACGGAAAGGAAAGCCCAGGACTGACTCAGACAGTTATGGGTTAGATGTTCAATGCAAACTCCTTTAGAGTTAGAGCTGCCAGAGTCCCAGTCATGGATTCTCCACCAACTCCGTCAAGTATATTTCTAGTGGCTCAACCAGGGTCTCAGAACAAAATTCATGTTTGCTTCTGGTAGGGAGTAGAGATGAGCAGCAAGGTGCTAGAGCATTCTGTTCTTATCAAGTCCTGCCCTGAAGAGAAATTACTATTTTGCAACAATAAATTGTTGGAGGTTCTTATCAATGACCAAGAGCAATGCTTAACTATCTCAATTGAAGAGAAATAGCCAGTTCTAACTCTTACATTCTTTCATGCCAGGAGCACAGAAAGTACATAATTCTGCCTACTTACAGCCATTCTGTCTTGCCTAAGGCAAAATGGCTAAGAAACATTTTCCAGGAGTATAGGGTCACTAAAGCACAGATACATATATGGAAAATAACCACATGATGCTGCTGATATCATTTGCCTTTAGGAAAATTCAAACTGAAGCAACAAATAAGATATCACTATCTATACATGGGAATGGCCAATATCAAGAATATGAAAAAAAAGGAAAATGCAGATGATGAGCATGAACATGTTTACTTTACCAACTCTGACTCATTGTAGGTAAGGATGCAAAGCAAGTTACCTGCATTATAGGCACTTTTGGAAAATGGTTTCATGAATCTTTATAAAACTAAGGATAATATTATTATTATATGACAACACAATCAAACTCCTTAGTATTTACTCGAAGGTAGGAAATTTCTGACCACCAATGGTGTGCACATAGTAACTGCATTCATAATTGTCTAAATGACTGAACAACAGAGGTAGCCAGGTGAAGTGTGTCCAATCACAATGTGCTGTGAAAAAGGCAAAACTGTGGAGATACTGAAGATCAAAGGTTAACAAAAGCAGAGATTCAGGAAGAGAGAGTACATGGAAATATTCTGCATACTACTCTGAACAATTAAATGAAGTTGTCCATTTGCCAAACTCATAGACATGAATACTCCAAATGGAAAACTGTT
Organism: Grammomys surdaster; assembly: GCF_004785775.1. Lineage (NCBI taxonomy): Eukaryota > Metazoa > Chordata > Mammalia > Rodentia > Muridae > Grammomys > Grammomys surdaster. The sequence goes on along the minus strand of NW_021620607.1, from coordinate 1,260,792 downwards.
ACTCAAAGTGTGGACATTAGTGTGTAACAGTGTTGAGATACAGGCTCGTTGATTATGACAAGACCATTGCAGTAAGTGAAATAGCAATAAAATGTGAGAGCAGACAAGGAAATGCAAGAATATTTATGGAAATTATATAGTTTTTGCTTATTTCTTTCTGAAAACATAGAATTATTTACTAACATGTCTGTTGATTCAGCAGGTGAGAGACACCACCCATTTACAATGTAGATACAGGTGTGTCATCTTAACTAAGCAAGCAAAACCTATCAACAACAATGGGACTGGCAAATGTATGTTTCTTGCCAAAATATTGTGATGGCATGCTTAGATCACAGAAGGGATGTTTTCATCCATTTAGATCAGATTTAATCACGATGTAAACAAATTCAGCCATGTGTAATCAGAACCATCTCAGCTATGAAGGACTATATAATAAGCTATCCTTAAATGTATTTTTGTAATAAATGAAGTCATAGGAACAGAGTTTATTTTAAGACTAGTGAAGTGACAGGCTATACAATTCTTAATTTTGACTGATTCTTTGGTTTCAAAAAGTTTATAAAGGAAATTTGATGGGCAACTTGAAAATGTAAAATATGAATTGGTAGTTTAGATATTTTATTAAAGTTCTTTTTGTTGGTATGATTACAGTATTGAGATTATGTAGTAGATGAGACACTTTTTATTTCAGTACCTAAGGATTTCATGTTACAGTATTTGAAACTATCCAAAGTTTAAGCAAAGATAATATATACGACTGGCGGTATTTATATATGATGGAAGTTTATTTATTTTGTGTTTAACTATGAAAATGGGACCTTGCAATATAAAATCATATACTACCCATTGAAACAGAGATCAATGTCATACTCTGGGAGACAATGCTGTATATTTGTTTTAAAGTTTAAAACATGTATTATATGTTCAGCCATAGCAATACTGGTGGGTGGGTAGTGGTGTATCCTCATAGAGGTAGGGGGATGGGGGATGGGATGGGGGTTTCCGGAGGGAGACCTGGAGCGGGGATAACATTTGAAATGTAAATAAAGAAAATATCCAATAAAAGAAATAATTAAAAAATCATTATATTAAAATGATCAAGGTTCATTAGAACGACCCAGATAATATTTGTACCTGTTATTTATATGATGCAAACAAACAGGAACATAATAATTTCCCATGCTGTGGTTTGTTATTTTTTCCTCTAGATTCCTTAGTGTCTATTATTCTAGCCCATCAGTGCATCTTTTTATTTGCATTGATTACCTCAGCTTTAGGAAGTATTGTTGAATTTGCTGGAAAATTTGGGAGAAAGAAGTTTACTCTTTATGTATTTTAACCTGAAAGAATATAATCAAAGACTTTTTGGAATGTATTTTAGAGCCATTTACCTTTCACATTTGTTTATTTGTGTGTATGTATGCATGTGTGTGTGTGTGTTTGTGTGTGTGTGTGTGTGTGTGTGAGAGAGAGAGAGAGAGAGAGAGAGAGAGAGAGAGAGAGGTGAAGAGGGAGAGGAGAAAGAGGGAAGGGAGGAGGGAGGAGAGGGACAAGAGAAGGAGAGGAAGGATGCTTTAGACACAGTATTCCTTCAGCCCAAAGCAAAGTATTCCTAGCACCTTCTTAGAAACAGAGAGGCCAAGAATAACCTGTCAGTTCCTTGATCTTGGCTCTCTCAGCCCTCAGATCCTTGAAAGAATAAATTCCCATTCTTTATGAATTGTTCAATCTCTGGTACTTAGATAGTTCTTGGTCAGAAACAGATTTTTGTATTTTACTCTTGTTTTTTGAATTCTGTTTTGTTTAGAAATTTTCTCTAAATCGGTTTGGAGTTGTGTTATCTACATTGGTAACAGAAATCTTTTTGACAAAACAATCTTGTTAGTCATGATGAGTGAATAGAAAGAATGTGTAGCCATTCCTTATGTCAAAAATATAAAACCCATTATTTGCATTTATAGATAAAAATAAAATTGTCTTTAAATATAGTTTTAAATTGACAGGACCATATGATGTGGCTTTTGTGTTGTTTTAATGACTGTTTTCTGCATTGATGTTTTTATTCAACTGTTTAACTGGATGCATCATTGAAAGGAGTCGATTGCATTCACAGATGCTCTTTTGTTTGTGTGACAGATATCGCCACGCTTGTCCATATCGCAGTGATTTCCTCTTCTATTCCCCACTGAGTCACCTTCAGACATGTAGGGCAGCAATCTAAATTGTAATTCTCATTGTAAATGGAGAAAGGATGGCTACAGCGAGAGCAAGATAAAAATAAGGATTTTTTTTATATGTATAGATGGAAGTCACCATCTGAAGTGACTTTAAAGTGTTTTTATTTATTTTCCCTTTTAAACAGTTTCAAATGTTTGAGGTAGGCTAATAATGTAAGTATTGGATACAGAAAATATCAGCTAATGTCTTATATCTATTGGTCACTCTTAAGCTAAAGTTGTCTTTTTTAAAACATCCTGTGAAAACTAGCCCCATGTTAAAAAAAAACCTGAGTATAGTGATATATATATATATATATATATATATATATATATATATATATATTTCCCAGCACCTGATAGGCAGAAACAGGAGGCCCACTGGCATTCATTGGTTAGCTGGTCTTGTTCTTTTGTGACAGAAATTTGTTGAACCTGACAGTTACAGGTTCTACAAAGGATCGTATCTTAGAAAATAAGGTAGAGAATTATAGAGTAAGGTACTTTTTAATCACCTTCTGAGGCACATACATGAGCAAAGCAGTATAGGCATACCTGCACACACATGACCACATATATGTATACACACAGATGTCCACACAAATAAATTCAAAGAGCATATGACTTGAAATTAATGATTGGTAAACTTTGTTACTTGCAATACTACTCTAGGAATTCTACAATGTTTGACTTTTTAAAAGTGAGTTACATTTTTAATATTATGAATCAAAATGAATGGTGACACTTACATGTTTTAATCCGAACTCTTGGTCTTGTGGATGAGACTGTGTTTAGGATATGAGTTCTCATAGATGTTATTAAGGATTGTGAGATGGTATCCTGTATTGAATCGTTGTCTCCTCAATCTGAAGACAAATATCTTCATGAAAGGCATTGGAGAAAGGAAGAACATTTAGATGGAAACAGGGATGTCTGATGGAGCTCCATGGATTGGCTGGAGTTCTGTGAATATGGGAAATATATTCCTTTTGCATACATTGGAGAGTACATTGGGTTGTTGTTTTTTTTTCTTTGACAACTTTGTTTTAGACTTTATGCTCTGAAATCTGTGAAAGAGTAAATCTCTTTCGTTTCAAACCACAAGCTTCTCAATATGTTACAGCAGCCATAAGAAACTGATACAAATGCTTAAACTGTGATAGTTAAAATTGACCATACCAACATATTTAATACAGCAAATACTGATGTAATAATTTTCCACTCAAAGCCCCATATTTGTCCAAAAGTTGGAAATCTGATTATAGCTTATCTTTTTTTATTATTATTTTTAATAGAATACTCTCTTATACTCAAGGTGAGATGTTAAAATGCTGTTGCCTAGCAACTAGTTATCTTGGGGAATCTCTTTTTTTAGAATATCTGAGATATGAACAGGAGTGAGAATGTGTTTGCTCATAAATCCAAAACGGTTTTGAATAGTATGCTTAATTCACAAACTCTTAACACACTTAACACATGCTCAGAATCAAATTTGAATTCTTTGCCATAGACTAAAACTTCTTTCCGTGCCTAGCTACTTATTTTCCTTTTTAGGATTTGGGTTTGAATGCAGAGCTTCACTAACCAGACTCTACCATAGAACTACATCTGCAGGCTCTCATTATTTTTTTTTGTAATTTTTGATATTGGATCTCATATAGCCTAGGATGGTCTTAAATTTGTTTTTCTTTTGCCCCACTCTTCTGGAATTATCAGTATGTGTCACCATGCTTGGCTGATTTCTTTGTATTCATTAACTTCTCTCTTTCTGCTCCTCATTGCAGACAACTGGTCTTGCTTTGATAAATCCTACAACGTCTCTAGAATAGAATAAATTATTCAGACTTCATAGATTTGTCTCTTTGGCAGGCTGCATGACTATGAAAATATCCTGAAATCTGTACACCCTTATACCCTTTAGCTAATATGAAGACGAATGTAACAATCTTAAGACAGTTTTCAACTTTCAGAAAAACCCTAAATCAAGTTTGATTCACTGAAGTTCAATGTGAGGACATCCTTCCTTGCTCCTAGATGGCAGGTCTGTTAGTGGGCTCACATGTCTTCTTCTTTTTGGTGAATACACATTGAGGAGGAGAGTTAATTTAAATCCCATGAAATCACCTAAGCCTGGCGATGTTCTTCAAACATCTACTTCTTCCAAAATTATCATATGGAGACTGGGGGGCTAGCATATAAACTTTGAGAGGTCAGAACCATTGAGGCCCTCGTAAGAAATCTCAAACATAGATTGTGGCTTGTGAGCAGAAAACATTTTGATACAAGTGAAGAATACTAAAAAATATCTGATGGCCTTTCACATCTCCCTCTTCCCTCCCTTCATTTTTTATTCTTGCTCTGTTTCATTTTGGCAGAGCTATATATCAAACCCAGGGTCCCCTGCATTCTGAATATATACTATACCATTGAGCAATAATCTCAGTTTCCAAAATATATTGAAACTAGCTCCTCTTTGGTCTGAATATGTTAACTTGTCGTGGGACAATCTATTAAATTATTTAGACTTTCAAACCTATGTAAACTTGCTGGTAGAGACGGACTTTCTAGGTCCGTACCAAACAAAAAACCCATTGATTTTTTCATGTTCTACGGCTCTAGTATGTGATATCTTCAGTAGTACTAGCTATACTCACTTACACATGCCTTAGATTGAGTTATAGAGGGTAACCAAGAGCAATGAAACTACCTGGCAACGTATGACTATCTGTGGCACTTCACTGCTCAACAACTGCATTCCTGGCACGGTTAGTCCCTCCTGTCTAGTAGGGGCATTGTTGTCCACTTAGAGTGTGACTCCATTTTAACTCCTTGAATGTGAATATGTGGATGTGTATGTGCGTCAATGTTTCAGCTGTGGTCCCATGTCCTCTGCTTCCTCTCTCTCAAGGTATCATATTCCCCTGTACACTGGGCTGGAAGGTTGCAACAGAATCTGGATCCCAGGATTCCAGTCTGGCTCACAGTTAGTGTGAGGGTTGGGAGCTGGTGGAGAGAAGGAGTTCTTCAAATATCTTAGTGTTACAGTTCTTTTAGGTGAAGGCCTTCTTTGACGATTTTTAATGAAACAGTTCTCTTAGATGATCTTAGCTTCTGTACATACCTTTATGTGAGGTGGGTTTGTCTACATACACTTTATTTGGGGTGAACCAGAGATACATATGGACCTGTGAAAAGTGAGAAAGAGATTTTAGGGTAAATGAAAAGTATTGGCTAGAGTTTAAAGTTCTGTGAATGCCTCATTTGAATGGAGAGGCATTCCAGGAACCCCAGGTACTTCCTGGGGGGACTTCTTATGCAGGAAGGGAGGCTAGGGAAAAAGAGAAAGTTGACTTGTAGGTCTACCTAGGACTACTTGATCTTACCCAGGTGGAAGTTTGGGATTCCCAGAAAAGGTCAGAGAAGTGGAAGACTTGAGGATAAAGGGAGTCATCCATTTGCACCCAGCTCAGAGAAGCTATCCAGCCAAGGCAGACTTTGACCTTAGTTAGCAGGGTTTCCTCACATGAGTTTGTGTGTGTGTGTGTGTGTGTGTGTGTGTGTGTGTGTGTGTAGCCTTTTCAACAGTTGATTTCCATATATCTTTTTGAAAGGACTTTAGTGCCATTTATCCTTTCCAATAATACTCCATTCTCTATGTAACTTCTACTCCCACATCCTCAATGAATCCTTCTTGCTCAGTTTTTCCCTTTACTTCTTAATACAAATGAATTCTATTTCCCTTTGCTTGAAAGTTTCCCCAACTAAGCAGTTTCTTGACCTCTTTGGGTATTCCAAATGAAAGACACACTCCTGGAGATACACAGGTAATATCTGTAGATGAAGCAAACATGATATTTTTTTTCTGGGTCTTGGTTAGTATGTTTATCGCAAAAGAAAAAAAAACATAATCACTGATCATAACTAGCTATGAACTCCAGTTACAATGATGCCTGGTAGGACATGCCAATATTGGCACATACATCTTGAGAGTAACCAACAGCTTTTTGATTGGATTTAAGTCCCCATCCACAAAATGAAACCTATATTGGCATCCTTATAGGACTAAGAGTTTATATCTAAACAATTTGTAGGTTCTAAGGCAGAACCTACTAAATGGACTTAGTGTTTAACTGACTATCAATGATTTCCCATTATTCCCAAAGATGAAAGCCCCTTTTAATTCTCATCTAAAAAGCCTCTATTTTTAGTAGACATTGATTATCACAGTGACCTACAACAGGTTAAAGAACAGAGTAAAGGAGACTGTAGAATGCTCATCCCTAAAGGGAATGTATCTGTGGAAACTTCTCTTACCCCAAGACTTAGTAATTGTTGTGGAAGAGGGGACAGAAAAGGTGGAATAGCAGTTAGTCGAAAATAACTGCAAGGAAACCATATCATTTGGACATAGCAGAGCTTCTGCACATATGACTCGCAATAGTTGGGACATGATGCACAAACCATTTGTAAGCCCAAGCCAGTCCAAATCTCACCATACGGAGGGGAGTTGAGCACACAATGCTATCCTTAACCATGAAGCTATTGGGAATTCATTTCTATGGGGAGTGAGAGAGACAGGTTTTTTTCTAAGAGTAAGCATCCTGAGTGGAAGACCACATGTCCTAGAATATTTGGGTAGAACAAATTAGTCTTGAAGGTATTAAAAACAATGAGACAATGGTGAATGTGTAGAAAATACATTCTTGTATAGGTCACCTTATATAGGTTTATATAGGACCACCAGCTCAGGAATGGTACCACCCACAGTAGGCTGGCTCTCCCCTATTAAGCACTAATTAAGGAAATGTCCCATAGTTGGAGTTTATTTGCATTTTCTCAATTGAGGTTCCCTCATTTCAAATGACTCTAGCTTCTGTTAAGTTGACATAAAGCTAGCCAGCAAAACCATTGACATCTCTTCTGCCCAGAAACCTGTATAGCTTGTTACAGTACCATAAATGCTAGACTGTATGGAGAAAGTGTCCAGCTTAGTTTCTGATGGATTTCTCTACCATATATATATATATACAAAACCAAGGTAGTAGTATGAACTTCTCATCAATAGTGTCTTAAACTAGTTCTGGTTTTGAAGCAAGAAGAATTGTAGGATCCTGTATTATTTGAAGCCCTTGGTGCCTCTCTGACCAACAAAGTGGTGTCGAATACCAGGTACTGAGGGTTTTGTTGTTGTTGTTGTTGTTTGTTTGTTTACTAACCACTAGCTTTTGGGAGCAGCATTATCCTGAGATGACTCTTACTCTTTGTAGCTAATATTTTTATTTGAATCATAAAGTGTGGTAAGTTATCATATGCATCTTTCTTATACTGTTTATTGAGTTATCTACCCCTCCTACTTTCTCACTTTCTCTCTCTCTCTCTCCTCCTCCATCCCAGTCCTGGTCTTTCTTTCTTCCTTTTAGGCAAAATATTTATATGTACCTAGGTTGTTCTGGAACTGAAAGTCCACTTACCTCTGCCTGCTGAGGACTAATGTCATATATAGCTTAGATGTTATCTTTTTTGATTGGACGAAAGTCATACTTAGAAATAGAATGGATTCTAGTCAGCTGCCTTGGTAGACAATCACAAAGTTTTGGCTTTCATACTTACAGTATAGCTTTTTCTTGTTTGTTTTCTCACCTTTTTCTTATAAAGTGTTTTTTAAAAAATATTGGATGTAATTTATTACCCTGTATGTCAAACAATACAACACACTTATCTTAGTGGTTTTTATTAATGATTTTTGCTTTTTAATTTACATGATTGAAATGTCTCTAAAATTATTTCCAAGTTCTATTATTTTTTATTTTCACTATGGATATTTGGGCATACTAAGTGCTCAACAAACATTTGTTGAAAATAAACTAACAAATAATTGGATTATCAGAATTTACTTTCACTGTCCTATGGAAAAGTATTTTTTAATCAAATCTAGTTGTTTTCTGGAAGTCTTTGATGCTGAAATGGCTGCTAACAGCTATAGGCCAGTTCAAGTTCAAATCCTTGAAAAATAAAAAGGCTCTGAATGGCCAGTTCTGCGTGATATGTCAGGGATAGAGTCATGGATATAACCTTATACATAAATAAAGGTTTTGTAGATGATTTCCAAAGAAAAATTATCTTATGGAAAGAGGACAAATAGATATTCACTAGCAGGCGTATACCAAGATTAGATGCCTTAAAAATCTAGCACAACATACTTCAATGTGGCATGAATACAAAACAGCTTAAATAAAAAAAAATTCTATGGCAAAACTCTTCGCAGGATCTGTCAATTTCTAATTACAGATATTGTAAAAGTAACATTTTAAAAATAACGCATTAAATTTAAACTTAATTAATTTATACTTTTTAAAAACAAATGTTAGTAAATTAATAACATTGTCTTATTCTGAGAGTCCTCTTAGTTTACTCTCTAGACTCAGTGATAGTGCTACTAAAAGAAAACTGAAAATCAACTGTAGAGAAGCCTAGACAGTCTTCTCTGTGTTTCCTAACATCTCGACATTTTCTTGCTTCCTATTGATGATAAGTCCTCAGTGAAAGAGAACATCTTTCTAATTGTGGGACTTTAAGTTGTACTTGTTTTCATATAGCAATCAGAGAATTCGCATGTGCTTATTCTGCATACTGTTTAAAACCGGTACTTAATATTTGGTTAGTGTCTTGAAAAGAACTTACAATTTTTTTTACAAGTTATTGAAAACCAATTTTGTTCAAAATGCTTTGTGGTTCAGCATGTATCTTCTTTCCCTGATATCAGATGGGAGAAAATGTGTTTAGAAAACATCAGAATCTAGCTGGGCATTATGGTACCCAACACTTTGAAGGTCGAGTCAGGAATCCCAGGAGATGAAAATGAACCAGGACTCACTAAATGATATCCTGTTTCAAAAACAAACGACCTCCAAGATTCATATCTCTTTTACAATAACTCTCATGTTCACATAGTATCAGTAAGGATGTATTCTGGGCTAAAATTTGGAGGAATGTAACTGTGGAATAGTTTCCCATATTCCTGTCGTTATTCACTCTGTAGTGTTTGCGTTGTATTTGCAGTTAGATTTGTGCTTTATTTGTGTATTATGAGTGAGATATTTCTTCATTTAACATTTCTTGTTTTCTCGTGTCTTTCTCAAAGATTACGCAGTTAACAGAAGAGTAAATAAGTAGTTCCCAGTAGCATTTAGAGAACATCGATTTCATGTTTTTACCAAGGTGTAAGCTTTTCTAACAACTGCTTTTGAAGGGCAGGTGTCATGACTAGATGGTACTATTAACAACCAACCACGGCTGGTGAAACAGCTCTTTTGGAACGCCTCTTTTCAACCAATTTAGAATCAAAGCTATACTTCTGAGAAATTGCATAAGTATTGGTTATTCTATGTTGTTTTCAAGGCAGCCTGCAATATTGTTATGTGCTTGAACGTACTCTATAATTTTGTGCACAATGGAACAAGAAAATTTGTTCCCTCTCCTTTTTGTAAACACTACCATCAATAAAAATACAAACAATGGATTCTCTTCTACTCTCTATTTCTTGTACCCATTTCTTTTAAGTAAACTTGGATAGAATTGGGATTGTAGACTATTCAGAAAAGACTCCCATTTCCCCCACCCCCATTCACTAAATTATAATGCAGCAGTGGTGTATTTCAAAGTGACATGTGTAGAAAAGACTGTCAAATAACTTTAAAGTAACATGATCTATGAACACTTTTGTAGCCTTGTTTTATAGTCAACTCTTATTCTTAGCTTTTCTACTCCTTTTCATAAGGAATTCTGAGTCTCCTAGCAGCCACTACAGTTAAACTGCAAGGGGACACATATTGTTGTTGTTGTCCAAAGGACAGCAACAAATTAACACTTCCTATTGATTATAAACCTTCTCATCTTTCCCTAAAAAAATGTTGTTTGTGCCTTCTGGTAGACAGAAGTCTGTCATCACTTTTTTTTTTTTTTTTTTGCCTAGTACTAGTGCACCATAGTTTTTTTTCCTGAGCCATTGCTTCTAATCCATTCTGTCTTCTTATATTGAAATTAACAAGGCATATACCCAGAGGCATAGGCTGTGTCTACAACAGTGAGGCACAAATGAACTTGAAGATGAGGTCAATCAAGTGCACAGAATACATCACACAGTTATTCCAAGCATCATGCTGGGTCTATAATTGCCCCTTGTTCTGTCATTAGAGCTCCCTTACAAGTCATTATTTTGAGTCAGCAGAGCTACATGGAGGGTTCCTCCTGATGGTTAGTATAAACTTGAATTGATAACATAAATATCTCCCAGCACAGAACAAAGAGCAGGTATTTAGATTAGATCTAATAAAGAGTGCAGCTGTTCATCTCTTTATGAATCTAAGCTAAAACAATAGTCACAACATTCAATATGGATTCTGCTTCAACAGCTCTGTGATGGAGGAACTGTGCTGTTGAAATAAACGAACAAACGGTCTATTAGAATTTGTCTCTCTGCTTTGATGCCCTTTGCGTTTATTTGGTCAACACCAACATTATATCGCCTACATGGGAATTTTGTTATACTCAGCACTGTATACTTTTTTTCAGTTTAAAGTACAAACATCACTTATTCATTTGTTTTGTTTGGGGAAAGTGGTGTTTTAATGCTAAAATAACATACCAGGTTTGTGGCCTCAAGCGTAGTTTTAGATGTATTATCTTCACTGGGAGCAGAAAAATTCAAATTTCTGGCTCAAAAGATGGTAGCTGACAGAGTTCAGAGAAGGCTTGTAGAGAAGAATTCAGCACATTTGTATGTATGTATGTGGGGATCTGGCCCCTGGACAAAAAGTACATAGCAGGAAGAATGGAGAGAAAAGTACAAAGTGATTTTTGAAGTACCCAGGCACTCAAATGATGATATTGAGATGTTTTGCAAAATTTGGCTGAATTAGAAGAATCAACATCTCTGAGGTCAAAATACATGGATTTGGGGGAAGATATATTTTGTCCTTGAATGTTTTTTCATAATTGTAAAATAAAGCAATTAAACTAGAACAAAGAATACAAGAAAATGACCTGAGACCTAAATTGGTCTCATTGAAATGACTATTTGAACTATGTGTATCTTGTAAATCTCGAGTTAGTTGCACATTTTAAAAAAAAAACAAAATCAAAATTTAAAAAAGGAGATGACTAGTTACCTATGATCATGAGATTATTGAATAAGGAAAAAGCTCACCAAGATTAAGTGATAGGTACATCTATGCATACTGATCCTGTGTCTAGAGTGAGTTGGGAATTAGTTACAGCAATGTCTTCATCTTGGTTACCTCACTCATCTTCTCTAGATGGCTCTGTTTCTGTGAGACATTCTCTCTCTCTCTCTCTCTCTCTCTCTCTCTCTCTCTC
>NW_021620607.1:1231981-1249098 GCF_004785775.1 Grammomys surdaster | reverse complement strand
ACACACACACACACACACACACACAGAGGTAGGTGTGTATGTATGCAGTAGTCAGAGGAAATGTTTGATGTCCTGTTCTATCACTTTTGGTCTGTTTACTTGGCCAGGATCTTTCACTGAATCTGGACCTAGGTGGACAGATAGAAAACTCCAGTAAGCTCCCATCCCCCTTATAGTAATTGGGTTATCAGTGTATATCTGGACATACTCAGCCTTTTATTTGAGTGCTAGTGATCCAAACTCTGGTCCTCATGATTACCCAGCAAATGCTCTTACCCACGAAGCTATCTCTCTTGCCTTGACACATAATTTCTGTTTTCTCCATATCTTTATCTGTCATGTGAGGCTGCCTGTGGCTTTGTTGTACTTCTGGCAGAAGTTTACGAGAATATCCTGAACAAATGAACTGTCTGTTGAACGAAACGAATGACGTGGACAAGATCATCTGATAATTTTAGAATCACACCAGGTGTGATACTTTTAAGGGGTCCCAGGTAGCATCTACCACCTTAAGATGAGTGTACATTTCCAAGTGTATTTCAATGCCTAGCTGTTCTGCATTGTTTCCTATGACTAATACCAATGCTATGCGTTGTTGAGCTGCACTTTTCCTGTAATTTTTCTTAGATTTTTTCAGTGCCCCCACAACTACAAATCATGAACACATAAAGGCCAGACCAAGATAATCAAGTATACATTTTCATACACAGATTGAGTTATTGACTTATACCATTTACCTTATATCATCTGGGTGTGTATGCTTGGGTTCCCTGACTCAAATAATTTCTCTTTCTTTCTTTCTTTCTTTCTTTCTTTCTTTCTTTCTTTCTTTCTTTCTTTCTTTCTTTCTTTCTTTCTTTCTTTCTTTCTTTCTTTTTTTTGTTTGTTTTTCGAGACAGGGTTTCTCTGTGTAGCCCTGCCTGTCCTGGAATTCACTCTGTAGACCAGGCTGGCCTTGAACTCAGAAATCTGCCTGCTTCTGCTTCCCAAATGATGCTGGGATTAAAGGCATGCACCACCACTGCCCGGCAAAATAATTTCTAATTTGGAAACATTCCTCTTGATTTCTTTGATTTCAACATAAAGTATACCAAAAGAATTGGAATTCCCATAATATATTTACAGAGAGTTCAAAATTAAATTTCAGAATGCTCTTCAGAGGTAGAAAGAGACACTAGCTAGAATTTGTATAAATGTAAGAAATGACTTAGGCAATTAATTTTATAAACATTAATTTAGTGTGCATAAAAGATATATCCTTATTTTACATGGATAATGGATGAAATTTTAGAGAACAGAAACTAATTTGGACAATAGACTTAATAAGCTGATATGCCTTGTGGAGAGGTGATATTGGTTGTGTATCTTCTTTGATGTGGGCTAGCTCATACATCTGGTTCACAGCTGGCCCAGGTTGCCTTTTGTCCATATCCTCACCTCTCATTTTCATCACACCATAGTTTTACTTTCAAGTTGTCACCAGGTTATCTTGCAGGGTTAGGGCCTAAAAACTTCTATCGGGCACAAAATGCCTTAATAGATATTTGTATTTTTTGCTGCTCTGCCTGTCCTGAAGGTTTACAGAAAAATGTCGTTCCAAGAGTGTTCCCAACTCTGCTTCTTACCTCAAGTTTCCACTGCCTATTGCATCACTAGATTATTGTCCATCTTTTGAGTAGCCACTCCTTTCATGACATTGGATTCCTTTTCTTTTTCTGTATGTGTGCATCTGTGTACCGCTCTCTCTGTGTTTTTCTCTCTGTCTCTCTCTGCCTCTGTCTCTGTCTCTCTGTCTCTCTCTGTGTCTGTCTCTGTCTCCCTGTCTCTCTCTCTCACTCTCTGTCTCTGTCTCTGTCTCTGTCTCTGTCTCTCTCTCTCTCTCTCTCTCTCTCTCTCTGTGTGTGTGTACACATGTATACGTGGAGGCCCAAGGCTGATCTTTGGGAATCATCTTGGCTCTCTTTCCAACCTTATTAGTTGAGGAAGTGTCACTCAATAATACCTGGAGCTCTCTGATATGGGTTATCTTTCTAGGCAGGTTGCTGTAGGGATCTCAGCACATCTGCTTTCCAAGGCTGGCATTCCAGGTAGGCTGCTACACTACTTAGCATTTATGTGGTTCCTGGGAATTTGAACTCTGTTCTCCATAGTTTGAGGAGTAGGTGGCCTTCTGAATATCTGTGGCATGTGCATAGTGGTCTGTGTATTCATTGGTCCACAGTTTCCCTGAATCATCTTTATCATGATGGATGTCGGGTATGGAGGAAAATGATCAAGTTAGAATAAGTGGCAGAAGTAAACTTAAATATTTATAGTGAGGCTAATGGACATTTACTTTTCTGGCTTGGTGAGAATGGTTTGCAATTTTAAAAGCCCAGGACCAAAATTATACTCTTACTGTTCACTTTTATAATTATGAACATTATTGTATTTCCATATCTATTGTTACAGAATGGCACGGAATCATAAAGACATTTATTGTGACCTGGGTATGTGTTTTTAGTACCATTTGAATCTCTTATTTCTTTGTTTCCCTATTGAAAGTGTGTGTGTGTATGTGTGTGTGTGTGTGTGTGTGTGTTGATCCTGTGCTTTTACATTAGGATGATTTTAATTTTCTTAAGTGAATAGACTCCACTACCTATTTTTCTTTTTAAAAACATACAAATCACATCAACATTTGCCCCTGGGACTGGAGGGGCTGCCTAGTTTTAGCAGACTTTGTCTCCAAGGAGGATGCTGCCTGTATAAACTTAAGGTCTCTTTTAATAGTGTTTCTGTGGCCTGATAAACGCTATTCTTTGCTGAGGAAATTACCCTTCTCCCCAGACTGTGTTTCATCTAACCCTGGAGGGTCTTAACGCTCATAGAGTTCCTCTGTGACGTGGCTTTACTGTCATTAGCAAGGCCATTTTAGGGCTCTCAGTGACAAGAACTTTCAGAGAAGGATGTGTTATTGCTCCATATTTGGTAATTTCTTTTCATGGATCCATGCATCCTTTATAGTTTACATTGCCTTAATATATTCCAAATGCCCTTCATTTTGTCCAGAGCAGTGTGTGTTCTGCGATAACATTGAGGAGGGTTATTTTTGCCAAAAAAACGACAAGTTAAAATATATAGGCAGTTGCATTTTCGAAGTGCTGTGGGTGCTCTCCTCACAATGATTTGGATACACACAAAGAAATGCCTGCCTCAAAGCCCTAATGGGATTTGGTGTCAGATTATGTGGTAGCTCAGGCCTCAGAGGATCAAAGGGAACTTGAATCACCAAACCTTGGAAGGAGGGAAGCCCAATCACAGAATCACAACGTTGATGCCTTGTGACACTGCTTTTATTTATTTTAAAAGATATGTCCAATGTGCCATCATGTGGCATATTTTTGAAAGAACTCCATTGGCCTGAATGAGGTCATGCGTTCGTTTCATCAGAAAAGGAAGGTGTTACTAGAACACTATGAAAATTCCACTGCAAGCAACATGCTGCAGCCCAAAGGAAAGCTGACGCTGAGAGAGGAACGGACAACAGGGATGACCTACCCATTGCCCTTGGTTTGGAGCAACAGAGTGCTCATCGGCACTGAGGATTTTCATCAGGAAAGAACCTTATTCAGCCTTCTTTGGGCCTCACTCTTATCAGTCTGCTTGTTTTTACTTCTAATGATGTAAAAAATTACTAGTATTTATGGAGTATTTTGTAGTACTTCAATACATGTCTATTCTGTATAATGTTCAAATCAGTAATGTTTATCTCTTCATCATTATGATAGAATCATTCATAATTCTTTCTTCCAGCTGTTATGAAATATGCAGTGTGCTATAGTTATTTTTAGATGTTTCATTGTGCTGTAGGATGTCAGACATTTGTGTCTTATCTAACTGTCACTTAACATTTCCCAACTCTTCCTCGTCTCCCCTTTCTCCCAGCTTCTCATCAACAACATTTGGCTCTCAATGGCCAATACCAACATTTTAAGCTTCACCATAGAAGCAAGATCAGGCAGTGTTTGTCTTTCTAGATTGGCTTATTTCCCTTAACAAAAGAATTCCAATTCTTTTTCATTTTTTGTTGTTGGGTAATATTTTTCACTCTAAGATGAAGTGGGAACTCCCCTCCCCTCAAATTGCCCATGCTCTCTCGAGCATCACTCTTTAGACTTTAATTCGTCCTTCCTATGGTGTTTCCTATGTTTTGATGATGAGTATACAGTGGATGTCCAGATATTAGGTTTTAATTATTTTAAATAAAATAATATTCTAAAGGTATTGTTTGGAGACCTTCTTTCTTCTTTTTGTGTGCTAGTATCCTGAATTTAGTCCCTTCCCTTTTCTGAGTCTTTCTTTTTCTAGAGTCTGTGTTCTTTGGCTATCTTGAATATTCAGTTCAGCTATTGGCTCCTCATATGTGTAGTTACTGGCAAAGTTTGCTTCTTGCTGCTGACCTTAAGCCCATCCTTGCATCTCAATTGGACGTGTCTTATAGATGCTACCACTCACAAGGCGACCCATACCAGCCCTGTGTCTCACTGCTGTTTCCACTCTTCTATACTCATGTCACTGACTTATTGATTGTTTAATATTTCTTACATCCAGGGTCCTGAAAAGTTAAACTTCCTTTGGGTTGTTTCGGGATTTGACTCTTAATAGAAAATGTGTAATTGGTAGCAAGTCTGGAAGGACAGAGATGACTCATGGATTCTTAGAGTAACAACTGTTTACCAAGTGTAAGGCTATCAGTCATCTGAAAGATAACTAACTTAAAGCATCACAGTTTCAAGACACAAGCAAAACTCTGCTCATGACTCAGGTTTGTTATGCAATAAGTCATGCTGCTGACTATTCTGTATTTACCATGAGGCAATCATGTAACACACTAGCAAGTGCTCATCAGTTCTTATGGGAACATGTAGTTATATACATCTACCAAGTGCTCCTACATTATTTCCATATAGAAATTCTTTTTTTGCAGCATTCCACAGGCCACTGTCCAGTCTGTTCTTGTCTTACATCTTCTTCCAAAGCATTTGAAAGGGAACATAAATTGGCTGAAAGAAATGGACATCTTTTTCTTTCTTTTAAACCTTTTTTCTTTTAAGCCAGGATGGTGTATCAATCACTGTCATTTTCATATTTATTTAACAAATAATCTAGTAGCAAGCTAACAGATAGGAAGGCAAGACATTTGCCCCTGTAATTTTTTGACAGCTTCCTTGGGACAGTTTCTATTTATTATATAGAGATAGAAAATAAAACTAGAAAGGCCTTCCTTTATTTAGACTTGTTCCCTGCTTTCTTCCACAGTCTACTTAATGTTTTCTTATTGACACCATTGCTTTGTTGGGCACAATACTTCTGCTCAGTTCTTTATGTTTTTTTCCCCCTGTGGATGTTTTTTCAGCCATTAGGCTGAGAGAAGGGAGACATTACTTGGAGATCAGAAGCCAGTTGCAAAAGAATATCTAGAACTTTTGATTCTTTAATTCTTTAAACCTCTTTTCAATAAATGTGGTTTTTATCCTGAATATATTAATTACTAGAAGTGAACATTTTAAAGTCTTTCTGGATTTTAGACATTGCACCAAGACCTTTATAAATTTATTTCATAGTCATTGTCCACAACCAACCACTAAGTTCCCCAATTCAGATTCATCTGTGTGTCCTTTAAGAGAAGGGAACTTGACATAGCAATACATGTGGCCACAAGGTCTAGCTACAGCTTCTCTTGAAGCTAGTATATATGAATAAATTTTGAACATTCATTCAAGACTAGAAGTGATATGTACATATTCTGAGCTTTAAAATGAAAGTGATAGTTATCTTTCATTGCTTGAAAAGAAAATTATTCCAAAATTTTAGTGGATTAGAACAATTTGTTTTCATCCGTTACTGTGCAAGTTGACAATTTGGATTAGGTATGATTTACTCATCCTACTGTTGTGATAAACTAGCTATCAAAAGCAACTTAAGAAAGGAAGGGTTCACTTCCTTGTAGTGAATCACATTACAAAAGTACATCTAACCCATCAAGGCAGGGATGGCAAAGAATAGCAGCCTACAGTGGATGTTCATGTTGTACCGGAGGTCAAGCATCAGAGAGACATGAACTCTGGTGCTCAACTCAATGTCTTCTTTTCATTCAGCCCTGAGACCCTATTCCCTGGAATAGTTGCTCTTCCCACACCTATTAACCCGATCTACAATCCTTTACTGATACCCCTTACAAGTTTGTCTTCTGGGTGATTCTGGCTCCTGTCAAGCTAACAACTGATGCTAACCATCACAGACTGTGACTGTGACTAGCTAATAGGTTCCTGTGGCGTTAGACAGAATGCATTGTGATCAGCTGTAAGATGGATAGTGCGGTGAGCATCCATGTGAAAAACGAAGGTTTCCTTTAATGTAGAGGGTGAGCATAGGCAGGTTTATAGCATGGCTGTTAGTTTTTTAAAAGAGAAAACCAAGGGATATGAGCCATCCTGAGAGCCAGAATCAGATCTTGTAGGTCTCGTGTTGTTGCACTCTCTTAAGTAAAATGAGTCATGCTTCCTGCACAAGAAGCTTGGCGAAACAAAATGCTCAAGGCTGTCCGTAGAAAGTCATATTGTGAGCAGGCAGAGACAGGGACAATGGAGAACGTTGCAGAGTATCTCATCTCTTCCCTTACTCATTCCTCCACACAATTTTGAAGGCTTTCTGTTCGTCCTTTCACTAAAACATGGAAGCTAAATGTTGATAATGACAGATCAGCATGCTAGGATGACCCCCTGATAACATGAAACAATATTAGAGCATGATCCTCAGATCATTGGAAGACTTCTGTTTCGTCTGAGTCAATATTATTTTATAGTCTATACTATGGAATCTGAGAATAAATCAAAACAAATATTGTAGCCATGTTCAAATGTTAATTAACATTCAGCTCTTGATAATAACCCACCCAAATTCACCCAGCAGCTGTCACAGTAGCATCATTTAAAGAAGCTCTGTGGATTGAATACTGACACCATGTATTTATTTACTCTTCTGCTTAGGAACCTTATAGTACTATTTACTTGTGTTTATCTTTAAAAAGTCAAACATGGAAGCTCTGCTTTCATTTTTATTAGGAGGCTATAGCATCTATGAGATGAGTCCACTAAAGTGAAGAGCTCAGCTACGTACTCATGGTTTAGAATATTATCTGCTTTGTGCTATTGAAGAGAATACTTCTAAGGCATGCAAATATTACTGTTTCAGCCACCTAGCCTTGGACATTCTTTTTGATAGACTCAAGACCAAATTTGAAGAGAAACAAACAAAAACTAAGTGTTTAGCTGTCCGTGGAACAGAACTTATAAATTAATAGAAAATGACCCAGATATAACAGAGAATTTTCAATAATAGAGTATAAACAACACAAACAACTTCAATACAAAATCAATTCTTAGGTACACCTGTGTGAGCCTGACCAACTATTCTAAGCCTAACATACGTCATTTATGGGTTTGATATAGATGTGTTGAAATTGGAAATAAATGTTTGTTCTTTTAAGATTGGATTTCTATCATCAGTGAGTTGTGTGTGCATGTTCTAGGACTTAGAGCCATGCCCTTGCACGTGCTGGGTATGTAAGTGATTGACCACAGAGATATAAATGTTGTCTCTTGTCCTGGATGGATTTCTGTCTGGGCCACAGGGCAAAGAAATTAGTCAACCAGCACAAACTTATCACTACCACTTTGATATCATAAAATTTAGCCATTCTATCATTCCTTCAGTTTTCTTTAAAGGCTTAAAATGAGCAATTTCTATATTGAAGTGATAGTTTTTCTACATCAAGTTATTAGCAGGAGGAAAAAAGGAGTTGATGCTGCCTATGCAGAGAACTAAGGCTCTCCTACAATTTCTTTCAATCCTTTGTACACATGATGAGCTGGAATAACCTCTCTGAACTGAATTATCCTTCCTCGGTATGGTTCAGTGGAGACCATTATATTTCAGCACAGCTTGAGTGATTTTTAATGCCAAAAACATCAGCAAGAAATACAAATGTTATAAAAATATTGAAACAATACCATAAAAAAGCCCAGGATCATAAATACTTTACTTTGCAAGGTCTCAGAGGTCAAGATAGCAATACTATGGAAAATTAAAATGCTCTCTGCGTGAGAGGTTTCCAGAGGAAACACACACACACACACACACACACACACACACACACACAAACTTTTACTATTAAAAAGCACATGGCCATTCCAGAATCTATTTTCAGCTTGATGAATCTAAAACAAAATAATATTTTAAAGTGAAAAACAAGTAAGCAATCAAACAAACGAACAAAAAAAATCTAAGTTATTTATCTGACCATTGCCTTATTTGGCTTTTAATTGCAATCCAATTAAAGGAAAATCACAGTGTATGAAACAGGGATGTGATTTTCATATGAATTATACCTTTAAAGACACAACATACTGTGATCTTTGGATAGAGATTCCTAGGAATTTGTATATGGACTGTTAGACCATCAGATTTTGCAAATTTGTATTTTTTCCCTTTTTTTCTTTCTTTTCTCCTCCTCTTCCTCCTTCTCTTCCTCCTCCTCTTCCTCCTCCTCCTCCTCCTCCTCTCTTTCTTTCTCTCTGTGTGATAATCTGAATCTTTATTTTGTTATTTCCCTTTGATTGAAAATAGATTCTTTTCTCATGCACTATATCCCAGTCACAGTTTCCCCTCTCTCTACTCCTTCCAGCCCCACCCCCACCTCACGTACCATCCTGATCCATTTCGTCAGACTGCTAGGAGATAACCACAAAATATAGCAAAATAAAATGTACTAAGACAAAACAAAAACCATTACATAGATGTTAGACAAAGCAAGCCAACAGAAAAAAAGAGCCCCATGCTTTTTCACAGAGGCTAGAGTCTCATAAAAGCACTAAACTGAAAGCTATACTGTATATGCAGAGATTCTGCTGCAGACACATGCAGTCTCTGAGCTTATTGCTTCATTCTCTGTGAATTCGAATGAGGTTTGTTCATGTGTATGTAGAGGGTCTTGTTCTCCTGGTGTCCTCTGTCTCCCCTCTGGCTCTTATACTCATTCTGAATCCTCTTCAAAGGGGTTCCCTGAGTTCTGGGGCAGGGTGGGGGAGGATTTGATGGATGCATTCCAGTTAGAGCTAAGTGTTTCAAGATATCTCTCTCTCTCTCTCTCTCTCTCTCTCTTTCTCTCTCTCTCTAATGTTTGGTTGTAGGTGTCTGTATTTGTTCCCATATGTTGCAGAAGGATGCCTTCCTGTGAAACTTGTCCTTTTCCCATCATATGTTTTCCCATCATATGGTTCACAGCTTCATCCTGATCCTCTAATGGTTAATGTCCACGATGGGCTAAATCCTCCAGGTCACTCCTTTCTCAGGTAATATTTCAGCATCAATTTAAGCCAGTGAATACATAAAAAAGAATCCACTGTAGCATTTTGGAAAGACATAGATGATCATGATGTGCGGGAGGAGCAGCTCAGCAAGTAGGGCTTTCTGGAGCCCAGCTTCTGGACCTCTGGTCCTCAGCTTCTTAAACTTATGGGTCACATGACTGAAAGTGGTGATGTTGAGAAATGCAGCCCCAGAAAAAAAGAGTTCAGAATGCACAATGGCTTACAGTCAATCTAATATTGAACACATAACGAATCTAAGGTTCTTTGGTTAGTGTTGACTACATTGCATGGCACATGGTTTGTTCTCACTTGGTTCTGAGAATGTGTGTGAACTTTGCTCTGTACATGCTGCCACAGCAGGCAATGCCAGGAGGTGCTACTTAAAGCATCTCAGCTCCCACTCAAGACTGTAGTATGTCAGGGATTGCTGTGCTTCCTCCCCCTCCTTTATATACAGTGCATTCTGCTCTTACAGAAACATTTATTTAGTAAGGAAAAACAAAGTTTTTAATATTTTCTACATTATCTCTCAGTACACCAATATCAAATTAGCCTGCCTTTGAAGCGTATTGTGGTAGAATGTTTATCATAAAAATTGCTGTTTGAGTAATTTCCTTGAGTTGAATAAAAAACATCATTAAGTCAAGCATGGCTTGGGATTAGAACAGAATTTTCAACAATTTCTGAAATGGTCTTAAGTGCACTTCTGCTATGTTGTACTACTTACTTATCTAAAGGCTGCTACAAGAATTGTCAGTTATAAATTCGAAATATTGATCAACTTCCAAAAGCACTGCAGACACTTTCCACCCTGCCATTTCAACCATGCAGCTAAGATTTAAGTCTTTATATAAAATTGAGTAAGCAAATCTGCTTCATTAGTATACAAACTTTCTTTTATCTGTAGCTGGCAAAGTTATAATTATTTTAAAACAATACTGCATGGTTTAGCATCATCAACAGGTATTTGCCTTCTTTGCCTATTTTATGAACCTGTATATTTGAGGTACAGTAAACCTTTTTGGGATGAAAAGGCTTACAGATGGAAAAGTTTAAGAAGCTCTGGTCTAGGGCACCTTGTGATTTTAGGGACATCATTAATCTGTCAAATCTTTTCTTCTTCAGTTTCTCAATGATTTATTTGGGATCCTCACAGCCCATGTATACTGTGGGTCCTTTGCTTCAGTGCTACTGTGGGTGTAGTGAGAACTGAATGAACCTGCTGAAGTTGGATTACTGGCTTTGTAAGAAGAGGAAGAGACCTGAGAAGTTATGCTTGTTCCTACTTCCCTCCTGATGATCTTGCCATGTTAAGAACTGGCAAGAAGGCCTTCACAGGTTGCCATAGACAAGTACTTTTCCCCCTACCAACTAAAAGCAACCTAAAACAGAATGCTTTATGCAGTTTCATAATGCTTAGTGGACCTGAGAAATTTAACAAGTTCATACATGCCCTGTCTGACAGACAAGCCATCATCACTGCCGTATGCTCTATTGCTCTGAACAGTCCTATTTCTGTTTAACATACTTACATTTCTAATCTACAGGGTAGGTAGTTAGGCTTTCTCTTGTTTGAGAAACAATGAGAACCTTTGAACTAGTTTGTGAATGCTATGAGGGAAAAAAAATTTCAGTGCCTTCTACTTCTATCATTTTCTTAGTTTCACTTAAAAAGTATCGCAAATACTGTGAAGACGATCCCACACATTTATGACCAATTTATTTTTTCAACAATTAATTTTTTTATTCCCTTTATATCCCTTTAGCAGCCTCCCTCAGTCTTCTCTTCCCAGTTCCGCCTTTACAAATCGCTTGCATTACTCCCTCCCCTTCTCCTCAGAAAAGGGATAGCCCCTCTTGGGTACATCCTACCCTGGCACATCTAGGCTCAGCAGGACTAAGCATATTCTCTCCTACTGAGACCCAACAAGGCAGTTGAGCTAGGGGAAGGGGACCCAATGTCAGACAACGTAGTCAGAGATAGCCCCCTCTCCAACAGGGAATCCACATGAAGACTAAGCTGCATATCTGATACAAATGTGTAGGGGGCCTATGTCCAGCTATGCATGCTGTTTGGTTGATTGGTCTCTGTGAGCCCCCACTGACCCAGGTTAGTTAACTCTGAAGTCTTTTTGTGATGTCCTTGACCCCTTTGGCTCACACAATTCTATCCCCCACTCTTCTGTAAGTCACCTGAAGTCTGCCTGATGTTTGGCTGTGGGTCTGTGCAACTGTTTCCATATGGATGCTGAATAAAGCTTCTCAGGAGACAGCTATGCTAGGTCCCTATCTGCAAGCATAGTAGAGTATCATTAACAGTGTGATGAGTTGGCTCTCTCACATGGGATGGGTCTCAAGTGGAATGACCAATTGATTTTAGACAAAGGGACAGGGAAAATCCAGAGGAGAAAGCATTTGAGCAATGTGATTAAAAAAAAGTGCTTAGATCCACAGCTTGCATCTTTATACACACTTATTCAACTCTTCTTTAACATAAATACGAAACCTAAAACTCCCAAAACTTTAGGAGAAAATATACGAGAAAATATTTATCGTCTCAGGTCAGGCAAATCTTCCTCAGATAGGACATGTAAAAATGATTATAAAAGAAATAAAAATAATATAATTGATTTCATCAAAATTAGAAACTTGTTATATTAATGATAACATTAAAATAGAAAATTATAAACTGAGTTTTTTTTTTCAGGGCACATCCCTAAAAGAACAATTATACTGAGAATATGTGACAGACTTTCTCAACTGCTCAGAATTCTTGAGCTCCCATTCCATGCTCCCTAATGCCTCAAGACTGCCTGGGAATATGCTTGGTGAGCTACTTCTATCCTGAGGTTCTCCCTGAAGCTCCTTCCTTCCTCAAGTCCTATTTGCTCTGATTTCTTTCTAATTCATTAGTCTGTCACACACACACACACACACACACACACACACACACACACAACTCATCTTGCCCCTCATACAGTTCAGAGGAACAGGAGATGGTGTCTTTAAAATACATTAGCTAATTTTAAATGATCATTTTCATATAAAATATAAATTCAAATTACAAAAGCAAACTACCCCTTCTAATGAGGCTTGGATTGGTGCTGTCTAGCCATGCTAGATGTACTAATTTTTTGTTCAGGAATTCAGGGATAGGGTTATGCTAGAATATTCTTCCCCATTATGTATAGTTCACTTTTCATACTTCAGTTTACTTGTAGTCTATTGTGGTCCAAGAACTGTAAATGAAAAGTCGCATAAACAATGGAGGTCTTTTTAAAATTATTTTTAAAATAAGGGAACTATATCTCTATTTATTAATTTATTAATTTATGTATTTACTTTACATTCCAATATCATCCCCCCTCTCCTCCCAGGATCCCCTCACATGAGTTCCCCCCATGCCTCTCTTCTCTCCTCTGAGAAGGGGGAGCCCCTGAGTCCCATATGTTCAACCCTATTCCCTGGCCCCCTTCCCTGCCCCTGACATCAAGTCACTACTGAAGTGAGACAAGGCAGTATAACTAGGGGACAGGATCCACAGGCAGTCAATAGATTCAGAGACAGGCCCCACCTCAGTTGCTGGGGGGCCAGCATGAAGATTAAGCTACAGTTCTATGGCGGAAACAGATTTCAAATATACAACCTAACAATTTATCTCAAGGAATTAGGAAAGCAAGAATAAACCAAACACGAAATTAGAAGGAAAGCAATAATAAACATCACAGCAGAAATAAACTGATAAGAGACCCTCAACCCTTCAAAAAGATAAAACTATACGAGAGATTAATGAGGTGAAAGCAGAAAATGAATGAACTTAACTAAACTAGAAAAAAAATGAGAAAATGGCCGAATAAACAAACTTAGAAATTAAACAAACAAACAAACAAACAAAAAAACCTTTAAATTAATATCTCAGAAATAAAAAAAATTATGAGGGATTATTTTGGATAAATATATGCTAATAAATTATGGATTCTAAGTGAAATGAATAGATTTCAACTTAGCAGACATAGAAAACAAAAGTAGATGAGCTACAAGTAATTCTATCAAATTTGTTACAAAATTTCGCCAAGGAAAAGCCCAAGGCCAGGCGGCATCTTGCTGAAATTATACCAAACTTTTAAATGCCTAATGTAATAGTCAATGTTTTCACTACAGCCCCTGATGAAGGAAAGGAAGAGGCAGGCGTTCAAATGGGAAGAGGGAGAGAAACTACCAGGATTTGCTAGCGATCCTCTTCTAGCAGAAGAGTAAAGACTGAGTCAAAAGACGATTAAAACTGAGAAATTCGAGAATGATACAAAATAAATGTACAGAAATCATGGCTTCTCTCTATACAATCACAAAATTACAAAGAAATTATGAGATGAATCTCAACAATATTTAACAAAGAATTTACAACCACCTATAAAAATTTACATATACCCGAGAACAGGTTTAACTAAGGGGAAAAGAAATTTCAGGATGAAAAATGGTTCATGCTAATGAAAGAGATTGAAGACACTGAAGCTCAGTAAACCAGAGTGTGCATTGCCGAGTGAGGGCTGTCTTCCTTCCAGCAGTGAGAAGGCAGCCTACAGGATGAAGAAAGCATTTGCCAACTCTGACGGAGGGTTTACATCATACTTTAGGTTTCTTTTTTTTTCCATTAGATATTTTATTTACACTTCATATGTTATCCCCTTACCCCATTCCCCCACCCACCCAGGAACCCCCTATCCCTTCACCCCTCCTCCTGCTTCTCTGCAGATGTATCCCTACCCACCCACACACTCCCAGCTCCCCACCCTCAAATTCCCACCCACTGGGGCGTCCAGCCTTCATGAGACCAAGGAGCTCTTCTCCCACCTATGATTGACAGGGCCCTCCGCTCTTACATATATAGCTGAAGCCATGGATCCCTCCCTAAGTGCTCCCAGGCTGGTGGTTTAGACCCTGGGAGCTCTGGTTGCTTGGTATTGTTGCTCTCCTCCTCTCCTCATGGGGCCCGCAAACCCTTTCAGTTCCAAAACTCTTCACTCTAACTCTTCCATTGGGAACCCCATGATCAGTTCAATGGCTAGTTGTGAGCATCTGCCTCTGAATATGTCAGACTCTTGCAGACCTCTAAGGAGACATCTATATCAGGCTCTTGTCAGCATGCACTTCCTGACTTCCACATCAGCATCTACCTTTGGTGACTGCACATGGGATGGATACCCAGGTCGAATGGTCTCCAGATGGCCCCTCCTTCAGTTTCTGTCCCTCACTTTGTCTCCATATTTGCTCCCTTGAGTATTTTGTTGCTCCTTCGAAGATGGACCAAATCACCCCCACTTGGTCTTCCTTCTTCATGAGCTTCATGCAGTCTGTGAGTTGAATCTTGGGTATTTCAAGGTTCTGGGCTAATATCCCATAATCAGTGAGTGAATAAACAATGGAGGTCTTATCTTGTATACTGCCCCTAACTGTGTGATGGCGTCTTATACATCAGTCCTCTTTCACGTGTGAATTTTCCGTCTGTCCAGTATATCCACACAAATGCTACTTTCCTTTGGACCATTAAATAGCTCCCACTGCTCTCACATTCCCTGTTGCGATATTGCTCTGCTTAAGTATACCTGACACAACAGGAGAGAAAAGAATTAATTGTCAGAGTGGCCTTATTAGCATGACTTTCATTAAAACGTATTGTAAGAATTGTACTATTCAATCATTTGTTATTGTTGATATCTAGGTGTTTCTAATTTAGAAATTAATCTTTATTATGGATGTATGCATAAGAAAAAGTGGTACAAGGAGGGAAAACAGCATGGATAAGCTTTGCCACTATTCACAGCTTCAGACATCCACTGTTGGTTTGGGGACGCAGTCTCCACAGATTAGTGACAAGTCTATTTTATTGTGCTATAAATTGATCATTAGCCTCTTGAAATATATACTCTATTGAGTAATACTTCTGTTAATTAGTATGTGATACACATAGCCTAGAAAAGTAAGAGGTGGTTATTTATAATGTCATATGAAACAGTTTATTAAATCATAGTCACATCATTATATTATGATTCTGAACAAAGACGAATTCAGTTTTTGTTTTTGATGTGTGGTCAAGGCTCAAAAGTGTACAAAAAGGTTGAGATCCCTTGACCAGTGGTCATTACTAATTTAATAAGCAGGCTTCAAAGCTCTTGCAGACACAAAAGAATCTTAAGTTACATGTGTAATATGCAGCGTGGGCAAAATATTTAATTCTATTCACTTTGAAACCTAGAGGACAGTTATTAAATTTTTATGGGCAAATTAAAATTTAAGATTAAAATACGAGATCAAAAGAATCCCTTTTTCCTCTCTCTCAGCACTATTAAGGATCAGCTTTCTGAAAAAAGACTCGATGTTCAATGTCATGTCCTTTCCTTCTGGAGAGCCAGATTAGAGCTAATCAGAACTGACGAGAGAAACATTATCTTTTTGTAATTTCTTTCAATTGGGCATCATTTTTTTATTACTTTTTAATATACATGTAACTGTAGTCACCGGGTGGAAAATGCAAGTCAAATGAAAGTGTGGGCAGTTCTGGAGAAAGAAAGGTGACGTGTGTAGAGATGCTTCTATTAGTGACCTGCAACTCTACAAATGGTAAAGTTCACTGCGTAATAAACACCCTGTGGGACATGAGCAAACACACACACACACACACACACACACACACACACAAACTCACATCCACAATCACCTACTTATAAGTAGAAACATCAGTGGTGAATTCTTGTGGTCTTCTTACATGTAAATGAATAAATCAATACCATCTGGGATAGGGTTGTGAGAAATGACTGAAACCTTTAGTGAATTTCTTTCGCTTTGTCTTGGTGAGCTGTCACCTGCAAGGACTCTTCTTTCCAAAATTAGTTTATGTGTCCCACATGGTCCAGGACAGAAGACCACGAGTGACTGAGAAATCTCCATCTCTGCTGACTTATCTCTCTGGCTACCATGCAGAAAGGAGAGGTGTGCTGAAATCCCTGAGGTCACATAGGCAAATTCTAGGACTTGTATAAATATGCCTGATGGCCAACAAGATCTATAGGTATTCTTATTAATTTAAAATTTAATTTAATTCTAATCATCATGTCTATTTAATTGATAAACAAGAGGAGTCTAGTAACTATGTCACATCTCTCCATTAATTCCACTACTGTATTCTTTTTAATGTTCATTTACTTAGTGCTTATAAACGATAGTGTTGTAAAGAACATGTGACAGTCAGCAACTTTTCATGAACAAATGACTGGGAAGACTGTAGGCTAACCTTTCTTTTCACCTTCTTTGCATGACAACAACAAAAAGAAGCTTGAGTAGTAAAGTGTACAAGTACTTTTCTCAGGCATAACCTTGCAAAACTTGGATGATTATATAAGTTGTTATCTAAACCAAACACTTGTTTGGGGTGTATCTACTAATAAACTTGTCTAAAAAGTGCCAAAGGTATGGCTCAGCAGATAAAAGGGCTTGTCACACCAGCCTGATGATCAGAGATTGAATTCCTTGAAGCCATATAAAAAATTAGATGCAGCATTATGCATTTGTGTTCACAACACTCCTAAGGCAAGATGAAAACTGGAGACAAAAGAACTGCCTGGAAGCTTGCAAGGTAGCATGGAGCAAGCAGTGAAGTGGCAAGAAGAAGAAGAAGAAGAAGAAGAAGAAGAAGAAGAAGAAGAAGAA
>NW_021620607.1:1173882-1231971 GCF_004785775.1 Grammomys surdaster | reverse complement strand
AAGAAGAAGAAGAAGAAGAAGAAGAAGAAGAAGAAGAAGAAGAAGAAGAAGAAGAAGAAGAAGAAGAAGAAGAAGAAGAAGAAGGGGAGGAGGAGGAGGAAGAGGAAGAGGAGGAGGAGGAGGAGGAAGAGGAAGAGGAGGGACTCAATCTCAAAAAAATAAATGAGAGCAAGAGGAGAGCTGATGTGTGAAAATAGTCTTCTAATCTTTACATGTTTTCATTTACACACATGTCTGACCTCACATGTCTGTATTCATACACACTTCACCACACACACACACACACACACACTATACAAACACAATATCTGCTTAAACATTTGGGTATTTACTAGTTTTATCTGAGGCAAATCAATCCATATATTCTCCTAAGAATTCTTGTACAAAGCTAGGCTTAGGACAGAAGGTCCACACTGCTATAAGTGCTTTCTCCTATTAAGGATGCTCTACTTAGTATGAGTTATATTCTATTTTATGGCTCTACAAAGGGATAATGAATCGTAGTTTAAATGTTAGCTGTACAAAATAATTATTGATTGTGCAACTACAGACAATTTGCTAACCTCATCAAACCTTCAGATGATCATGTATATTCTGGAGATAATGATACTACACACATACACAGTAAGTTGCTGTAAGAACAACCAGAAATTCAAGAAGAGTGCCTAGTACAAGGTCTGCCTTCTGGACTAACACTCAGTAGATGGCAGCTGCTCATATATGAAGTCTGTCAAGTTGAAAAGTGGAAATGAAAGTTCACTAAGCTGTTCTCACTGTAGCTGTCAAACTTAGTGTGTAGAAAATAATAGGTGCCTCTATTCTTTTTTGAATCAAAAAAGAGAAGATAAGACATAATAAAATAAAAAACCCATAATTTCTCACTATTCTAAATAAGTGCAAGTTTACCTTTTTCCATTTTTTTAAGGTCAAAACTGCCATGAGTGATTACAGCCCAGGATGGTCAACTCAACATGAGGAATTATATTAAAGGGTTATTAGGAAGGTTGAAAACCACTGTACCATGGTATGATGTTTTAAGAGGGAATAGAGCAGACACAAAGGAAATGAGACTGTATGACAAAAGATTGAACATTTATAGACTGAAATGAATAATTTAAAGGATTTGACAAGAAATTTAGAGGGCTAAGAAACTTGAGTCAAATTATCAATAGCATGTAAGATTTGTCAGCTAGAAGGAAGTTCTATGTTCCATTAAAAAGGTAAATTGCATTGTGGGAATATTGTCAGATAGGCCCATAGTTGCCAGATCTTCAGATGTCACATGAGGAAATAAAAAAAAAAAAACTATGAAAGCTTTCTTAGTTTTAAAAGTTAGATTATTATTAGTTATTATTATTGTTGTTGTTTTTGTTTAAGTTGCTTAGTGGTGGCATGGAGTGAATCTACAGATCTGGCTGTTGGGTTGTCTGGAGACTTATTTTGGAAGTCAGAAAACTAGTCCTTAATGGTTAAATGTAGTCAATGTCTTGTTTCCTTTTCTTATTACTCTGACCAAATACCTGACAAGAAGCAGCTTGAAAGAGACAGGGCTTATTTGGCTTATGGTTTGAAGTGGAGCAGCCAGTCATGGTGGGGAAGGCACAGTGGGAAGAACAGAGTGTGGACAATCACATGAAACCCACAGTCAGAATATGTAGAGAAGGTCAGAAGTGAGGCAAGGCTGTAAATCGCAAAGGCCCATACCCAGTAGCCTGCTATCTCAAGTAAGTATCTACCTCTCGAGGATATCACTTCTTCCTGATACATCACTACAATCTCGGAACTAAGTACTCAAACATTTAACATTCAAACTGCAGTGGCCTAACAGATATTTGTATGGCTTGGGTACAAAGATAGATTTCTATTACTGTACTGGTATTTGAAAACTTAAAACGGTTTTCTATATTTGTGGCTATCAAAAAGAGTATTGTTTCACTAATTTTTTCTCAGCCCATTTATCATTTGTGTAAAGGAAGACTATTGATTTTTTTTAGTTGATTTTGTATCCAGCCACTTTACTGAAGATGTTTATCAGCTGAATATACCAGTTCTCTGGTAGTATTTTTGGGGTCACTTATGTATACTATCATATCATCTGAAAATTGAAATATTTGACTCCTTCCTTTCCAATTTTCATCCCTTTGATCTCATTTAATTTTCTCATTTCTCCAGCTAGAAATTCAAGTACTAATTGAATAGAGAGTGGATAGCCTTGTCTTGTCCCTGATTTTAGTGAAATTGCTTTATGTTTCTCTCTGTTTAATTCGATGTTGGCTATTGGCCTGCTGTATATTGTTTTAATTATGTTTAGATATGCATTTTGTATTGATGATCTCTATAAGATTTTTAACATAAAGGGGTGTTGGATTTTCTCAAAGGCTTTTTCAGAATCTACTGAGATAATCATGTGGTTTTGTTCTTTCAGTTTGTTCATACAGTGGATTATGTTGGTGGAATTTTATTGAATCATCTGTGCTTTCTTGGGATGAAGCCCACTTGATCATGGTGGATGATGTTTTACAATGTGTTCTTGAATTTAGTTTGTGAATATTTTCTTGAGTATTTTTGCATTAAGCTTCAGAAAGGAAATTGTTCTGAAATTCGTTTTCTTTGTTGAGTCTGTGTGGTTTAGGTGTCAAGGTGACTGTGGCCCCATAGAATGAATTTGGCAGTGTTCATTGTATTTCAATTTTGTGGAATAGTTTGCGAAGTTTTGGTATTAACTGTTCTTTGAAAGTCTATAGAATTCTGTACTAAAACATCATCTTGTTCTGGACTTTTTTGGTTAAAAGACTTTTAATTAATGACTGCTTCTATTTCCTTAGGGGTTATAGACTATTTGAATTATTTACCTGATCTTGATTTAGCTTTTGTAAGTTATATCTATTTAGAAAATCATCCTTTTGTTTAGATTTTCTTATTTTGTGGAGTACAGGCTTTTGAAGTAAGACATAATGATTCTTTGAATTTCCTCAGTGTCTCTTGTTAGTCTTTCTTTTCATTTCCAATTTTGTTAATTTGGATACTATCTCTCTGCCTTTTAGTTATTTTGGCTAAGGGTTTGTTTATTTTGTTGATTTTCTCAAAGAAATAGCTCCTGGTTATGTTGATTGATGTAACTCTAACCAAGCAAGTGAAAGGTCTGTATGACAAGAACTCTAAGTCTCTGAAATTGAGGAACATATCAGAATATGGAAAGATGGCCCATGTTCATGGATCAGTAGGATTAACATAGTAAAAATGGCCATCCTACTAAAAGCAATTTACAGATTCAATGCAATACCCATCAAAATTCCAACACAGTTTTATTACAGACCTTGAAAGAGCAATTCTCAGCTTCATTTAAAAAACAACAAAACAAAACAAAAAAGAGTACAATAGTAACAGGAACCACATAATATTGGCATAAAAACAGACAGGATGCTCAATTGAATAGAAGACCCTGAAATAACCCAAAAACATATGAACATTTGTGATAAAGAAGCCAGAGTCATACAATGGGAAAAAAAGCAGCTTCAACAAATGGTGCTGGTCTAACTAGATGTCTGCATGTAAAAGAATGCAAATAGACCCATACACATATCACTACACAGAACTCAAGTCCAAGTGGATCAAAGACCTTAGCGAAAAACCTGGATACACTAAGTCTAATATGAGAGAAAGTGAGGAACTGCCTTGAACACATTGGCATAGGAGACAAATTCCTGAGCACCAATAACTCAGGCACAAAACTCAATGCTTAATAAATGGGACCTCATGAAACAAGAAAGCTTTTGCCAAGCTAAGGACACCATCAATAGGACAAAATGGCAGCCTACAGAGTGGAAAATTTCTTCATCAACTCTATATCCAACAGAGTACTAATACCCAAAATATCTAAAGAACTCAAGAAATTAGACACCAAGATATCAAATAATACAATTAAAAGTGGGCTAGTGAGCAAAGCTGAACATTCTTAACGGAGGAATCTCTAATGGGTGAGAGGCACTGAAAGAAATGTTCAACGTTCTTAGAGAACAAATGCAAATCAAAATGATTCTGAGAATCCATCTTACACCTGTGAGAATGGCTAAGATAAAAAAATCCCAATGACCACACATGCTGACAAGGATGGGGAGCAAGGGGACCACTTCTCCTTTCCTGTTTGGAGTGCAAACTTGTACAGTCACTTTGGAAATCATTTTGGCAATTTCTAACAAAATTGGGAATAGTTCTTCTCCAAGAACCACCTATAGCATTCCTAGGCATATACTAGGAATATCCAATCTACTTCCAATCTCTGTTTTATTTACCCTTCTATATGAGAGTCACGCAACCTCCATTGAGCCCTCCTTATTACTTAGTTTCTTTGGGCTTGTGGATTGTAGTGTGGTTATTCTGTATTTTGTAGTTAATGTCCATTTATAAGTGAGTACATACTGTGCATGTATTTCTGGGTATGGGTTACCTCATTCAAGATATTTTCTAGATTTCTTAATTTTTCTGAGGAGAAGGGGGAGGTGGTAATAGGGGAAGGAATTTGTAATTGTGGGAGTGGGAGGAGAAGAAAAGGGGACTATGATCAGGATATAAAGTGAATAAATAAATTAATGAAAAAAAGTAAATTAAAACAGTTAACATACCTCTCTCCCTCTCTTTCTCTCTCTCTCTCTCTGTGTGTGTGTGTGTGTGTGTTCTCACTGGTTTGTATCTCCTCAAGTAGGTTAGGATGGCTAGATAGTGGTCTAGATACCCACCTCAGTCGGCCTTCCCACTACTGAGAGTCCCTGTGCTCTTCCATTATGCCCATCTTTTTAATTATTGGTTCTAAGGCTCAAAGTAAGCATTTTATCAACTGGGTATTCAGGGCTAGCTGACCAGTGAGTTTGTATTTCTGTCTCAGCCTCCAAAGTGTTAGGATTTTCAGGCTTATGTAATGGGCATTTTACTATCAAAGCCATTTCCTCTGCCCCACATCCCAACATTTCTTGATCTATAAAACTTTTATGAAACTTAGGCTTCCATGTAACATACAGCCACACCTACTCAATTACATATCAGTTTTGGCAGCTTTCTTACTACCAAAGAAGAACTGAATTGTAAGAAATACCCTATTAGAGTTCTCATCAGCACAGGACATATTGAAATGATGCACTTGCAACACGTAAGCACTTCAAATGCCTCTTGTTCTGTAATGACCTATATATGTCCTTTCTCAGTGTATGTCCGTTATGTCAGAATGAGAAAGGAATATTTAAACATATGAGAGTCTATCACAAAGACTTTGATGTCTTAATTTCCATGTATTACCTTATATGACAGATGTGATCAAATTAAAGATTTTAAGATAGGAACCTTTTCCTCAGTCACCTGGTGTCTTCAGTGAAACCACAATGATAATTACAACAGAGATAGGGAAGTGATAGTGAAGACGATGTAGTAATAGAAACAGAGTGTAGAGATGCAAGCCCCAGCAGAGTTGTTCCAACAGTCTCCAACAATGGAAAGAGGTAAGAAAACTCCTTCCCTGAAGACCCTAGCACTGTCTCTATAGCTGTCATAGATTTAGTCCATTTCAGACTTCTTGTTCCCCAAACCAGAATGAAATAATTTGTGTTAATGTAAGCCACTGGCTTCACAGCAATTTATTACAATAGCTACAGGAAACTAATACATTAGGTCTCACTTTTAAAACATGGTAGGGTGTGAATTACTTATTAGTGTATTTAGTGTCAAAACACCACGCTTACTATCCAATGCAGTTGTCTAAAAACTACAAGGGGTAGTGAATGGCGTTGGCAGAATAAATATTCATTACAATATTGCCAATGCACAAGAAAGCAATACATGGGCAAAACAGACCAATTTAAAGGGAAATATTTTATTATGGCTGAATTTCTTTTTCCTAGCAGTGAGAAGTGAACAGGAAGCAGTAACCAAAATAAACTTGCAAATGGCGTATCTGACAACTCAGCTAAAAATCATGCTTACTGATCACAAGTTGAAGTCATGTTTGATGACAGTAACCAAAGAAATGTGCTTAGAACAAAAGGGTTGTTCATGTTTGTTGGATTTCTGGGAAGAACAGCTGACTCAGAAGTTAATAATGTTTGAAACAATATCAACAGTCAATAAATTAAGGAAAACAATTTGGAATAGATAACTTAGTTACTTGGTTATTTCACAGATGTTACCAAACTGCATTGCTATTTGTTTTGTTTTATTTTATTTTTTTTGAGAAGGCAGCCCCAAGCTTGAGTAGAATGAAGAACAAGGTGTATACAACATGAACAGGTAAGTAAGTAAGTGTGTCTTTTCATTTTTGTTTTCCTTTTTTTTCCTTAAAGGAATGTAGGGGAAAGGTTTAATATAACCTGGATTGGCATACGAAAAGTTGTGTTATCAATGAAGATGATGATGTGTAGAGAAATAGTTTTGTGAGACTAAAATGTAAAGCTCCTGAAATTGCCAGGTATTTAGAGCATGCGGTTGCTCACTGTATTATACAATGCACTGTCATTGCAAGAAATATTTGAATCTACCACTTGTTATTAAGTTGGTCGTGTCAGCTGAACATCACTCATTGTTCTGAAATTAATCACTGTCCTTTTTAAAAACAGATATTAGCCAATTATCCTGATTTGCCCTACCACAGCAAATCTGACAGCTTAAAGGGAGTGAAGTTTCATGGTAATTGTTAAATTTTATGCCTGATGTCAAAAGTTTTTCCAATGCAAAAAATAAATTTTGGCTGTTATAGAACATTGCATGCTTTGGGAATTAATTTCTTTTTCCTGAAGACTCGATAATATTGTGTCATGAAATTTACAGTGTAGTGTAATGTGTAAGGAATTTACAAAGTAGAACAGTGCTGGTGTTAAGTTTAAGCCACAATAAAGTCGCCTTAGTAAGAGCTAGCATTCCTAGAGTTGTAAGTAATGTCACCCCATATTACATATTTGCTCTTTTGTTGAAGAGTGCACAGTAAAATTCCCTAATCCCAGACAAATCTGTAACAATGTATTATCCAAATTCATCTAATATAATTCTTGTCACATTTTCTAGCTGCAAAATGAGTAAAAAGAGAATTTTTATATATCAAAATCCAATTGAAGTGCCTTCACCTAATGTTTAATTGGATGTGATTAATCAACATTGTCGTGACATACTGAAAGACAGGTATCAAAGTGAAGAACCTAATAGAATTTATAAATGCCTTCTCAATGATGGATATACTCAATTAAAATTATATGCTTATGAACTAATATCAGTATGTGGTAATGCCTATCATATGAAAGGACATTTTAAAAGAGAAATTGGGGAAAATCTCATTATAGATCAATGTTAACAGAGGAACATTTATAGCTTATTTTGATCATGAGAAAGATTGATTTAATTCCATTTCAGTGAAATATTAACCCTGCCCCAAAACAAAAGTAATGCTAATTTTCATGTTACTTTTCACATTTCATATTACCAAAAGCATACTCATTTGTTGCATTTTAAACTTTGTATGCATACACATACACACATAGACATGTATATGTGGATATATATCTCTATCTATCTATCTATCTATCTATCTATCTATCTATCTATATCTCCTTGTGTCCTTGTATCTCTGATTTAGGATCTTTGATATATGAGTCATAGAATTAGTGATCATATATAATAGACTTTAAAACTATATATAAGTATAAACATATAGTTTACCTTGTTATGT
Source organism: Grammomys surdaster (assembly GCF_004785775.1). Classification (NCBI taxonomy): domain Eukaryota; kingdom Metazoa; phylum Chordata; class Mammalia; order Rodentia; family Muridae; genus Grammomys; species Grammomys surdaster. The sequence goes on along the minus strand of NW_021620607.1, from coordinate 1,224,269 downwards.
AACTAGTTACCTCTTGCATAGTAGTTTAAAAAGTCAGAAATATTTCTTATCTAGCCCATTATAGAACATATTGTTGATATTCAGTGTACATGATTTTCATCTCAACATTTGAAGTAAATGCTTATGCATAATTTGGTCCATACGGATTGAGCATATGTATGGGGGTAAGGAGGGAGTTCTCTAAAGAAAAACTTAGAGTGTTTTTGTACACAGACATTTTCTGTGTAGGTAAGTAAAACTGCATGTGAATCCAGCAGTTTCAGAGGTTTGTCTACTCCCTTTCCAGTCTCTGGATTCTTTTCTCTTCAAATCGAGCCTGACTTCAAATTCTGAGCATTTACAGCAATCAGGAGTGTATCAATCAGAGCAGCAGACTGAGAGAAGACATGTGCAACTTTGGGGCAACAGAAGATCATGCACATGACACTAAATATATATGTCAAGGTATCTGAGGCTGACACGAATGTTCCTGTATACTCTCCTGGCACTATGACTGCCATACATAACTTTTCTCTCCCTGAAGATTCTCTCTAGCAGCCAATGTCTTCCTCTCCCTGTGATACAACTGATTGAAAAACTAAATTATTGTTTTTGGCAGGAATCTTCTACCAGTGAGCTCTCTGCTGAAGGCTGAATGCTAGGAGACAATGTACCACACTGACTTCTTGCTGTATCTAAGCAGAGACTAAATCCAGTAAATTGTCAGAACAGTGTAGACATCCATTATCTGTTTAAATTGCCTGAGGTGTGTACTTCTTGTCCCTGGGCCCCTTAGAGTTCCACTGAATGTTATCTCTCAAATAAATCACATATCCTTGAGTCCTTGACATAGCGTCTTTGATAAATGAATCATATAAGTAGTGATCATATAATAGACATTAAAATATTTTTTTTGCAGAAAAAAATTTATTTTTTTAAAATAAAATTAGAAAAATTGTCCCATATAGAATTATTCTAATTAAGAAAAATTATCACATTTAAAATAATATTAAAAAAATTAAATATTTAAAAATAAACTTAACTTCAGAAGTTTATTATTTATACACTGAAAATTACTAAATATTGATGAAGTAATTTGAAGGAGAGGCAAATAAATAAAAGACATTTTAATTGATTATTATGATTTAGATTGTTAAAATGTCTATAAAACAGTTTTATAAATAAATTTTTAAGAAATTTATAGATTCAACACAATCCTATCAAAATCCTAACAGCATTTTAAAAAAATAGCAAAATTCTATCTTAAAAGCCGTATCAAATTTCAATGGAATTCAAATCATCAAAATAATATTGAAATAAAAGCACAAATACATCCTTAAACCTATATCAAAGCATTTATCTGGACTTGACATGGAATAAAGTCAAATATGCAAGCCCTTAAAATATTCTTTCCTCGAGGTAAACTCATAGGACTCTGGAAACAAATTATACAAGGCTCAGGAAACTCAAGGACCTAACAAGGATCAGGACACTTAGGAAACTAGAAGATTCAAAAGACTGCCCCTTAAGGATACGTAAGGAGTGACAGTTAGTTGCTTGGGCAAGGAGAACACTTCTCTAGTTGACTACAATTTGTACAGGAAGATGAGAAACATAGCTTCCATGAGTCAGCATCTGTACTGGGGTTGGAGCTTCTGATTCGGAAAAATAAGTAGAAGGAAAGGAAGGAAGATGAGATAGAAGTGTTTGGCTTGCCATTTCTTACAGTTGAGAGCATGTGAAGGAAAAGAGTACTCTTATGCATGGGAGAACACTTGAATGCCAAGGAAAATACCTGTAAGAACAATCGATAATACCTGAAAGACATCACTTGAAGAGTTTAAACTATGAGATTATGTGTCAGATCAAAAAGATACTCTGAGGAAAAAGAGGTGCAGCAACAGGCCCAAAGTGGGATCCAGCTCAAGAGGAGACCCCAAGACCTGACACTATTACTGAGCCTATGGAACACTCACAAAAAGGAACCTATCACGACTGCCCTCTGAAAGACCCAACAAGCAGCTGAGTCAAATGCAGACATTTACACGTAACCAATGGACAGAAGCTGCTGGCCCCTGTGGTTGAATTAGGGAAACGCTGGAAGAAGCTGAGGAGGAGGGCAACCCTGTAGGAGGACCAGTAGTCTCAATTAACCTGGACCCTCAGGATCTCTCAGACACTGAACCATCAACTAGGTAGCATATAACAGGTGACATGAGGCCCCCAACTCATATACAGCAGGGCACAGCTGTGTCTGGGTTCAGTCAGATAAGATGCAACTAACTCTTAAGAGACAGGAGTCTCCAGGGAGTTTAGGGGTCTAGTGGAGTGGGGGATGGCAGTGGGGACATCTTCTTGGAGACAGGAGGTGAAGAGAAGGTATTGAATGGGGAACAGTCAGAGGTTGGACCGGGAGGGGGATAAAATCTGTAGTGTAAAGAAAAAGAGATTGAATAAAAAATTTAAAAAATTAAAAAATAATCAGAAAGACATTAAAGAATGAAGAGACAACAGGCATGCATGTGCCCCATGAAAAAGTTCTATGAGGACACAAGGAGACGCTGTAAGAATGAAGAATGCTTGTTCCAGAAGCCAGGCCCACCCCCCACTTGGAGAGCTGTGAGAACTGAATGGAATACAGTCAGTAGCTGAAGACAGGGCAAGACATCTAAACTGTATGTCTTGTTATGGAAGCAATAAGATACTAATACATCTGTGTTTCTGCAGATTCTGAAACCTACCCATGACTCTCAATTCTCATCCTTTCCTCCTGGCTTGAACTCCTTTAGTGAACCTTGTGTTTTGATAGTTCTTATAACACCCCCGTCTATGCCAATTTCTTACTCTTTGATGAAATTTTCACTTTCTCCTGATCTAGAATAATAGGCTAGCAAAGTATAAATCTCCAATAATTTATTTCAGCTATTGATTGAATTCTAATTTCTCTAGACACAATTGCTGCTGCTAAAAAGTCTAGTAACTATGTAATTGTTTGAACTGGGAGGATGCTTCAATCAGTAAACCCTTTAATTTGCTGCTACTTACTGCTGAATTTTGTTTCCAGAACCTACACAGAAAAACTAGTTCATAGTGGACAAGGCTTGCAATCCCATTCTAGAGATGCAGAAACAGGATGGCAGGTGGCCTAGCCTGACTGAAGAGATCCATACCAAGGAGAGACCATGTCTTAAATGAAATAAATGATGAGCTTGAGGGAGATGCCAGCAGTTGCCCCAACCTCCTCTTCCTCCTCTTCCTCTTCTTCTTCCTCTTCCTCCTCCTCCTCCTTTTCCTCCTTCCCCTCTCTCTCTCTCTCTGTCTCTCTTTCTGTGCGTTTGTGTGTGTTTCTGTCTCTTTGTGTGTGTCACACATACAGACACACATGCTCATGTGCATGAGCATTTAGAAACTTACCATTGCCCTTTTAAAAAAAAGTAGTAAAACTAACTTTCTTTCTATTTATTGCTCATTAACTTTACATTCACTGTATCCAGGTATAAATTATGATTTACTTTTCTTCAATTTTATATTGTTCATATTTCTAATATGTAAGGGTTATCTCATTTATTCAGTTTTACTGTAGTAATCTTCAGTGCATGCTCTTTCCTCATTTTTAAATTCTTACTTTGGATATCCTTACTAAAGGTGTAGTAGCTCTTACTTAAAGGAAGATTTGATTACGATCACTAATAGTCTAAGAGGGTTTCAATTTGCTTCTGCCAGTGCATTTTGTGCTTTTTCACTGCACCTTTGACTTAATAGTTTTTTTTTTTTGGAAAAGCTGATTAATCAAATTATAATCCTCCATGCCACAATTCTCAGACAGACTTCTACCAGTCAGCATCAACCTTACGTTTCCTCGTTTTAGCCTCATCTCAATTTTTAGATGGCACATCTAACTGTCTTCTATTGATGTGACACCCATTCAGATGCCCTGCTTTTACCCAAGAATCCAGATGGAATCATGCATTCTCATCATCTTTAACTCCAAAAAACCTTTGAGTCATGAGAACAACTGTCCAAGCAGATTCTGTAGAACCTGCCATATATTAGACCTTCTTGGTTATTGGTTTCCCTCTAGTTTCTGTTCCATAGGAGAGCTAAATGCAAACCTAGAACCTATGTCCCTCCATACAAATTGTTGATTAAGGTATTTGCTGGTAATGCCTTTCAGTTCTTATTTACTGTGCCACACACAATGTTTTAAATGGTTGAGGGTTTTTTTCTGTTTTTTTTTTTCTTTGTTTTTGAAGCCCACAGATTCCACTATGAGCAGGCTGGGAGTGAATTTCCATTGAAAAGGCAGTGTGAAAGTATCATTGTTATACCTTTGGGACAGTGCAAAATCTAGCAGGCCCATTTCTATGTACAGTTCATGGAAAGGACATGTAGTCACTAACTTCTGTCAAATAAGCACGCCTCTGCTTCTTGGATGACGTGTGTTTGCTAAGTCAGTTGGTGGGAGGGTGTACTTCTACAAATAATTATTTTATAATGTTTTACCAATTGACCCACAGAATCTTTGGAAACCTTATAGTTACAGGCTTAGCATAATTTTCTGTTATATTATATCCTAAATACAGCTGTTCTTTTCTTGTTGCTAATTGTCTACATGCCGATTTACTTCTTTGCTGATAAAAGAAAAAGAAATTCTAACTTGGAATCTTAGGCTATACTTCAGAATTAAGATCAACAAACTTCTTTTCTGTAAAATAGTAGGTAATAAATAAGTCAGCCTCAGTTAGTCAGCAGAGGCCTGGCACACATCCCTCTCTGCCTCTTTCCTCCCTGACTTTCTTGCCATTCCTCTTTTTGTTCCACCCTTTAAAAATGCAAAGGCCATTCCAAAGCAGGTTGCCTCTTGCTGGATTTACTCTGCAACCATAGTCGGCTGACCTTAACACCTACCTGTAAAATTTGTGAAAATATCTTTGAGGGAATGAGAATATCCTAGGGTCTATTGTCTAATTTCTTGGGTTGTTTCTTCCAATACAAACTCAAGAAGTTTCTTCTAGGGTCATGTCTTAGTCCCTTTTGATTCGTTTGAAACTGTCTTTAAACTAATATAGCAGTCAATTGAGAAAAGTACTTTATTTCCTGGATTTTCCTTTTAAATGACTATTGGACTATTTGTTTCCCCCCCCCCACCTTTGACATTTGTTGAAAGCTCTCTAAGTAGAGCTAAACATTAAAACATGTGGATTATTCTGTCCTTATCCAAACGCTTGAGGTTATTAATTTTTTCTTTGTATAAAAAAATGTTTTCACAGCCTTCCAAACAGGAGTTAAGCTTACTTCCAGTGGTAGGTAAGTCTTGAAACCCCATGGCTTAACTACTTTATATTATTTTAAAGGCTGAAGAAATTGATGGATTATCATCAAGAAAATGAAAACAGTTTTCATGACTGCTTTACTTCGAGAGCTGAGCCTTTCAAAGCATACCCCCTCCTCAAACACTAAGCATTATATGGTTTAAGCTCCTGTTACTTCTGCAAAGGGCTTAACAGACTGTCTGACCAGCATGAGAAAACAACAGAGCATTAATTGAACAGACTTGAAATAATCGAGTTTTACATTTGTTAAGAACATAATGGGAGGACGTTATCAAAGCCTCAGATGTGGATATGCCATTTCCAGAATGCTTCTGAAAAATAACAGACTGATGATAAGAACAAAAATATATGCCTTAACATATACTGGAAAACTTGCCACCTAAACGAAACTTCTCCTGTATTGCACAGTTTTTCAGTAAGTTTCCATATGTGTGTATCATTGAAGCAAGACTAAAGAAGATGCATGGTACTATAGATTCTATGTGGAGAATTCCTATTCATGACAGAAGTCATGAGTAACATTAGTCAAAACCAAGGCCAAAAGAGTAACTAGGAGAGCGAGAGCGAGAGCGAGAGCGAGAGACAAGGAGGAAGAGAAGGAGGGGGGAGGGGGAAAGGAGAAGGGAGGTGGAAGGGACGGGAGACTGAGAGGGAGGGAAGAGATGAAGAGAGACAGAGAGATAGATGCAAACGCAGAGACAAAGACAGAGACACATATAGACCGGTCTGAGGATACAGGATTCAGAAGCCAGCTGGTTGTGAAGAGAACAACATATATCAGCATTGAAAATACAAGGTCTAATCTCTGACGCTGTTAATGATACTCTGTTATGCTTGTAGACAGGAGCCTAGCAGAACTGTTCGCCAAGAGGCGCCACCCAGCAGCTGAGAGAAACAGATGCAGAGACCCACAGCCAATTATTGGGCAAAGCTTGGCGAGTCTTATGGAAGAGTTGGGAGAAGGATTGAGGAACTTGGAGGGGATAGGGACTCCATAAGAAGATCAACAGAGACAACTAACCTGAACACTTGGGGGCTCCCAAAGGCAGAACCAACCACCAAAGGGCATACATGGGCTGTACTTAGGCCTTGTACACATATGTAGCAGATGTATTCCTCAATCTTCACATGGGTTCCCTAACAACTGAAGCAAGTTTATCCCTGACTCTGTTGCCTGTCTGAGGAATCCATTCCCTTAACTGAGATGCCTTGTCTGGCTTCAGTGGGAAAGGATGGACATAGTCCTGTGGTGACTTGGTGCTTCAGGGTGGAAAGGTCACCAGTGGGGACTTCCCCCTTCTCAGAGGAGAAGAGGAGGGGGAACTGGCAGGGCATGTAGTAGTCGTAATGAGAGGAGAAGGTAGCTGTAATTGGCATGTCAAGTGAATAAATTATCGGGAAAAAGAAAAAAAAACAAAATACAAAGTCTGTACTCTTTCTTAGTAGATCAACATATTAATTTATTTTTAATTCAAAGATAAAATTATCACCACTTGCAATTTTTAAATGTAGTATGAACTGTTATTTGAACATTCATGATATTTCCTATTTTTAGTTAAAAGCTTATTGTAAAAAATTGCAAATGAAACAGCATCACAGATTGAAATTAACCAGACCCACAGTTTCTAATTTTTTTGTTAAAATAAAAATCAATGGTTTTAAAGTTCTAAAATGTTACGCAGAACAAACCTCTAAAAAATCTCATTAAACTTTATGCATTGCTGTATTTGAATGCTGAGAATCAAGTATCTTTTTTTTAAAAAAAGAAAATTATTTAACATGTATTGTCTACAGCAATAAACAGCGCCCTCACATCATTAATGGCCATCTTGTAAAGATGCTAGAAAGGTTCACATGTAGGTGAGTGGGTTCTTGGGAATCTTATTCTTCTTTGTGATAGATGCAGAAGCTACTTTATTTGGAATGTATATGGCAAGTGAAGTATGGGTTCTTCATCCTTACTTTCAGTATTGTTCTATTTGTTTCAGGTATTAAAGAAAGAGGAATGAATAAAACTGTGATTCCACGGAACCTTCCATTATCAGAAAGTAGGAAGAAAAAGACAGCACATAAAGTTTTTAATAAACCATGTGAGACTCAAACATAAGATCAAGGTAAGTAGAATATGGCTATAATGTACACAACCTAGAGAAACTCTATAATAGAATATTTCAACAAAGTTTTGGGAGCATGTGGGGCTGTTTGGTTTTATGTGTCAATCTGACAGCCACAGGTGCCTCAGTCTATGATTCATCACCATTCTGGGTGTTTCTGTGATGGTAGTTGTTGATGAGATTAATATTTGTATTAGTAGGCTTAAAAATAACAGATATATCTCTTTGGTTTGTAATGTGGTTGTCCAATTAGATGGCATCCTGAATGAGTGAAAAGCTGAACATGCATATATAAGAGGGCACTCCTCTGGCTTGGTTTATTTTGAGCAAGGACATCAATTGTTTATCCATCTTTGCCCTGTACCAGATACATTGGTGCTTCCTGAGTCTCAAGCCTGAAGGCATGTGAATCAGAATCACACTATTGACACTTCAATATTTCTCGCTTACTGGGATATTTTTGTCTATCTCTCTCCTTGTCTGTTTCTCTTTTTCTTGTCTTTCCTGTTTCTTTTTCCCTTGTCTTTACTCTTTCTCTCCTTCTAACACACACACACACACACACACACACACACACACACATCCCACACACGAATAAAGATAATTTCTGGCTACGTAGATGTAAATTTTCAGATTCCTGTTAGGCATCCAGTCACCACTGAATTATCCACACAACAAAAATGTTTCCAAGTATAGGGGAGGTCAGACCTGAAGAGATACAAAAGGTAACAGTCTGAAAATACAGCATTTCTTGATAATAATAAATTTTAATTATAAGCTATGGGTACACTTAACCTGTAGAATGGTTCTGTATATCAATATTAATTTTCAAGTGAAGATATGGAAGAATAAAAAGTTGCTTATCTTTCCTACAATCTAACTTAAAGTCAGCAAGTAACAGGGTTGGAATGCCATCTAGGATGGCCAAATTCTAGATTATGTTACAATGCTCCATGCTTTTTCCTCTTGTCAGATTCTCTAGAAACTAGATACTTTCAGAAAAAAAGAGTAGGTATACAATCTTAGAGTAATTCATTCTCTTAAGGTCAGGGGAATGAAGAAAAATCAGTACAGGAGTCCAAGATAAAAACAACAGTGACATAAGTGGGGTCCTTGTGGTGGCCAAAGAGACTGGGAAAGGAATGCATTTAAGTAAACGAAAACTGAAGATTTATTCTCTTACTGGAGCATACATAGTGAAGATATCAAATTTTCCAATGTGAAGTCTGTGGAAAAGTCTTCTTAGAGATGCTTCAAGAGAATCTTGGCCCAACTGAGTTTCTGAAGTCTTCTATCCAGTAAAAGGACCCATGGGATCTTGTTGAATGTTCAATACCACAAAAAAAAAAAAGATGATGAGCCAATATCATCATCATCATCATCACCAGCATTATCACTACCACCACCACCATCACTACCAACAAAAAAACACAGCTCTCCTCAAATGGAACAAGAGTTATATTCTTGAGTCAAATATTAGTGACTACACACCGTGAGGACAAATTATTATTATCTCAAATGCAATTTTTTTATCATGAGAACAGAATTTTTTATAGTAACAGAACAAAGACAATATCCAAATAAGACACTTTCAAAATACATTAGTAGAACTGTAAGGTGGGTCTGTTAGGGTAAATTTGGAAAATGTCTTTTATAGGCCTCAGATGCTATCTGACAATATTTTTAATTTTGAGTTTGGTGAGAGCTATGGAATTGTATGTACATTCTGAGTGGAATTACTTAATAGAGACAAGGATGTTAGGTCATACCCAGAGGTAGTCAGTGAATGGCTACTTAGGGGCCTATGATATCTAATGATGGTTTTGTCTGTAGACCTGCACAATGCCAGCTGTATGTAATCATTGAGAATCCAGTCAATCAATCCATATAACAGAATGTTTAATACAGAGGTAGATTTTTTTCTAAGAACTCATGTGATAACCAATACTCCAGAAGTAACTATTTTCAAAGGACCCAGGAACAAGATTAAAAAGAGATGTCCACTAGCCCAGTAGGGTATATATGTGGATTCTAGTGAAAGGACAACAACAAAGTATTTTACAGGATTGACTACCATATAAACAAAAGACAAATCATTTTCTTTGTTTTTGTTTTTTTTTCTTCAAGCATCTAGTCTATTTAGGGAAAATGAGAGAGCTAGAAAATTACTGTTTGGCAACTGTCATGGTAATTGATGTAGACAAGAATTATTCATGGCTTGAAAAGTCAGTCGACTTTTACCAATTAGCAGAATATTTACACAACCTCAATTTGCTTCTCAATAAGATCCTTATTAACACAAAAGCCAAAATGAAAACTTTGCAATAGTGAGTTTTGGCACAAACCATTCCATGTAGTTCCTAAATGGAGGTGACCAACTCAGGAGTTATTTTCATGTAAGTTGCAAACTGAAGCCCTGTAAATCCCAAAGCAAATCTCCAAAGAGCATCCTCTCATCTCATCCCTGGGAAACACTCCTGCCAAGATGCATTGACTGGATCTAGTAATGAGGGAATATCAGTTACACTGGTCCTAACTAAGGGAGTTTGTACACAGTTCCCTGATTTGAAATTGACAATATCAACGCCATGATTGTGAGTGTTCAATAATAACTGTCTGAATTAGAGGCTAATATAATATGATTGCTAGATGAACCACGGAGTCTCAGATTTTCTTTGGCCATGTAATATTCAACTGGAAAAACTGACATCATCTAAATGAAGACTCTAGTTTAGAAAAGCTTGTTCCTTTTATCATTTTTGTGTTTTAATAATTTGATATACCTTAAAATATTTTTTTATTGGATGTTTTATTTACATTTCCTATGTTGTCCCCTTACCCCATCCTCCACCCACCCCGGAACCCCCAATCCCCTCACCCCTCCTCCTTCTTCTCTGTGGATGTAACCTCTATCTATTCCCCCCCACTCCCACCTCCCCACCCCCAAAATTCCCACCCCCTGGGGCATCCAGCCTTCATGAGGTCAAGGTTCTCTTCTTCCACCTATGCTCAGCAGGGCCCTCCACTCTTACATATTCAGTTGAAGCCCTGGATCCCCTCCCCCCAAGTGCTCCCAGGCTGGTGGTTTAGACCCTGGGAGCTGTGGTTGGTTAGTATTATTGTTCTCCTCATGGTGCTGCAAATCCTTTCAGCTCCTTCAGTCATCACTCTAACTCCTCTATTGAGAAACTCATGATCAGTTCAATGGCGAGTTGTGAGCATCTGCCTCTGAATATGTCAGAATCCTGAAGACCTCTGAGGAGACATCCATATCAGGCTCTTATCAGCATGCACTTCCTGACTTCCACATCAGCATCTACCTTTGGTGACTGCACATGGGATGGATACTCAGGTGGAAAGGTCTTCAGACGGCCCCTCCTTCAGTTTTTGTCCCTCACTTTGTCTCCATATTTGCTCCCTTGAGTATTTTGTTGCTCCTTCTAAGAAGGACCGAATCACCCCCACTTGGTTTTCCTTCTTTATGGACTTCATGTGGCCTGTGAGTTGCATCTTGGGCATTTCAAGGTTCTGGGCTAATATCCAATAATCAGTGAGTGAATACCATGTGTGTTCTTTTGTGATTGGCTACCTCACTCAGGATGATAATTTCTAGTTCCATCCATTTACCTAGAAACCTCTCGAATTCATTGTTTTTAATAGCTGAGTAATACTCCATTGTGTAAATATACCACATTTTTTGAATCCATTCCTCAGTTGAAGGACATCTGGGTTCTTTCCAGCTCCTGGCTATTATAAATAAGGCTGCTATGAACATAGTTGAGCATATGTCCTTGTTATATGTTCGAGCATCTTCTGGGTATATGCCTAGGAGTGGTATAGCTGGATCCTCGGGTAATGCTATGTCCAATTTTCTGAGGAACCGCCAGACTGATTTCCAAAGTGGTTGCACCATCTTGCAGTCCCACCAACAATGGAGGAGTGTTCCTCTTTCTCCACACCCTCGCCAGCATCTACTATCACCTGAGTTTTTAATCTTAGCCATTCTGACTGGTGTGAGATGGAATCTCAGGGTTGTTTTGATTTGCATTTCCCTGACGACTAAGGATGCCGAGCATTTCTTTAGGTGCTTCTCGGCCATTCGAGTTTCTTCTGTTGAAAATTCTTTGTTAAGCTCTATACCCCATTTTTTAATAGGGTAATTTGGTTGTCTGGAGTCTAATTTCTTGAGTTCTTTGTATATATTGGATATTAGCCCTCTATCAGATGAAGGATTGGTAAAGATCTTTTCCCAATTTGTTGGTTGTCGTTTTGTCCTATTGACAGTGTCCTTTGCCTTACAGAAACTTTGCAATTTTATGAAGTCCCATTTGTCAATTCTCAATCTTAGAGCATATGCCATTGGAGTTCTGTTCAGGAACTTTTCCCCTGTGCCCAAGTATTCGAGGCTTTTCCCCACCTTCTCTTCTATTAGTTTCAGTGTATCTAGTTTTATGTGGAGGTCCTTTATCCACTTAGATTTGAGCTTTGTACAAGGGGATAAGTATGGATCAATTTTCATTCTTCTACATGTTGTCCTCCAGTTGAACCAGCACCATTTGTTGAAAATGCTGTCCTTTTTCCACTGGACAGTTTTAGCTCCTTTGTCAAAGATCAAGTGACCATAGGAGTGTGGGTTCATTTCTGGGTCTTCAATTCTATTCCATTGATCTTCCGGACTGTCTCTGTACCAATACCAGGTAGTTTTTTATCACTATTGCTCTGTAGTACAGCTTGAGGTCAGGGATGGTGATTCCTCCCGAAGTTCTTTTATTGTTGAGAATAGTTTTCGCTATCCTGGGTTTTTTGTTATTCCATATGAATTTGAGAATTTCCTTTTCTAACTCTGTGAAGAATTGAGTTGGGATTTTAATGGGGATTGCATTGAATCTGTAGATTGCTTTTGGCAAGATGGCCATTTTGATTATATTAATCCTGCCAATCCATGAGCATGGGAGATCTTTCCATCTTCTGAGATCTTCTTCAATTTCTTTCTTCAGAGACTTGAAGTTCTTGTCATACAGGTCTTTCACTTGCTTGGTTAGATTCACACCAAGGTATTTTATATTATTGGCAACTATTGTGAAGGGTGTCATTTCCCTAATTTCTTTTTCAGTCTGTTTATCTTTCATGTAGAGGAAGGCTACTGATTTGTTTGAGTTGATTTTATAACCAGCCACTTTGCTGAAGTTGTTTATCAGGTTTAGAAGTTCTCTGGTGGAAGTTTGGGGGTCACTTAAGTATACTATCATATCATCTGCAAATAGCGATATTTTGACTTCTTCCTTTCCTATTTGTATCCCTTTGACTTCTTTTTGTTGTCTAATTGCTCTGGCTAAGACTTCCAGTACTATATTGAATAGGTAGGGGGAGAGTGGACAGCCTTGTCTAGTCCCTGATCTTAGTGGGATTGCTTCAATTTTCTCTCCATTTAGCTTGATGTTGGCTACTGGTTTGCTGTAAATTGCTTTTACTATGTTTAGGTAGGGGCCTTGAATTCCTGATCTTTCCAAGACTTTTATCATGAAGGGATGTTGAATTTTGTCAAATGCTTTCTCAGCATCTAGTGAGATGATCATGTGGTTTTTTTCTTTAAGTTTGTTGATATAGTGGATTACATTGATGGATTTCCGAATATTGAACCATCCCTGCACCATCCCTGCATTCCTGGGATAAAACCTACTTGATCATGATGGATGATTGTTTTGATGTGGTCTTGGATTCAGTTTGCTAGAATTTTATTGAGTATTTTTGCATCGATGTTCACAAGGGAGATTGGTCTGAAGTTCTCTTTCTTTGTCGGGTCCTTGTGGGGTTTGGGAATGAGTGTAATTGTAGCTTCATAGAACGAATTGGGTAGTGTTCCTTCTGTCTCTATTTTGTGGAATAGTTTGAAGAGAATTGGTATTAGGTCTTCCTTGAAGGTCTGATAGAATTCAGCACTAAAACCATCTGGTCCTGGGCGTTTTTTAGTGGGGAGACTTTTAATGACTGCTGCTATTTCCTGAGGGGTTATGGGACTATTTAGATGGTTTATCTGCTCCTGGTTTAACTTCGGTACCTGGTATCTGTCTAGGAAATTGTTCATTTCATCCAGGTTTTTCCATTTTTGTTGAGTATAGGCCTTTGTAGTAGGATCTGATGATTTTTTGAATTTCTTCAGTTTCTGTTGTTATGTCTCCCTTTTCAGTTCTGATTTTATTAATTTGGATACTGTCTGTGTACTCTCTGGTTAATCTGGCTAAGGGTTTATCTATCTTGTTGATTTTCTCAAAGAACCAACTCCTGGTTTTATTGATATTTTGTATTGTTCTTTCTGTTTCTATTTGGTTGATTTCAGCCCTGAGTTTGATTATTTCCTGCCTTCTACTCCTCCTGGGTGTATTTGCTTCTTTTTGTTCTAGAGCTTTTAGTTGTGCAGTCAACTTGTTAGTGTGTGCTCTTTCCAGTTTCTTTTTGTAGGCACTTAGAGCTATGAGCTTTCCTCTTAGCACTGCCTTCATGGAGTCCCACAAGTTTTGGTATGATGTGTCCTCATTTTCATTGAATTCTAAAAAGTCTTTTATTTCTTTCTTTATTTCTTCCTTGACCAAGTCATCATTGAGTAGAGTTGTTCAGTTTCCATGTGTACGTGGGTTTTCCATTGTTTTTGTCATTATTAAAGACCAGTCTTATTCCGTGGTGATCTGATAAGATGCAAGGGATTATTTCAATCTTTTTGTATCTGTAGAGGCTTGTTTTGTGACCAATTATATGATCTATTTTGGAGAAGGTACCATGAGGTGCTGAGAAAAAGGTATATTCTTTTGTTTTAGCATGAAATGTTCTATAGATGTCTGTTAAGTCCATTCGGTTCATAACTTCTGTTAATGTCAAAGTGTCTCGGTTTAGTTTCTGTTTCCATGATCTGTCCATTGCTGAGAGTGGGGTGTTGAAATCCCCCACTATTATTGTGTGAGGTGTAATGTGTGTTTTGAGCTTTAGTAAAGTTTCTTTTATGTATGTAGGTGCCCTTGCATTTGGGGCATAGATGTTCAGAATTGAGAGTTCACCTTGGTAGATTTTTCCTTTGATGAGTATGAAGTGTCCTTCCTTATTTTTTTGATTAATTTTGGATGAAAGTCGATTTTATTTGATATTAGAATGGCTACTCCAGCTTGTTTCTTGGGACCATTGGCTTGGAAAATTGTTTTCCACCCTTTTATTCTGAGGTAGTGTCTGTCTTTGTCACTGAGGTGCGTTTCTTGTATGCAGCAAAATTCTGGGTCTTGTTTGTGTATCCAGTCTGATAATCTGCGTCTTTTTATTGGGGAATTGAGACCATTGATGTTAAGAGATATTAAGGAAAAATGATTGTTGCTTCCTGTTATTTTTTTTATTAGAGGTAAAGTTATGTTTGTATCTTTTTTGGGGGTTGTTGGAAGATTACTTACTTGCTTTTCCTAGGTTGTAGTTTCCCTCCTTGTGTTGGCATTTTCCATCAATTATCCTTTGAAGTGCTGGGTTTGTGGGAAGATATTGTGCAAATTTGGTTTTGTCATGGAATATCTTGGTTTCACCATGTATAGTGATTGAGAGTTTTGCTGGGTATAGTAATCTGGGCTGGCAATTGTGTTCTCTTAGTGTCTGTATGATGTCAGTCCAGGCTCTTCTGGCTTTTATAGTCTCTGGTGAGAAGTCTGGTGTAATTCTTATAGGTCTGCCTTTATATGTTACTTGACCTTTTTCCCTTACTGCTTTTAGTATTTTTTCTTTGTTTTGTGCATCTGATGTTTTGATTATTATGTGACGGGAGGTATTTCTTTTCTGGTCTAGTCTATTTGGTGTTCTGTAGGCTTCTTGTATGTTTATGGGCATCTTGTTCTTTAGGTTAGGGAAGTTTTCCTCAATAATTTTGTTGAAGATATTTACTGTCCCTTTAAGTTGGGAATCTTCATTCTCATCTATTCCTATTATCCTTAGGTTTGGTCTTCTCATTGTGTCCTGGATTTCCTGGATGTTTTGAGTTAGGAGTTTTTTGCATTTTGCATTTTCTTTGACAACTGTGTCAATATTTTCCACCGTATCTTCTGCATTTGAGATTCTCTCTTCTATCTCTTGTATTCGGTTGGTGATGCTTGCGTCTGTGACTCCTGATCTCTTTCGTAGGTTTTCTATCTCCATGGTTGTCTCCCTTTGAACTTTCTTTATTGTTTCTATTTCTAGTTTCAGATCCTGAATGTTTTTGTTTAATTCCTTCTTTGTGTTTTCTTGCATTTCTTTAAGGGATTTCTGTGATTCCTCTTTAAGGGCTTCTATCTGTTTACTTGTACTCTCCTGTATTTCTTTAAGGGAGTTACTTAATTCCTTCTTATAATCCTCTATCATCATCATGAGAAGTGATTTTAATTCTGAATCCTGCTTTTCAGGTGTGATGGGGTGTTCAGGGCTTGCTATATTGGGAGAATTGGGCACTGATGATGCCAAGAAACTTTGGTTTCCGTTGCTTATGTTCTTGCGCTTGCCTTTCGCCATCTGGTTAACTCTAGTGGTACCTGCCCTCACTGTGTAAAACTGGAGTCTGTATTTCCAGTTATCTTGCTTATTGCAGAGCTTCTCAGAGTCCAGAGGTCTCTGTGGTCTTATGCTCCTAATCTCCTGGGTGGAATAACTCCCGGGACTCAGGCCACCTCTTGGATCTGGAAATCCTTCTGCTCTGAGTGCAGTGGGTCCTCGATGACTCAGGATTCAGTTTCAGCTGCTCTGAGTGCAGTGGCTCCTGGATGACTCAGGATTCAGTTTCTCAACAGGACAGGAGCAGACCGACTCTGTGTCAGCTGCTCTGAGTGCAGTGGCTCCTGGATGACTCAGGATTCAGTTTCTCCACAGGACAGGAGCAGACCAACTCTGTGTCTGCTCCAGCCCAGAGGACCAGGCAGGGACAGAAGGGAAGTGGAATTCCGGAGGGGCGGGGTTTGGGTAGCTGCTGTGCCCTGGATGTCCCTGGCTCCCCAATCTATCTCTGGGGTTTAGGGAGTGAGATGGAGTTCTTACCAGCTGCTCTGAGTGCAGTGGCTCCTGGATGACTCAGGATTCAGTTTCTCAACAGGACGGGAGCAGACCGACTCTGTGTCTGCTCCAGCCCAGAGGACCAGGCAGGGGCAGAAGGGCGCGTTTTTCATTTTCTTTGACAACTGTGTCAATATTTTCCACCGTATCTTCTGCATTTGAGATTCTCTCTTCTATCTCTTGTATTCGGTTGGTGATGCTTGCGTCTGTGACTCCTGATCTCTTTCGTAGGTTTTCTATCTCCATGGTTGTCTCCCTTTGAACTTTCTTTATTGTTTCTATTTCCAGTTTCAGATCCTGAATGTTTTTGTTTAATTCCTTCTTTGTGTTTTCTTGCATTTCTTTAAGGGATTTCTGTGATTCCTCTTTAAGGGCTTCTATCTGTTTACTTGTACTCTCCTGTATTTCTTTAAGGGAGTTACTTAATTCCTTCTTATAATCCTCTATCATCATCATGAGAAGTGATTTTAATTCTGAATCCTGCTTTTCAGGTGTGATGGGGTGTTCAGGGCTTGCCATACTGGGAGAACTGTGTACTGATGATGCCAAGAAACTTTGGTTGCTGTTGCTTATGTTCTTGTGCTTGCCTTTCGCCATCTGGTAACTCTAGTGTTACCTGCCCTCACTGTGTAAGATTGGAATCTGTATTTCCAGTTATCTTGCTTATTGCAGAGCTCCTCGGAGTCCAGAGGTCTCTGTGGTCTTATGCCCCTAATCTCCTGGGTGGAAGAACTCCTGGGACTCAGGCCACCTCTTGGATCTGGAAATCCTTCTGCTCTGAGTGCAGTGGCTCCTCGGCTGCTCTGAGTGCAGTGGGTCCTCGATGACTCAGGATTCAGTTTCAGCTGCTCTGAGTGCAGTGGCTCCTAGATGACTCAGGATTCAGTTTCTCCACAGGACAGGAGCAGACCAACTCTGTGTCAGCTGCTCTGAGTGCAGTGGCTCCAGCTCCTGTGAGTGCAGTGGATCCCGATGACTCAGGATTCAGTTTCAGCTGCTCTGAGTGTCGTGGCTTCTCGATGACTCAGGATTCAGTTTCTCCACAGGACAGGTGCAGACCAACTCTGTGTCTGCTCCAGCCCAAGGGACCAGGCAGGGGCCGAAGGGAAGTGGAATTCCAGAGGGGCGGGGTTTGGGTAGCTGCTGTGCCCTGAATGTCCCTGGCTCTCAGATGTATCTCTGGAGCTTAGGGAGTGAGATGGAGTTCTTACCAGCTGCTCTGAGTGTAGTGGCTCTTGGATGACTCTGATTCATTTTCTCCACAGGACAGGAGCAGACCAACTCTGTGTCTGCTCCAGCCCAAGGGACCAGGCAGGGGCCGAAGGGAAGTGGAATTCCGGAGGGGCAGGGTTTGGGTAGCTGCTGTGCCCTGAATGTCCCTGGCTCTCAGATGTATCTCTGGGGCTTAGGGAGTGAGATGGAGTTCTTACCAGCTGCTCTGAGTGCAGTGGCTCCTGGATGACTCAGGATTCAGTTTCTCCACAGGACAGGAGCAGACCGACTCTGTGTCTGCTCCAGCCCAAGGGACCAGGCAGGGGCCGAAGGGAAGTGGAATTCCGGAGGGGTGGGGTTTGGGTAGCTGCTGTGCCCTGACTGTCCCTGGCTCCCAGATGTATCTCTGGGACTTAGGGAGTGAGATGGAGTTCTTACCAGCTGCTCTGTGTGCAGTGGCTCCTGGATGACTCAGGATTCAGTTTCTCCACAGGACAGGAGCAGACCAACTCTGTGTCAGCTGCTCTGAGTGCAGTGGCTCCAGCTGCTCTGAGTGCAGTGGGTCCCCGATGACTCAGGATTCAGTTTCAGCTGCTCTGAGTGTAGTGGCTTCTCGATGACTCAGGATTCAGTTTCTCCACAGGACAGGTGCAGACCAACTCTGTGTCTGCTCCAGCCCAAAGGACCAGGCAGGGGCCGAAGGGAAGTGGAATTCCGGAGGGGCGGGGTTTGGGTAGCTGCTGTGCCCTGAATGTCCCTGGCTCCCAGATGTATTTCTGGGGCTTAGGGAGTGAGATGGAGTTCTTACCAGCTGCTCTGAGTGCAGTGGCTCCTGGATGACTCTGATTCATTTTCTCCACAGGACAGGAGCAGACCGACTCTGTGTCTGCTCCAGCCCAAGGGACCAGGCAGGGGCCGAAGGGCTTAAAATATTTTTTAAAAGTGTAATATAACATATTTGAAAGTGTATGCATCTGCTGGGATAATCTTCATATTGTGGAAATATTAGCTATCATTATGGCAAGATGTAAACCTGATCAAAATACATTGTGTAAACTTCTTAAATAATGAATAAAATATTGCATTAAAACAAATACATAGACACCACTGTGGCTAAATGTATTGTGATATCTATTGACAATAATGACTTGGGGAAACTCTTCAGAAACATCAAGCTGATTAAATATCTGTTCATTAGACCTACCATTGCTTCATCACAAGGACAGAGCAGATATCTAATATCTAGTGGGGTCATTATTTTCAGGAGCTTTCACATTTCTTTGAGAACCAAGGATGTACATAGAAGCCAACATGTAGTTGGTATAGAATACATGCTTCATGCACACGTGGATCATGCTATTCTGTGAGAAGGCAATTGGAACCATTGCATAGTCAAATCCACTTCTGCTTGGTGTGTGGAGTTAACTAAGTTCTTTCTCATTTCTAAGCATCCCTTTGTCCATCTTTAACAATTACTTTGTATAGTGGTTGCTCATAGTTTAACTGATGTCTCCACCTGCCCTTGAATGCCTTCTATGCAGTCGAAACCCATACTGGTTTCTGTCAACCTTAATGTACCGTATCATAGGCAGATGTATGTGGATAGACTAAATGAAGTTTATAAGAAATGAAAATTATTATTTCTTTAACATTGAAGATGAAAATTCTGATAGGATGAGGATATTCCAAACAGTTACTAGTTGATTAAGAACAACGTAGTGTTGAAACACTCATATTCATATCATGAACAATCCCTGTGTTACCTGTTGGTGGAGCTTTTTAGTGTGACGCTGAAGTACCAAAAGGATAAAAGGAGTTAAGTTTCTCAGGGAATCTTCATCTTGTTGCAATGAGAATTTGACAGAGAGAACTTAACAGTGGGAGTTAAGTAGGCTTGTCAAATCTTGAATTCTGTACAAGGAGATTGAATTTATCCAGCATGGAGTTGAGAGGCACTAAGGGAGTATAACAGGAGGAGGTGCACATAATAAGGATTAAAAGTATTAATTAAAAATTAACAGTGACATCAGAGACAGAACCATGAGCTGAGATGTACTTATATGAAGGAGTTAAACCTGTCTACTATTAAATATCTTTAAAGCTATCAACATTTGCTAATAGTTATTATCATCAAAATTATCTATTTATATAATTATTTTTGCCAAGGACTTAGTTATATATGCCTAAACTTACGCAAGGCAGATCTTGAGAGAGGCTTACTCTAGAGTCTGGAGTGTTTTATGTAACTCCTATCATGTCTTTATTTATTTTAATTTCAATAAAGACATTTGGGGGCATTTCTACAGAACATTATATTAATGACCATCATAGTTGTAGTTGCCCAGAAGTAACAGTTATGTCCAGAGAAACTTATTACTTTATAAAAGGTTCATCTCCAAGTGTCTTCTGGACACAATCTTTTTATAGTTAAGGTCCTGGTTATGTCTTCCGAGTCTAACAGGGATTATAAATGGACTTAGAAAATGCAAAACTGAGGCATTTCAGATCCTGGCTATATGTCATCTGTTCCATGCTGACTGCACCCATAAAACACCTCATTTTTGTGTATGTCCTTAGGGGATGCTCATCTACCACATACAAATAGGAGGGAGAGAGATTAGTTTTGGAAAGTGATAATAGATGCTCAAGGTAGGTGGTAAATATGAGGATGTAGAAATAGAGGATACTATCCAAAAATATTTTCCAGTATTTACTTCCTAAAGGGCAGGACCAAAATAACTCTTGAGAGAAACTCCTATTAGCCTCATGAGGACTTTTCTGTTTCTTTTTTAAGAATACACCTGTACCTAAATATTGAGATAATTCATCTTTCTAAACGCATGGCATTGGGAAAGCAGCCTATACCATGTAACCAAGGAAATAGCAGAAATGCTAAGATATTCTTATGGAAATTATTTAGGCATGTTATCAGTTGATCCTTTGTACTCTGAAGTATATTAGGTGTTTCATTAAAAACAAAAAAGTCCCATAAAGCAAAATGATGCAACTGTAGTAAATATAATTTCAAGTCTAATTAATATGAGTTTTGTTTTGAATTTGAGAGGCAAGTGAATTTTTGTCTGTTTTAAGGGCCTTCCTCAGGGAAACAAGATCTTAAGAGCCTCAGGCCTCCAGGAGACTGAAAGAATTCCTGAAAATCTTGTTTCTACATGGCAGAAGGTGATATTCTGGCACAAGTGTTAAATTTCACCTACAGATTGTGATACACATGTTAAAATCTTCAAGGATGGTGATGTGTCAGTAAGTGTCAAGAGTAGCTTTACAAAGGCACTAGCAGCAATGTGGAGAGAAATCTTACCCCATGCCACTTTTTTGTTCAGAGGGATACTAAGTACGCAGTTGTCCAGAAAGGGAGTGTGGCTTTAGAACCAGTCTTAACATTTACTCAGTCTTGCAAAACATCCACAATGCTGGCATTTTCATTATTAGAGAAGAGAGTAAAAAGGGAATATATTAGTTATTTTCACATTGTGTGATAAGACATCACGATCAGGGGAATTTACAGAAAAAATAATTGATTTTGTGCTTAGGATTCTAATGGGATTGATGGTGAAGGTAGCAGGGGGCAGGCCACAGGAGCAGCAGCTGAGAGCTCACATCTGTAATGATTGTGCTGGTCAATCTTGTCAACGTTATTGGGTTAGGAAACATAAGCATGACTTGTAGAGGATACTCCCAGCATTATATGTGAAGTAATGTCTAAAGGAGGTTAACTATGGATGAACTAAGATCTACCTTGAATATTACTGGTGCCATAATCTGGGGCCACAGAAGGAATCTAAAGAGGTATAGTGCAAAGTCAATGAGCATGGGTATTTTCCATTTCTCTGGGTCTGCCTCTGTTCATTGCTTAATTTACTTGGCAAATTCCTTTCTCTTGTTCTGGCTTTGCTTATTGCTTTATATACTTTACAAACTTTCCATGTTCTTGGCCTCTTTGTTCTCATTATTGAAGTTTCTTTCCCCCTTCATCCTCAATGCTTCCCACAGCCTTCTTGAGGGCTGCCTGAAAGTATTCCAACCCTGCTACACATCATTTGATTTTCTAGGTTTTTCTCTGATATTTGAGTAGGATTCTTCATCCACTACATATCTTGCACTTTATATGATTTTAAAACCAGTGTCATGTAGAAAAGGAATTAAGTCTGCCAAGAATTTTGGTAGTTAATTCCTTTGTGCCTTGGCTAAAGTGGTCTCTTGAATGGTTGGATGCATGGAAATACTTTACAGGATTCACAGTGATGGTCCTTTCTCAGGAACACCACTTGATATTAGCCTTGATATTTTATGGGGTCTGGTCAATGCTTGAGATGCCTTCAGGTCATCTTTCCTGTTGTTCCAATGCAAATAATCTGTCTTTTTGGAAAATACTCTAATATGTTCATAAACTGCGATATTTATGTGTATTGTTTTTGACCATTCTGAAAGTATTTAGAGTCTTTCCACTTTCCTTTTTGGTTGCAGTTCTCATTATAAATCTGGCTAAGTGCAGTTGGCAGCACACATGTTGCACCCTGGATATTGGGTTGCCTTGAAACATACTTCTCCGTATCAAATATTTTGTCATCTTTAAACTTACAACTTGAAAAGGACAAAATGTGGGAGGTCGGGAACTTGGGAAACAACTAGAAAGTCCCAAACACCAGGGATGAGAGAGGATCCCAGGAGCCAGTGGGGATGACATTACCTGAAATACCCAACAGCAGGGAGATAGAACCTGAAGAGACCATCTCCAGTAGACAGACATGTCCCCCAGTGTAGGGATGAGTCCACACACCCATCTAAAACTTTTAACCCAGAGTTGTCCCAGTCAAAGGAAACACAGGAATAAAAATGGAGCAGAGGCTGAAGGAAAGGTCATCCAGAGACCAACCCACCATGTGATCCTTTTCCATCCACAGACACCAAACTCTTACATTCTTGATGATGTCAAGATATACTGGCAGACAGGAGCCTGGAATGGTTGTCCTCTGAGAGGTTCTGCCAGCACCTAAGACAGATACAGATACTCACGGCCAACCATTGGACTGATCCCAGTGACCAATGGAAGAGTTAGGGAGAAGGGCTGAAGGAACTGAAGGGAATTGCAACCACATAAGAAGAACAACAGTATCAATAAACAGGACACCTCTAAATCTCCCAGGGACTAAACCACCAATCAAAGAGTATACATGGATTGGTCCATGCCTCTTGTTCCAATTGTAGCAGAGGATTGACTCATCTGGCATCAGTGGCAGGGGAGGAGCTTGATTTTGTAGAGGCTTGATGTCCCAGAGAAGGGAGATGCTAGAGGAATGAGGCAGGTGTGAATGGGTGGGTAGGTGGGCATTCTCTTAGAAGCAAAGGTGAGGGGAATGGGGTGAGGGGGTTCATAGAGGGGAGTCCAGGAACAGGGATATCATTTGAAATGTCAACAAATAAAATGATTAATAAATGATTCCCCTCCCTTCCAAAAGGAAAAGGACAAAGTGTGAACAAGTCCTTTAGAAAAATTTAAAATCTATCACTAGATAGAAAAGAAACAAGGATAGGGAAGGGAGGGCAGGAGGGAGGCAGGGAGGGAGGGAGGGAGAGACGACAGAGAGAGGGGGAGAGACAGAGAGGGAGAGGGAGGGGGAGAGGGAGAGGGGGAGGGAGAGGGAGAGGGGGAGGAAGAGGGAGGAGAGGGAGAGGGTGCCCTGAGTCTTGGGGCTATAGCATTTATACACCCTCTGAAAAGTTCCTAGAATTCCAAATGTTGGACAATCATAGAAACTATGCCTCTGCTAGAGCACAAAGCAGATCACAGCCAGATGCTGTGAAGCAGCCCCACGGCCCTAGACTTGGAATTAAATCAAAATCATATTCTTATAATATTCTGTGTTTTTTTAATGAATTCAAAATTTCGGAAATTTCACTACACTCTGCTGTCAGCACTCTGAGCTACAACCAGAGTCATTCACTAAGCTAAACTTACAACACTCTAGGCCTCTTATAGGAGACATCTTCAAACTCCTCTCCATTTATTTATTCTACAAACAGAATCCAAAGGCTTAGAAGATACAGGAAGAAAGGATTAAGGTTAACTCACTCTTTAAGAGGTATGTAGCCTTTATGGAAGGGGAGGAATAGAACACCGGATAATTTACAATCTTACAGTCAGGAAGCTGAGAAGGAAAGAACGTTGGCACTAACATGCCTTCCCCTCATCCCCATTATTTCCATCCTGACTTTCAGCTTATGGAATCATGTAGTCTATCCTTAGATTCCTCCATTCTCAGATGATCCTAACTGGAAACACCTTCACTTTCACAATCAAGGATGTGATTAATTTTAGACAATCTACTCCAATCAAGTAGACAACAAAACTTAACCAGCACAATCATTGCAGATATCTTGAGGAAGGTTAATGCTTGGTTCCTATAGCATATTGTATTAGTATATTTTCAGTACTGAGGGATGAACTAATAACACAATAGTAATTTGTTTTATCTGTGTCATTAACAATATAGGAGGTAAGTAGTTTTACAACTGCTTTCCCAGCGACATTCCAATGATGTTACTGTCTTAGAGTAACTTTTGTTTCTGTAAGTAAATGGTCACCATCTTCTGTAAATAATAACAGTTAAACTCACTGGTTCATCATTTAGATTGTAGTTTCTGAATATGTGAAGATATTTAAACAATCTATGCAAGATAGTGGTCAAATGTTTTCGTGGATCTTCAAATAACACAGGTGCAGCTGAAAAGTAGTGTTACTTATCTCACTGATGATAGCTATGTCTTCTCTGTTGGTGTCTTATACTACCAGGGATCTGTCAGTAGAGATGCATTCAATTATGGTACTAAGTACTTTTAAATGGTTCCCTAAGATATAATTAAAGCAGTAATAAAAATCAGAACATTTATCTTAATGAGGATGGAGCCTTTATAAAGGCATTGAGCGTAAATTGTGTGTTAGGTGAAAGATATCAAGAGTTTTTCTTCATTTACTTTGTAACCTTTACTACATTTAGAATAAGCATGTATACGTATATGTACATATATGTATATATAATTTATAAGCCATATGATGTATAATGTTATATATATTAATAAGGTAAGAGCAAGGTAAATGTAATATCAGCAATATAATTATGTTACATGTGTGAAGAATACTTGTATACATAAATGTATGCATACATGTATACATGTGTATGCAGAAAAATTCTTCAGTTTTAGTATCTAGTTTGTGATAAAATAATACAAATATATCTTCACATTGTATTTGGGTTTAGTGCTTCATTATCTTTCTAGAGAGGTCTGAGTTAGTAAAGAGCAAAATTTATTGAAAAGAAAGGTATCTGACATTATTAATAAGAGCAAAACTAAGCAATTCTTTATTCAAATAATCTCTGCCAACAAGAAAGAATGAAGTGTAAGTTGTGCTCCAGGTATATTCTGGAACTTGGGAATGACAGAATAACTAAGTCAGAACTCTGTCCTAGCAGAAAACTGATCGTCAATGAAGCACAGAAGAACAAAAGAAGAAGACAACAAAGAGCAAAATGTTCAAGAAAAATCGATGCTTTGCAGAATATTCTAACAATAGACAACATAGACAAGATTGGCTCTTAAGATGAGATGCTCCAGATTTCTTCCCAAACTAGATGAAAATTAAGTTGGTGTTTGAATGATAAGGGGATGGCTGTGAATAGATGCTTAGAATGAGGCTCATTCGTTGTTAGTATGACTAGAGTAGCAATGAACATGGGTTAAACAATGCCTTTGTAGAATGTTGTAAAGTCTTTTGAGTATATAACCCAGAGTGGGAGAGACGGGTCATATAACGATGAGTTCTAAGCTGTGTCCCAGCCCCTCCTTGCTCTCATCTCTCCTTCTTGCTCTTTTCACTCCTCTCTTTCATCCATCTCCTCATCCATTCTTCCATTTCGGAATTCTCTTCTACTTTTTCTTTACTCTTCTTATGTTTATTCATTCTTTCCTACTTCTATGCCTTCCTTTTTCCTCTCTTCTTTTTGAACAAAGAGAAGTAATGTAAGATAATGTGTTTCAGTTATATATGATAAAATAATGTTTCTCAGGAACCCTCACAAACTAAACTGGTTAATTTTAACACTACAAAAACTAATGATTTAGTTCTCTTGTGAAAATTCTTTGCTTATTTTCCAGCATTACAGCTGTTCCCCTTTAAGGAGTATCTATTTATTGTGAGAGATATTGTGCTGTCCTTACTCCCCTTATGTTTTTAGACTTCATGCTAAATGAGATAATCATGCACTATAATCAATTTTATGAATGTTTTATTCTAGAATGTTATGGGTAAGTATAAAATATGCTTATTCCATTATTTTTGCAGAAAGAAGCAAGTTCTGGCAAACTCTTAACAATATTTAAGTTGTGCAAAATTATGGGACATTTCATTATAAAGATATGTAAATGCTAAAATGGAAATGAGTCAGAGTTTCATAAGCATCAACAATGTTGACAACATTGGCTAGCAAAGACTATATCAAAGTCTTGAATATGTTCATAAAGATATCAAAGGAAGAGGAATATAGCCTCTGTGTGTGTGTTTTATGCTTATGATGATCAGGATTCTCAATCATTGCCTAAATTATGAAATAATTTAAAATTCCCTTTTGTCTGGGCTTCTATTTATATTTATAAGTATGCACTTCCTTCTCCTGTTTTCTTGTCAAAGTAACTTACTGTCTTATTGTAATGTAGCAAGTAGAACTGTCCTGGAAACAAGCTAGGTTCCCTAATAAGGTATTAAGCAATGCGTTTTGCAGACTCTTCCAACTGTCAAGACTCTTGTAATGCATCAAAGCTTTAAAAAAATACACACAGCAACCGTGTTATTAATTATAAAGCATAAACCTGAAATTGCTGAAACAAAATACTTTTACATCTCCATGAAAAACATCTTAGAATAAAGCAATAAGTTTTAATTAGAGAATAAATCCCACTCTATAAATGTGGCTGTTCTGAAATGAAAACACACATAGGAGTGTATACCATTGAATATGAGGATAATGGCTGAAAGCTTGCTCTTTATTATTAGGATTCTCTTCAGGAACAGAAATTATAGAATGAGTCTCTCTCTCTATGTGGAAGGGGATTTATTAAAATGACTTGCACGCTGTGGTCTAGCTAATCTAACAATGGATGTCTATGAATGGATGATCCAAAATTCCAGTAGTTGTTCAGTCCATGGAGCTAGATGTCTCAGCTGGTCTTCAGGATACATTGGAATATCAAAGATGTAGGCTGTCATGACAGTGAAAGAATAGACTTGCAAATGAGGGCAAGAGAAAGCATCCAAGAAGAGAGAGAGCTTTTCTTCTTCCAACTCCATTATATAGGCAGCCAGCAGAAGGAGTGGCACAGATTAGAGGTGGGTTTTCCACATCAATAGATCTGGATTAAAGGCTCACCTTCCTACCTCAAATATCTGGATTGGAAGTGGCCCTTCCCACTTCAAACGATTTAATTTAGAAAAATCACTCACAATGCTACCAAGTTATTGGGGTTTTAGTTAATTCCAGGTGTTGTGAAGTTGACAGCCAAGAAGAGCCATCGTACTTTTCATCTTCTAGAGTGTTCTTTTCAGGAGCAAGATGTTGAAAACATTGGAAAATGGCAGGCTTTCTACTACTGGAAACCAATTTGCTGATTCCCTACCAAGGTGAAAGCAATAGTTCTGCTGAGTGTTAGGCTGACGTCCACCATGACCTTTATTATCAATTTCTCTGCCTCTCTTGTCTTCCTGAATCAGTTCCTGTTTTTATCCACAGACTTGAGTGGATTATTCTCTTCAAGGTGCTATAAAAAATATTGGTTGACTGTTTTTTAAGACCTTGGCACAAGCCATTGCTTCATTGTGTGGTCTTCCTTATGCTGCCATTACACAATCATCTCCTTATCACTCAAACACCAACTTAATTTTCATTTAGTTTGGGAAGAAATCTGAAGCATCTCATTTTAAGAACCAACCTTGTCTATGTTGTCTATTGTTAGAATATTCTGCAAAACATCCAATTTTTCTTGAAAAATTTGCTTTCGCAATCTTCTTCTTTTGTTCTTCTGTGCTTCATTGACGATCAGTTTTCTGCTAGGACAGAGTTCTGACTTAGTTATTCTGTCATTCCCAAGTTCCAGAATATACCTGGAGCACAACTTACACTTCATTTTTTCTTGTTGGCAGAGATTATTTGAATAAAGAATTGCTTAGATTTGCTCTTATTAATAATGTCAGATACCTCTCTTTTCAATTAATTCTGCTCTTTACTAACTCAGACCTCTCTAGAAAGATGATGAAGCACTAAACCCAAGTACAACGTGAAGATGTATTTGTATCATTTTATCACAAACTAGATACTCAAACCCAAGAGAGAATTTTTCTACATATAAATCCCATTTAGTAAAAAAAAGTCACACATGCTTCTGATACCTTTCAAAATCCTCACCTGAGATTTCACACTAAAATGAATATGTTTGATGTGTACTGCTTTCTCAGAGATGAAACATTTTTAAAGGAAGAATATCCATTACCTCCAGCATACATGTGCATTACTGATGGCACAGATACTTACATAGAACTGTAACAGATAAAAACTCCACAGAAGTAGATTTTATTTGACAATCCTAAGACTTTTTTCAATGATTGCACAAAAGTGTTAAGTAGAAATGGCCTAGGGATAGGTGTTGAATCAATATGCACCAGTAAGTTTGTGAAATCAATGTTTTTTGATCCTGAGACACAAGAAAATTGATGTAACTAGTGCTGTGTAACTTCTATTAATTGCCCATGGTGACAGAAGATTTATCAATTACATATTGACTTCTTTAAGACCATGGAAAAATGGAAGTGGCCCTAAGGTTAAGTATAGAAAACAGAAGCCCTCACTATGCAAATGAGAGTGCAACAGGAAACCAAATATTTTATCATTCTTTTGAGTTATGAATGTTCATATTCTTATATTTGATTTCAGCAATGTGTCTCCTCTACTCATCTCTTACCTTAGATACTAGCCTTCTCAGTTATGTGTTTGATAATGTGGGCAAGAGAATCTCTGACATGAAAACTACTTGTAAGCCTTTCTTGCCCCTGAACTGTTTTAGGTTGTAGGTGAATGGAGAAAAGAGCAGGAAAGAAAAGGAGACACTATGAGAGGGCTCCACAGGAAATGATGCAAGTAATATCATCAGCATTCTGGCTAGTGTTATGTCAACATAGGAGAAGGAAAAGTCATCTGAGAAAAGGAAACATCAATTGAAAAAAATGCTTCCAAAGAATGGGCTGTAGTCAAGTCTTTGGGGGCATTTTTTCTATGTTTATATTGAAAATAGATTTTTTGATACAGTATATCTAGATTACAATATCCCTTCCTCTACTCCTCCCAGTTTCTCCCCACCTTCCCTCCCATCTGGATCCACTACCTTTTTGTATCTCATTAGAAAATAAATAGGAATCTAAGGAATAATAGTAAAATAAATAAAACAAAACAAACATCAGAACAGGACAAAACAAATATAAGAAAAAAGTATTCAAGAATAGACATAAGCAACAAGCATAGGCTAATTCTTTGACTTCCTCATAAATCCCATAAAAACATAAACTTGGAATTCACAGTATATACACCTTAGTGATTGATATGGTATGGGTATGGTGACTCCAGTGTTGATGGTTCTGGATACTATAAAAAAGGAAGCTTAGCCAGCCTGGAGGACCAAGCCAGTAAAAAGTACATGTTCATGGCTTCTGCTTCAGCTACTGCCTCCAGTTTTATGCCATGTGTGAGTTCCTGCTCTGATTTTATTTAATGATGAACTGTGTTGAAGAGTAAGTAACCTAAATCATTCTTCCACAATATGCTTTTTGTCATGTAGTTTATCATAGCAATACTAACCCTAAGATATTCAGATAGTATCATTAAATATTACTTATATATTCTCCTTTTCAGGAAAAGGAAACAGGTTTAAGCCAATGAAATTTTCCTTGTAGGCATATTGCCTAGAGATGGTACATATTTTTTCCTTTTTTTTCTCACAGACCACATGACTCTTAAAAAGGATGACCAAAGTGTCTAAAGTCCTTTGGTCCTTAGAAGGAGTAACAAAATACTCATGGGAGCAAACACGGAGACAAAGTATGGGACAGAAACTGAAGGAGGGGCCGTCTGGAGACTATTCCACCTGGGTATCCATCCCATGTGCAGTCAACAAAGGTTGACACTGATGTGAATGCCAGAAAGTGCATGCTGACAGGAGCCTGATATAGCTGTCTCCTTAGAGGTCTGCCAGAGCCTGACATATACAGAGGAGGATGCTCACAGCTAACCATTGAACTGATCATGCGGTTCCCAATGGAGGAGTTAGAGAGAAGACTGAAGGAGCTGAAAGGGTTTGCTGACCCATGGGGAGACCAATAATACCAACCAAAGAGCTCCCAGGGTCTAAACCACCAGGCTGGGTGCACATAGGGAGGGGCCCATGGCTCCAGCTGTATATGTAGTAGAAGATGGCCTTGTCAGGTATAGGTAGGAGAGGAGGTCCTTGGTCCAGTGAAGGCTGGATGCCCAACTGTGGGGTAATTCCAGGGTGGGGAGGTGGGAGTGGGAGGATGGGTGGGGGTACATCTTCATAGAAGCAGGAGGTGGGGGGATGAGATAAGGGGTTCCTGGGTGGGGGGAAATGGGAAAAGGAGATAACATCTGAAATGTAAATAAAATATCCAATAAAAAGATGGTGCATTTTTAATGTGATGTCTTGCAATAACTTTTATCTTTCCCTTTATTGCTATTTTAATATAATAATATAATTAATTATATTATTAATTATATTATTATATTTAATATGTGGTATGTTTTCTTGTGCTTAAAATAACATGGCACCTCCAATTATTGCTTTTATCTAAGAAGAAATAAACAGAAAGGCTGAAAAACAATGAACTACAATAAAATGCCAGGTAATTTGACTGCTATTCATAAGTTTTCCAGCAATTCCTACTCAGAATACTTTTTTTTAACTTCTAGTGGTATATCAGATCAAAGAAAGTTGATCATTAAATGTGAACATTAAAGCTACAGATAAGTTGAAAATTATACACATGGACAAAGGAGAGCATTGGTATTGAATAAATAACATGTGGTTTCTCCCCAGACAATGAGACTTAGGTAAAATAACTGGTCAGATTTACAAGATCCTAAAAATGTAGACCCAAGCTGTCCACAAGGTTTTTTTCTAGGTAAGTCAAATTCTGCTGTCTTAATTATACATAATGGCCCATGCCTTGAGGAAAGATGACTCTATTGGTGTGCTACTCTGAGCTGAAAAAGAAGTTGCTTGAGAAAAACTATGGGAACAACTAAATTAAGATATGCTTGGGGGGAACAAAAATGTATTTATTACTTACTTCTATAGAAATGTATTTAATTAATTTTCTACAGTATAGGTACAAAATTAGAACCACTATTTGCAAATTGGACCCGAGATCTTGTTATTTCAGTAAGCTGTTCACTTTTCCACTGATGGGAAGGTAGGACAGGGTAAAAGTCCTACTTACTAATTTTCAGTTTTAAAGAACACTGATTTTGCATACTTGGTGAGAATACTCAAGGTCTGTCTTCTCAGCAAACTAGAAGTATGAAACCATTTCTTTTATCTATAGCTGCTGTGCTGTATGTCAGAATTCATCTACAATTGACCAAAATCTTCCTGTTACTTCAAGATCCAAGCTCTGAAAGCTTTAACTTTGAAAATTTGACTTGAATGACATGAGATCTTTCAGGTTTGCTCTCCCTGGGTCCTGACTTATAGCACATTGCACAATATCTTGTGAATTTGTCTATGTTATCCTACATGTCACAATTTCCTTCTATTTTATGGCTAATAAATATTATGGTATAAATGGAATAATAATAAATATTATGAATAATATAGTTATAATTGAATAATAAATATTATGGTTTATATACATAATATATAGCGCAGTAAGTGCAGGACAGTGAAGTTGAGTTCATTTGTGAATTCTTGCAGTTCAGTGCAGGTCAGAAATGACAGTTGAAGCCAGAGAACAGGAAAGAGTCAAGATTAGAACAAATTGCCAGGGTTAGTGAGGTCAAGCAAATCAGTTCAGTGAGAACCTGAGAAAAGCCATATTGAATCAGTTAGTATGAAGAGGAATTTGGGCCAGAACAGCTGAGTTGAACCAGCTAGCTGGAGCTAAGAAAGAACTATAAATGATGAGCTTATTCAGCAAGAAGTCTCCAAAACAGTAAAAAAGTCAAGTTTGTGTCGTGGTCTACCTGTGTTTCGAGCCTCCTTAGAAGATGGAGACAGAAGATACCATGGAAAACTGTGTAGATGACCTAGCCAAAATGGCATACTTTTTCAATAGAGTGACCATGATTAAATAAATAAGATAGAAAAAAAACTCAGAAAAACATCATATATCAGGCTGGAAGATCTACAGACACAGATACATATGTTTCAATACCTACATGAGTTTTACCATCACACAGAAACACACATGTGCAGCATATACACCAAAACAGTACCCTCAAAATGGCAATACATGGGGCATACAGTTGAAATGGGTTAAAATTTCAAGATGCTTTCTCATTGATCTATCTTTAACACAAAAGCTTTACATTTTAGGAATGATCTGAAGACTTACTCTGTAGGCTTTATTTATTTGATCCAAAATAGTCTTTGTGTAAAGTAAGTTAGCTATGTATTTTAAGCTTACTTTGTGATAAGCCAGTAGATACAAGATACAATTCCCATATACTAATATAACTCTTTATTAGACTTATTTGCTTGAGTTATCTTTACTGTGTTTTAAAATATCATTTCTTCATTACTTTTATGTTTTGTAAATTGTGAACTTATCCCTTCCATATTATGAGTTATGCTTTTCAGATAAAAGTGAATATTGACCTGGTTATTGCTGGCATATACTGTATGAGTCATACATGTAAATTCACTTATATCTCATATTACATCTCTCTTTTTAATATACCAAATCAATTGAGTTCTATCTAATTTTCCATGCAAAACACTCATTCAAAGTATATATAATCCAATTGCATTTAGTATAATTCTCACTAAAATCAATTTTAGAGTGTTCTCGTCTCTGCCTCTCATTAAAAGATGCCCCCATCCCCATATCTGTAGCTTTACCGTTCTGAACTCTATAGTTGGAATACCATTATCTCCTTCAGAATTTGATTGGTTGAATTTGATCACCATGGTGTCAATTGAAAGAGTATGGTTTCTGACGTGATCAGAAGGTTTAGAGGAACTGATATCTTTACCACTGCTTGTTATAAAGTGAAGATCCTCCTGGTGTTTTTGTTTTTCCCATGCATCTGCTTGCTCTCCTACCTTAAGCAATAAGTAGAAACCATAGGACAACTTCAGCAGAGTCAAAACAGCCACTTCTCTTCTGTTCTTTGATCTCTCAACCTCTAGAACATTCAACCAAAGTATATTTTACTCCTTTGTAAGTTAATGACTCATAGACACTATGTTGTAGTATCACAGGCTAAATTGAAACATGGACACTTCATGAAATGAAATCAAATTGCATCAGAGTCTATTGTAACTAACTTCCTCATGGACTATTATTTGTGATGTTTATCCCAGCTGTAGCATGTTTAGCATTTAATCCATAATTATAGACAAATTACATTTTATCATGTGACTGTACAACATTTTATCTATTCTTTCATCAGATTTTATGTATTTGGGTTGCCTCTGACTATATATATACTAATATTAATATTGCTTTAATGTATATAGTTTATGTGAATGCACAGTTATTTCTCTCTTGGATATATTCTTGTTGAAATTGTTGTGTCATATGATAAGTCTGCATTTAACTTTCTGACAAAGTCACAGACTTTTTCAACACTGCCATCTAATTTTATCTTGTCTCCACCAGAATTTTGTTTGTCCATTGCTTTAATGTTTATTGTTAAATCTTATCTTCCCTAGAGATACTCTATTGTCCTTGGAGAAAGTTCAAATTGTTGATATGTTTATCGAGAGAACAGTTTAACCACTAAGATCAATTCACACTTACAGTGTCTGGAATCTTGCCAAAAGTGGGAATGAAAAAAGAGATATGAACAGGCTGAAGAAAAATGAGAAAAATGGAGGAATTCATGCATGAAGGTGCCCTGGGATGTTCTGAGGCAGGCATAGCAGGCTACATCTATAAAGCCAACAGTTATGAGGTTTAAGAAGGAGGACCTACAATGTCAAGGTCAGCCTCAGCTTTGTATTGGATTTGAGGTTAGCCTGAGGTAATATGTATAAAGTTAGAAATTCCTTGTAAAAGAACACCTTAACATTCTGTAGTCTTGCTGACTATTGTTAATAAAGATGTGGCCTTTCATTTAAAGTCAGAGACTGATTCCAAATAAGTACTAGAACTCTCAGCACTCTAATCAAGATAGTATTTCTTAAATGATAAGGCTTAGGATGCATGCACAAATTTATTTCCGGAATCTTTTGCTGGCATCTTGACCAAGTAGTTTAACTCAAGATTTGTTGAACAAAGTGGCAGTTAGCAAAATTCAAAATTCCAAACATAGGCACCAAATAAATGTTTTGAAAGCATAGGAAGAAAGAAATCCATAATTATTTTTTAATACATACATTGAAATCTTGCAAAAGCAAAATTGCATGTTTCAGCTTTTTAATAAGTTTGAGTACGTAAGACAAAGATGGCATGAATAACAGAATAATTCAAAACATTATCAAAATATCTTTGGCAGACTCCTTTGCAAGCAATGTAGGGTATTATCTATATAGATCAATATCACACTTTGCCATATCTATGCTAAAGGTGATCTCTGTCT
The DNA here is from genome assembly GCF_004785775.1 of Grammomys surdaster. Lineage (NCBI taxonomy): Eukaryota > Metazoa > Chordata > Mammalia > Rodentia > Muridae > Grammomys > Grammomys surdaster. The sequence goes on along the minus strand of NW_021620607.1, from coordinate 1,189,712 downwards.
ATCAATCTTGTTTGAAGAGAGAATTGTTGTAGCAAAGGGAAGTAGAAATTTTTACCAGCCTGCTGTGATTTTCCCTGCAGTACTTCATAAAAAAATGGAGTTTTTTAGGGATGTAGTATTTGAATGAGAAAGTCATCTTTTCCTACCTGTTGTTGGCTTAGGAGACATCGCCATGCTATTCTTTGGCTTGCATTAGGAAGCAGTTCTGAGTACACAGTTTCTAAGTTTTTATCCAGATATCATTCTGTCTTTTATCTACATCTCTTTCAAGCATCTCTCTGAGGCATTAAATCCATTTAATATCTTTGCTATGAATGAACACTCACACCATGTTTAAAAAGAACTCAAACTTTTGCCATTTGTCAATTTTTTATGCCTTACACAGTATATAGGCCAACATTCAAAAACCAACTAAAAAGTGATCCTAAGTAACATAATTTTAATGGTAAGAAATTACACTTTTGAAACTCTTACATATTATAAAAATCAACAGCACTTCAATTTGGGACTTGAAATGCAATATGTTCAGTATAAATTCAAAGGAAGCATTTCACTGCACACTTCATTGGTGATGAATGAACTGTTTAATTCATGTGGAAACCATTGATTGAAATTAGGGCTTAGAGGAGAGATGGGGACAGAGTTAACTTCAAGTTACTTAGGGAAGAATCTTTTCATTTAAGAGTGTTAGTACTATCAACAAATAGGACCATAAATAATTTACAGAAGCATTAGTAATAAATGTGCTGCATGAAAAGGAAATAACCAGATCAAGTCCGATCACCAGATGTGTCAAAATAATTTCACAAGGTGGGGGAACAATAAACATGTAGATGCTGCTGGTGGTTTCAGGGACTTGTCAAGATGTGAATGTTGGGGTATGCATGTGAAAAATGAAGATATTATGAAGAGATGAAATCATACATGTATTCATGCTTCTAAGAAGTAAATGTTTATTCTTGCTATAGTTTTATTTATCTCATTATAATCCTATTTTATCTTAAGAATAATATCTTAAGAACTTTTTAAATAACATGCTATTACATGTTCTAGAGTTTTTCTCAACTTAATCACTACCTATTATCCAGAGTAATAGAAAATTATTTACGATCATTCTTCCATACATGGAATTCTTGGTGACTTCTTAATTAAATTACATTTTATAGATCCAGACTTCTGATAATATAGTGAGGGATAGCTGTTGTTGATATTTTATTTCAGATGATATTACATCTGTTAACTCTATAATCTGGTTGGAGTTAACCTATGATCGAGATGTAACTTGATACACATACTTTATCAGTTTTTAAGAACAAAAAAAATATACAAACACATACACACACAAATCTATAAAAACACAATATCAAAAATCATGACATAAAAGACAATTTTTCTAGCTAATTCATTTTGATTTGGTTATTTTATTGTTTGAAATAGTTTCAGTCTCTTTTTTTAAATTGAAAATAAAGATTTTAATACAGTATATTGTTATCATGTTTTCTCCTCTCTCATCTCCACCCAGATCCTCCTCACCTCCAACCTATTACACTCCATGCCTTCTTTCTCGATTTGTTTAGAAAGCAAACAGGCAAAACTAAAATAACACAACAAAGAGAAAGCATGCAAAGTGTGTGTATGTCCATGCATGTGCATACATACACATAAACACACGCACATAACACCTATAAAAACACAATATTAAAAGTCATTATATACAAGCAAAAGACCAAGAAAGTTAAAACATTTTCTAAGCAAAGCAATGGGAGACAAAAATTGTGGGACTGTGAAAGGATAGCATGGTTTCTGGTCGAGCGCTGACTAGAGATGGCCGAAGATACAGACCCAACAGGTATCCTTGCAAGGTATCTAATCTCCCACCGGAGGACCTCTCTGCGTTCCAGCCACAGAGGCTGCCAACTCAAGCAAGGTAACAGAGCCAGCCAGGACCCAGCCAAGAGAGTCACCTCGACCAAGAGTCTCACTATCCTGGCGGGCTCTGCTGGAGCTTCTCTCCCTTGTTCCCCTCAGCTGCGGGCTGGTCCAGCCCGTACTCCCCCAGTCTCAACTCTTTGTGGCTCCCAGCAGTGCCTGGGAGCCCAGGAGTCTGAGACCAGTTGATCCCTCCACGCCTTCTTGTCTGGGGTCCCCATACAAGAGCTCTACCCCCACGGGTCTCAGACTGAGGTCTTCCCATGCCTGGAGTGGAGCTCGGTGGCTTCTCATAGCCCAGCGTCTGCCCTGGCGCAGTGTGGAGTATACTCAGTGAAATTCCCCGGCTTCTGCCTCCCTGAGCAGTGGTAGACATGTGGGAACTACAACTCAGCCCAACAGGACCCACACCTATCCATGCAAACTACAGCTCCACAAAAAATATTCCCCCCAAACACCTTTGAGTTTCTTTTGTGTTAGCCGTCTCCTGCTGGATGTGAGGTCCACCACTAAGTGTGGTTTATACACCCAGTGAGAGTAAACTGAAGAAAAGAAATTTTTCCTATCGGTGACTGTCAATAAGAAATAGCTTTTTGGTTAAGGATGTGCACTTATGCCCCTTTGCTCCTCTTAGCACTAGGAACTATTTCATAGGACCTGTGTGACATCTGTTGATGCTACCAGAGTCTCTGTGAATTCATATGTGCATCAGAACTGTGGTAGCCAGAAAATGTACTACACTCTGACCTAGAAAAAAAAAATCTGTATTTAGTGATCCTTCACCCACCATGTACTGGAGTTATAGGAGTGTATCACCTAGTTTATCGAATTCTGGTAATCAAAACCAAGGCTAGCCCATATAAGCTAAGCATTTGTAGATACCTACAGTGACCTTTCTAGTTGACATCATACTTTATCAGGCAAAAACATTCCCTATTCCTCATTGAATTTAGTTCTGTTCTTCCTCTTATTTAAGAATTCAGTCATGGTGAATGCTATTTCTTAAATATTCTTTTTCTCCAAGAACTGTAACTAAAAATCATTCTTTCAACAGCCAACTCTACAAATTTTCTGTACTTTCTTAGCTATAACTAGGGTATTTTATAATGTTTTTAAAATGTTTTATCCAACTTTTATTTATCTTACCATAGTTTGGTTTTTATAATTCATTCAACGCATAGACTAGACCTCACAGTTAGTAGACAAAACCCATGGACATACAAGACTAAGGTCTTCTCTTTGAGAAAACCATATTTCCTCAGATAATGCTCATTTCTCTGTTATGCCCACTGACATAGGTATCTTGTGCTATATTGAAAGTCTATGAACAAGATGGAAATGCCCTGAAGGTGGGAAAACTGAAAAGACTGCATCTCACTCACTTGTGCATTCACCATGTTTTAGAAAGAGTAAAAGTAGGTCCTCAATAAAAGCTTGAGAATTGAGATAGATTCATTTGGTTGAATTGCTTGAAAATTTTCTGTGGGAAAATATTATAATGAATTTCACAATTTCCCTAACCACAGGCGGTTGATCAGATTAGTTAGCACTTTTAATAACTCAAATTCATTGTACAGATAACACACTACATATAATTTAAGCTTTTCTCCAATAGAATGACTTCCTACAGTTTCAGCAGAGGTTGTGCAAATTAAGTTAACATGGTGCAAATGATTTCTGCTCTGCTTAGTTTTGAACATGATTCCTTTCAGTGGGTGGCATGGGGGTGGGTAAGATCTGTCACCTACACTCCTAAGAGCAGGCTAGCCTTTGTATTCATTTCGTTTTCATTTCCAAAACACCTATGAGTTCCTTTGAAGTCTTTTATGCAATTTACCTTGAATTGCATTCAAGTCACAGAATGCTTTCAGGGAGATAATTTATACATCTTAAAATAAATGACTTTCTCTTTCCATTTCCCCTGATGTATTACTATTTATCCTCAATTATTTTTGAGGTTTATACTAGCTTATATCAAGGATGATCTATCAAGTACTCTGTTGATCTCTACCGAGTAATCATTTGGTCTTTGTTAATTCTTTGTAGCCAATGTTACATTTAGAGAGATCTCAAAGTTCTACATATGTGAAAACTAAGTAGATGCAATTGAAGAACCTTATACCCCATTTAAATGGGCAAAGTAACTTAGGTTGGTTTCTTTGGTTTTATATTTCAAACTATTTTCCCAGAGTTGGAGCTGGGTTTGGTAGTACATATTTTTAATCCCATCACTCAGAGGCTGTGGTAGGAATATTGCCTCCAGTTTGAGGCTAGCCTTTGCTACCAATCAAGGTTATCTTAAGATAAAGAAGAACTTCATTTAAAACTACAACTGAAAACCAAATAGAACAATCCTATCACAACCCATTGTATATAAGATCTGATTTTTGAAAATACATTACTGGGTAGTTCTACATGGATGCATGAAGATAAGGATAAATTAGATACATGTATGTGCATGAACATGTGGTTCAAAAACTATCCAAAGAATACATCTTGGTGTATCATCACACATATTTCATCCTCTGATTTGACATTTTCTAAGTGGAAGAATAAATGCCTAGAATGAATGACATTGGGTGCAGTTCTCATCCTTATTAAAAAAAATTATTAGATCAGCCAAATCAATGGGGTGATAAATGTTTCAGCCAGATTACCCTAGTCATAGGAGGCAGATAGAGGGAGGGAACTGGGTGGGAGAAAGGGTGGGGAAGGGAGGTTTTGGGATCAGGTGTGGAGAGAGACAGAGGAGTTGGCCAGATGGCCATGAGAATGAATGGAAAACTGCAGCTGGCTGGGGTAGGGGCATGCCAGGGACCTGGGATAGAGGAAGCTCCCAAGAATCAATGGGGGTAAACTTAGCTGACACTCACAGCAGTGGCCATCCTATAGCCAAGTAGGAACCCCAGTGGAGTGATAGGGCCACCAAACTACTGACAAAACTTTCAACCCAAAGTTTACCCTGCCTACAAGAAATGCAGGAATAGGGGATGGAGCACTGACTGAGGGAATGGTCAAGATATAGCCAGCCCAACTAGAGACCCATCATACTGGCAAGTACCAATCCTTGACACTACTAAGGATATTCTGTTATGCTGGCAGACAGGAGGAACCTAGAACAGCTGTCCTTTGAGAGGCTCCATCTTACAACAGACTCCAACAGATGCAGAGGCCCACAGCCAAACATTGGATGGAGCTTGGGTACTCTTTTGGAAGAGTTGGGGTGGGACTGAAGGGGATAAGAACTCCATATGAAGACCAACAGTGTCAACTAACCTGAACCCTTGGAGGCTCTCAGGATTAAGCCACCAACCAGAGAGGTGGATCTAGGCCCCCAATCCCTACATGTATGTAGTTAGTTGTACAAAAAACTTTTTATGTGGGTCCCAAACAATTGGAGCAGGGGTTATGCCTAAAGTTGTTTCCTGTCTGTGGAATCTGTTTCTTTAATTCAGCTGTCTTGTCTGGTCTCAGTAGGAGAAGGAACACTTAGCCCCACAGAGACTTGATGTGCCATGGTGACAGGATGCCCAGGAAGCGGGCTTTCAGTCTCTCAGAGGAGGAGATAGGGGACAGGGAATAGGACTGTGTGGGGGGGGTCTGTAAGGAGGGGCACTGATTCATATGTAAAGTGAATAAACAAACAAACAAACAAGCAAATAAATAAATAAATAAATAAAGTTAATTAAAAGAGAAATAAGAAGTGGAGTAACAATTCTGGGGCCTTTAGGTTTTAGAAGAGTCACATGATTCAACAAGCTATAGATGCTTCAAATGGATTGAATGTTCCCACAGATGCTCATTTTCATGACTGTTATTCATTAACTTTCATTTTTATTAAGCAAAATGGACCCATGTATACATGTCCCATATTATTTGAATAACCCAATTAGATGCAGCAGCACATTTTAGCAGAGTGTGCATTTCTTGTTCTATGCTACTATTTTTCTCAGTGCCTTTACAACCATCAGTCACTTTGTTTTTCATAGTGGTCCTTCTTTGAGAAACTAAGTTCAAGCCACAGGTTGAAAATGGCAAGGTGCATTACAGAAATCAATGTTGACTGATCTGCGTGCTTTCACATAAGCTGTAAAGATCAACATTCTAGACACTTTCCAGAGAGAGTAGCCACTTATTTCAAGAACTTAGGAAGCAAAAGATTGTTTATGACGATGGAAACAGTGCTTCTGTGCTTGAGAAGAATCAAAGATTTTCTGAGACAGACTTTTAAAAAAAAAAGCCACCGGTGTTGTAAATGTTTGTATCTATAACTGTATACCCTCTATATATCTAAAACTTTATCATGAAGTATATGTAATGTATTATTAGATATTAATAATATTGAATATTACATTTCATGTAAATGTAAGAAAAAAATATATAACTATTTATATAATTTTTATATATAATTATCTATATACTTTTATATATTTACATATAGAGACAGTTATATATAAAAATTATATATTTATTTATATGTAACTATATATTGGTAGTTATATATAACTGCTTAGTTATATATAGATAGTAATATATGAAATATATATATGTATATATATACATATATATGTATAAAAATGACTCTAAAGAATGTAGCATCATGCATGAAAAGCACTTTTGGTTTTAAAGCACTAAATTTAGGTGGGGTTGGTGGATGGGTGGGCATGGGGCTGGGATGGGTGAGGGAGCACCCTCTCAGAGGCAAAAACAAAGAGGGATAGGGTAAATAACTCATGGAACGGGGCCAGGAAGGTGGGGGCAACATCATTTGGAATATAAATAAATAAAACATTTTAAAAATAGTAATTTTAAAAATGAAGAGAAAGGATGTACAATAAAGGGGAAAATAAAATTTTACTGTCAAACTGGGAAGACTTAGCTTTTTGTTTTCTAGCTTTCTTATAAATAGACCTTTAGGAAGACTTAAAACTCATTTTGGGGGGGAGTTCCAGGCAGGGTTTCTCTGTATAGCCCTGACTGTCTTGGAACTCATTCTGTAGATCAGGCTGGCCTCGAATTCAGAAATCCACCTTCCTCCGCCTTCCAAGTGCTGGGATTAAAGGCGTGCGTCACCACTGCCAGACTTAAAACTCATTTTTAATTAGTTAATTAATTAATTCATTTGCATCCCAAACATTATCCCCTCTTGGTACTTGCCTCACACTGTTTCTACATAGATTACTAGATTGACCTGTCAGTTTGCACATGATTAGGCAGATGAAGCATTCTGGGGTCTCTAGTGATGTACCTTGAGATATAGTTAGAGAGGTTCTTGGCAATATGTATGAAAATGCACTAGATGCTTCAAAGCATTTAAGGTTGCTTATACAGTCCACATGCTTTATTTGTCCCGTAGACACTTTATTTGGGCCATGTGGAGTATTAATCAGTATTTTATACTGATTAATTTTTAATTTTAAAGATCTAACATACAACCTGTTATATAACTCATTCCTCCTATTTAAAATATTCCTTCCTGGAGGGAAAAGGGAAGTAAATGAAACATACAAGAGTTAGGAAGGTCCTGAAAATTAGGATCCACAAGAGTTCTTTTCAAGGTTATGTAAGAAGTAACTATTGCTAGAGTGAGATACTCTATCTTCTTTTTGTGTGATTTATTTATTTTTATTTATTTATTTTTTAAATCAAATCGTACTTTTTTACTTATTCATACAGGGGTTATAAACACAAAAAGCAGGACATGGGGAAGGGGATGACATAGGAGTGTGAGTGTTCATGGGAGAGTACAGATATCTTTCAGAACAGGGTATCGGCTGGGTGAAGGTTCAGGAGACAGTTCACTATGACTCTGTCTATGATTCATTTGTCCTTATCTAAGTTGGTACTATCCGCCAAGGCTACCTATTTACAAGGTCTGTGACTACTCAGGCTGGTAAATTTCCACAAAAGCTGCCTGTTTACAATAGCTTATAGCCATCTCTTTCAATGTTTTTTCAAAGAGTCCCAAGACTTGGTGTTAGTATACATGTATGATAGGCTTGTTGCTGATTTTAGACCTTCAGTGTATAAGCAGGGCTGCTTCTGACATCTCCTCTCTTCTCTAAGTATAGAAGGGCTGTGGCAATTCTAATCTTGTGAAGGTGGAGATAGAGGCCTGACCTCTAGCAATTGAAGGGGACCTTGTAATGGCTCCGGTCCCCGTCGTTGTACAGTGAGGCATGAGGGCCATATCCATCCTGATGTCTTTTTCCTGGAGAGGGGATACTTTTGACATCAACCCCTATGCAGTCAGGCTTGTCCCTCAGGGAACCCAGAGAGATATTTTTAACTTTTATTTATATTCCCCTGCAGTGCTCAGCCTTGCAGCCTAAGCAAGAATTCATATCGCCAGTCAAAGTGGGTTCTAGGTGGCCCCTCTCTGCTTGGTCTAGGGACAGAAGTCTCCTCTTTTAGGTTGGTTGGAGATGGGTTTTGGGAACACCCTGGATAGAGTAACAACCTCATCTTGAGTCTTGTGGTTCTCCATAGCTAACTTATGATAATGTATCTGAATAGGTTTTGCTACCTATTTTTTAAGATTTATTTATTCATTTTATGTATATGAATACACTATAGCTGTCTTCAAATGCATCAGAGATGGCCATCACATCCCTTTACAGATGGTTGTGAGCCCCCATGTGGTTACTGGGAATTGAACTCAGGACCTCTGGAAGAGCAGTCTTAACCACTGAGCCATCTCTCCAGCCCTGAGGGATCTCTTTTAAAGAAAGAGATAACTGCAAGTTTTGCAGGCATCTATTATTGTAGGGTTGTCTTCTCAATGATGTAGCTCTCTCAGTCATCTATGTTTCTGCCAGTAGTTCCTTGCCCATACTAAACTCCAATAAGTAACTCCAACAAGCCCATTGATTTAATAAGCTGAAATAGATGTAATCATCTTTTTAGACTTCTGTCAATGCTCTATCTTGAATGAATAAAAGTTACTATCTCCTTGTAAGTTGTTTTCCAAGGTCCCACAAACACTAAGGTTGTTTCCATTGTTGTTGATTACATGACAAAACTAGGTAGTGAGTCCCTATGAATCCAGTTCCTTAGCTGGAGGACATAGAGAAAACAGTAAGACTAAAAACTCTTCCTATTACCTAGTTCTCATAGTGTTGGAAGGTGAAGTGCAGTCTTCTGGGGAAGAATTGCAGGCAACAGTTCTCAGTTAATAGAATTTGTGTACTAAATTATCAATATGCTAGGAAAGACATGCTTTCCTAAAAAAATAAAAATAAAAAGTTGTAAAAGTTGCATGACTGTCTTGAGTGCCATCAGCTGCTTTGCAATTCGACTTACAAGTTGCTACCCAGGAAGTAACTCATATCTGGTATAATAAACCAGAGCAAAAAGCCATGGCTGAAGAAATTATCGGCACAAATGTTAAGAATTACTGCTAGTTGTTTGGTTACATACAGACTGTACCAAATTGCTTCCAAACATTTGTGTTTCAGCTAGTGTAAGATTGTGGTCTATAAGTGATAATCACTAACTACCTGGAATCTAACCAGAACTTGGACAATATCATTTGGATAGAAAAACCATGTTTCTTAGGCAAGAGTAAGTATTTTTTTTAAAACAATATATCTTTCACTTGGTGTGTGAAAAAATACTTGATAAGCCCTGCTATAGTTTGTTTTAAAAGACACATGGTCATGCATTGACAGAGGAAATTTGTATGTGACTGTGAAGAAACCCATAATTAATTACATTAAATAATTGGAAGCAACAAGAAAAGAGTTTAAGCTATAGAGTAAATATTGATTAAGGCTTAGGTGACATATTAAGAGTTACCTTTCTCACTACCCATTTTTGTATTTTGAGTTAAATTGGAATGGAAAGGCATTTATATGTTCTACATTAGTGACTGGTATGACCATGGACAGAGTTTGTTGGTAGAAAATAACAATACTGCTGAAAGGAAAACCTCCACCAACATTTCCAGTAGTACCCTCAGATCACCATGACGTAAAACAGCTAGTTGTTTTGTGAAGCTATTATGATTAAGAGAATGCAGAGACGATGTTAATTTTATCGAAAATTTATTTTGTATTTTAATTTTTACTAGATTTTATTTTATTGTGATGTTTTAGTTGTTGTTTGTTTATTTGGCTTCATGTCTACCTGTTCATCATATATGTGTCGATGTGGACAGAAGTCAGAAAAGGATATTGGGTTCCCTGGAAATGGAATTATAGATAATTTTGTGTTGCGGGTAATATTTAAAGAAAACTCCAGCGTGGCCTCTGGCCCCTTTCAGCTGTGGCACACTTGGCTTCTGGCCACGCAGCATGGCAGCCTGAGCTAAGCAGAGCCACACCTCTGCCTGGATGGGCATCTTGCTGGGGTTTCCTGCTGCTGCTACAATTATGTACCACCATATGGATCCTGGGAGTCAAATCTGGATTCTCTGTAATCACAATACATTCTCTTAACTGTTGAGACATCCCTCTAGCCCCTCTAGGGATTGGTATTTTTAAATAAATGTAATGAGGTTAGGTATCATCACACATTAAGGAGTTTAAAATTTATAACTTTAAAAACTATAAACCAAAATTTTATTGTAAGACTACAACTTACTTGATCTTACTCTAAAAACCATAAAACTTAAAGACAACTTTATGATCAGATATTAGGTGGCATCTCACTTTGTCAGAAGCAAGATTTCTCATTGATCTACAGATAACAAGCAACACTGCAGAGTCAAAGTGTAGATGTTGTTTTTAGTATTTTCTTCAAATAATAACCAGAATTTAATTTGCTTGGTTGGAATTATCATTACGTTATTATGCATAGAAGAAATAGCTGCTACCTTGCACATTGTGTGGATGAAATGTTGCACATATGGAAGAGAGCATATTTCATTTATAATTTCAGAGAACATATTGCACAATATTCTTTCTTGTAATCTTATTTTCAACCTACGATAATCATCATCATCATCATCATCGGAAACGCTAATAAGGTTCATTATTGTTATTGCAAGCTATTATTACTCTCATTGCTGTTTCTAAAGGAAACTGTTTAAATATCTATTAGGGCAATTGTTCTCTCATTTATTGACGATTGACATTATCAGTCTAATTCCAACAATAAGTGGTCAATCCTGTCTCTCTTCTATTTTAGTCATCACTATGGCTTAGAAATGCTTGGGAAGTCTTTGCCGAGGAAATAGAAGGTTGAGATATAATTTTTAAAACTTTTGCCTAAAGAAAATTAGACTACAATGCCCACAGGTTAAAAACCTAGTTCTATTTGATGTAGAAGTGAATGTTCGCAGAGTTACAGGCATTTCCGACCTGAAACTATCAGTAGAGTGATATTGGCAGATTCCTCAAAAGGCTGTCAGTTTCAATTTCCATCTTGTTAACATCCTTAAGTATCTGATCCACAGTCTCCTTTGATATATCTGTATTTCTCTATCTCTAATGATCTGTCTGTCTGTCTGTCTGTCTGTCTATTTATACCCTGGTATATTGGTAGTCAAGTTTATCACTTGGAATCAATCCTTAAATGTTACCAGTTTTTACATTCAGAAATTCATTTAAACCTGATTATGTTTTGAACTTTCTAAATTAATTAAAACATAACAGTTTTTCTGCTCTTTGCTCTTTAAAAATGTCATTAAATCAAATGCTTGTATGTCCTAGACGGCTGCCATATGTGCCATAAGAATACAAAATGTAGCCAGGGAGTTACTCAGTGAGTTTAAGATGCTTTGCTCAACTTTGAGTGGATATGTACAAGTATTAGAGTTCCATTTAGAAATATGAGCTGCTTTACCTTAAATTTGTTTCTTCATTTGTCTATTCTGTAGTGGATATTTTTCCTGTGTCTTTTACTCTTTGAAGTTTGAACATGTTTTGTTTCTAGCTGGTTTTATTTGTGAGTCTATTTATGTGACCATTGTACATTCACTCTCTTCTAATGAAGATTGTCTGGTTTCTGTTCATTCTGAATTACTTTTCTTACTTTTTGGTATATATAAATAATGCTTTTGAAATTTTATTGTGCTATTTTGTAGACTCTCTCTGCTTAGTCTATTATTTCATAAATATATATGTGACATAAACATTTCATTCAGGACTAGGAGTAATTTGTAGTAGTAGACCCCATGGCTATTTACAAGGTTATATGGGGCTGAAGATTCAACCGTTAGACAACAAATTACTTGTCTTTCAGACAGATATAAAATCAAATTGCCCTGTCAAATAGTGTCTGCTTCTTTATGCTATCTTTAAATATTCAGCAAATGTATCCTTTTGTGTTTTCTGCTGAGATATAAATTAAAAAATATAATAAGATGTGATCTCATGTCTACATATTAATCATACATTTTTCTCACAATCATAAATATAACAATATTAAAAGAAGGGGGAGAAAAGATCAAATGAACTACAAGAAATAATTAAATTATTAGCAAGCAAAAGGCTGAACACTATACATATAAAGGAAATAGGAAATGATGAGAAAGTCGAGTGGACTGCTGTTGGTAAGGATGACCACCGTCTCATGCAAACCCTGAGAGGAATAGTGCAGCTGCTTCAATTCAGTTTGTTCCTTTGTTACTATGAGGCTTGAGAACAAAGAGTAGCCAAGATTCTAGTTAGCTGAAGACTTCATTCCAAACTCCCCCACTTTTCAAATGCAAATTAATGGTTTCTGTGCTGAAAAAATAATTAAATGTCATTGACACCATATTAAGAAAGGGTTCCCCTTTGGGATGGGGCAGACACAGAGTCGGTCTGCTCCTGTCCAGGGGAGATACTGAATCCTGAGTCATCAAGGAGCTACTGCACTCAGAGCAGCCGGTAAGAACAGAAACTAAACCGAGACACTTTGACATTAACAGAAGTTATGAACCGAATGGTCTTAACAGACATCTATAGAACATTTCATCCTAAAACAAAAGAATATACCTTTTTCTCAGCACCTAATGGTACCTTCTCCAAAATAGACCATATAATTGGTCACAAAACAAGCCTCTACAGATACAAAAAGATTGAAATAATCCCTTGCATCTTATCAGATCACCACGGACTAAGACTGGTCTTTAATAATGACAAAAACAATGGAAAACCCACGTACACATGGAAACTGAACAACTCTCTACTCAATGATGACTTGGTCAAGGAAGAAATAAAGAAAGAAATAAAAGACTTTTTAGAATTCAACGAAAATGAGGACACATCATACCAAAACTTGTGGGACTCCATGAAGGCAGTGCTAAGAGGAAAGCTCATAGCTCTAAGTGCCTACAAAAAGAAACTGGAAAGAGCACACACTAACAAGTTGACTGCACAACTAAAAGCTCTAGAACAAAAAGAAGCAAATACACCCAGGAGGAATAGAAGGCAGGAAATAATCAAACTCAGGGCTGAAATCAACCAAGTAGAAACAGAAAGAACAATACAAAATATCAATAAAACCAGGAGTTGGTTCTTTGAGAAAATCAACAAGATAGATAAACCCTTAGCCAGATTAACCAGAGGGCACAGAGACAGTATCCAAATTAATAAAATCAGAACTGAAAAGGGAGACATAACAACAGAAACTGAAGAAATTCAAAAAATCATCAGATCCTACTACAAAGGCCTATACTCAACAAAACTGGAAAACCTGGATGAAATGGACAATTTCCTAGACAGATACCAGGTTCCGAAGTTAAACCAGGAGCAGATAAACCATCTAAATAGTCCCATAACCCCTCAGGAAATAGCAGCAGTCATCAAAAGCCTCCCCACTAAAAAAAGCCCAGGACCAGATGGTTTTAGTGCTGAATTCTATCAGACCTTCAAGGAAGACCTAATACCAATTCTCTTCAAACTATTCCACAAAATAGAGACAGAAGGAACACTACCCAATTCGTTCTATGAAGCTACAATTACACTCATACCCAAACCCCACAAGGACCCGACAAAGAAAGAGAACTTCAGACCAATCTCCCTTATGAACATCGATGCAAAAATACTCAATAAAATTCTAGCAAACCGAATCCAAGACCACATCAAAACAATCATCCATCATGATCAAGTAGGTTTTATCCCAGGAATGCAGGGATGGTTCAATATTCGGAAATCCATCAATGTAATCCACTATATAAACAAACTTAAAGAAAAAAACCACATGATCATCTCACTAGATGCTGAGAAAGCATTTGACAAAATTCAACATCCCTTCATGATAAAAGTCTTGGAAAGATCAGGAATTCAAGGCCCCTACCTAAACATAGTAAAAGCAATTTACAGCAAAGCAGTAGCCAACATCAAGCTAAATGGAGAGAAACTTGAAGCAATCCCACTAAGATCAGGGACTAGACAAGGCTGCCCACTCTCCCCCTACCTATTCAATATAGTACTGGAAGTCTTAGCCAGAGCAATTAGACAGCAAAAAGAAGTCAAAGGGATACAAATAGGAAAGGAAGAAGTCAAAATATCGCTATTTGCAGATGATATGATAGTATACTTAAGTGACCCCCAAACTTCCACCAGAGAACTCCTAAACCTGATAAACAACTTCAGCAAAGTGGCTGGTTATAAAATCAACTCAAACAAATCAGTAGCCTTCCTCTACATGAAAGATAAACAGACTGAAAAAGAAATTAGGGAAATGACACCCTTCACAATAGTTGCAAATAATATAAAATACCTTGGTGTGAATCTAACCAAGCAAGTGAAAGACCTGTATGACAAGAACTTCAAGTCTCTGAAGAAAGAAATTGAAGAAGATCTCAGAAGATGGAAAGATCTCCCATGCTCATGGATTGGCAGGATTAATATAATCAAAATGGCCATCTTGCCAAAAGCAATCTACAGATTCAATGCAATCCCCATTAAAATCCCAACTCAATTCTTCACAGAGTTAGAAAAGGAAATTCTCAAATTCATATGGAATAACAAAAAACCCAGGATAGCGAAAACTATTCTCAACAATAAAAGAACTTCTGGAGGAATTACCATCCCTGACCTCAAGCTGTACTACAGAGCAATAGTGATAAAAACTACCTGGTATTGGTACAGAGACAGGCAGGAAGATCAATGGAATAGAATTGAAGACCCAGAAATGAACCCACACTCCTATGGTCACTTGATCTTTGACAAAGGAGCTAAAACTGTCCAGTGGAAAAAGGACAGCATTTTCAACAAATGGTGCTGGTTCAACTGGAAGACAACATGTAGAAGAATGAAAATTGATCCATTCTTATCTCCTTGTACAAAGCTCAAGTCTATGTGGATAAAGGACCTCCACATAAAACCAGATACACTGAAACTAATAGAAGAGAAGGTGGGGAAAAGCCTCGAATACTTGGGCACAGGGGAAAAGTTCCTGAACAGAACTCCAATGGCATATGCTCTAAGATCGAGAATTGACAAATGGGACTTCATAAAATTGCAAAGTTTCTGTAAGGCAAAGGACACTGTCAATAGGACAAAACGACAACCAACAAATTGGGAAAAGATCTTTACCAATCCTTCATCTGATAGAGGGCTAATATCCAATATATACAAAGAACTCAAGAAATTAGACTCCAGACAACCAAATTACCCTATTAAAAAATGGGGTATAGAGCTTAACAAAGAATTTTCAACGGAAGAAACTCGAATGGCCGAGAAGCATCTAAAGAAATGTTCAGCATCCTTAGTCGTCAGGGAAATGCAAATCAAAACAACCCTGAGATTCCATCTCACACCAGTCAGAATGGCTAAGATTAAAAACTCAGGTGATAGTAGATGCTGGCGAGGGTGTGGAGAAAGAGGAACACTCCTCCATTGTTGGTGGGACTGCAAGATGGTGCAACCACTTTGGAAATCAGTCTGGCGGTTCCTCAGAAAATTGGACATAGCATTACCCGAGGATCCAGCTATACCACTCCTAGGCATATACCCAGAAGATGCTCG
>NW_021620607.1:1168545-1168882 GCF_004785775.1 Grammomys surdaster | reverse complement strand
GGAGCTGAAAGGGTTTGTGGCACCATGAGGAGAGCAACAATACCAACCAACCACAGCTCCCAGGGTCTAAACCACCAGCCTGGGAGCACTTAGGGGGGAATCCAGGGCTTCAGCTGAATATGTAAAAGTGGAGGGCCCTGCTGGGCATAGGTGGAAGAAGAGAACCTTGACCTCATGAAGGCTGGATGCCCCAGGGGGTGGGAATTTTGAGGGTGGGGAGGTGGGAGTGGGGGGGGTGTAGATAGAGGTTACATCCACAGAGAAGAAGGAGGAGGGGCGAGGGGATTGGAGGTTCCGAGGGGGTGGTGGGGGATGGGGTAAGGGGACAACATAGGAA
>NW_021620607.1:1110313-1168445 GCF_004785775.1 Grammomys surdaster | reverse complement strand
GGTAAGAACTCCATCTCACTCCCTAAGCCCCAGAGATACATCTGGGAGCCAGGGACATTCAGGACACAGCAGCTACCCAAACCACGCCCCTCCAGAATTCCACTTCCCTTCTGCCCCTGCCTGGTCCTTTGGGCTGGGGCAGACACAGAGTCAGTCTGCTCCTGTCCTGTGGAGATACTGAATCCTGAGTCATCGAGGAGCCACTGCACAAAGAGCAGAAGGATTTCCAGATCCAAGAGGTGGCCTGAGTCCCAGGAGTTCTTCCACCCAGGAGATTAGGAGCATTAGACCACAGAGACATCTGGATTCTGAGGAGGTCTGCAACAAGCAAGATAATTGGAAATACAGACTCCAGTCTTACACAGTGAGGGCAGGTAACACTTCAGTTAACCAGATGGCGAAAGGCAAGCACAAGAACATAAGCAACAGAAACCAAAGTTTCTTGGCATCATCAGTACACAGTTCTCCCATTATAGAAAGCCCTGAACACCCCATCACACCTGAAAAGCAGGATTAAGAATTAAAATCACTTCTCATGATGATGATAGAGGATTATAAGAAGGAATTAAGTAACTCCCTTAAAGAAATACAGGAGAGTACAAGTAAACAGATAGAAAACCTTAAAGAGGAATCACAGAAATTCCTTAAAGAAATGCAAGAAAACACAAAGAAGGAATTAAACAAAAACATTCAGGATCTGAAACTGGAAATAGAAACAATAAAGAAAGTTCAAAGGGAGACAACCATGGAGATAAAAAACCTACGAAAGAGATCAGGAGTCATAGACGCAAGCATCACCAACCGAATACAAGAGATAGAAGAGAGAATCTCAAATGCAGAAGATACAGTGGAAAATATTGACACAGCTGTCAAAGAAAATGCAAAATGCAAAAAAAAGTCTAACTCAAAACATCCAGGAAATCCAGGACACAACGAGAAGACCAAACCTAAGGATAATAGGTATAGATGAGAATGAAGATTCCCAACTTAAAGGGACAGTAAATATCTTCAACAAAATTATTGAGGAAAACTTCCCTAACCTAAAGAACAAGATGACCATAAACATACAAGAAGCCTACAGAACACCAAATAGACTAGACCAGAAAAGAAATACCTCCCGTCACATAATAATCAAAAGATCAGATGCACAAAACAAAGAAAAAATACTAAAAGCAGTAAGGGAAAAAGGCCAAGTAACATACAAAGGCAGACCTATAAGAATTACACCAGACTTCTCACCAGAGACTATAAAAGCCAGAAGAGCCTGGACGGACATCATACAGACCCTAAGAGAACACAATTGCCAGCCCAGATTACTATACCCAGCAAAACTCTCAACCACTATAGATGGTGAAACCAAGATATTCCATGACAAACCAAATTTGCACAGTATCTTCTCACAAACCCAGCACTTCAAAGGATAATTGATGGAAAATGCCAACACAAGGAGGGAAACTACAACCTAGAAAAATCAAGGAAGTAATCTTCCAACAACCCCAAAAGAAGATAACTATACAAACATAATTCTACCTCTGATAACAAAAATAACAGGAAGCCACAATCATTTTTCCTTAATATCTCTTAACATCAATGGTCTCAATTCCCCAATAAAAAGACGCAGACTATCAGACTGGATACACAAACAAGACCCAGAATTTTGCTCCATACAGGAAACACACCTCAGTGACAAAGACAGACACTGCCTAAGAATAAAAGGGTGGAAAACAATTTTCCCAGCCAATAGTCCCAAGAAACAAGGTGAAGTAGCCATTCTAATATAAAATAAAATCGACTTTCATCCAAAATTAATCAAAAAAGATAAGGAAGGACACTTCAGACTCATCAAAGGAAAAAATCTACCAAGGTGAACTCTCAATTCTGAACATCTATGCTCCAAATGCAAGGGCACCTCCATACATAAAAGAAACTTTACTAAAGCTCAAAACACACATAATACCTCACACAATAATAGTGGGGGATTTCAACACCCCACTCTCAGCAATGGACAGATCATGGAAACAGAAACTTGTTAGGAGCCGCGTCCGCCATCGGAAGATGGCGCCGGTTTCCTGCTTCCTGGTTCTTCTTGCGAGCCTTGCTTGAATGTGCGCCTGCGCAAGGCGCGAAAATCAGTATGCTAATTTGGCGACATCATAAGAGCCAATGAGTGTGCGGCACATCTCCTAAAGCGCTATATAAGCCACTAGCTTTTGGGGCTTGGGGTCCCTCGCCTCACTACCATCTAAGAGAGCTGTAACACTAAAAGAGCTGTAATAAAAATGCTGCCAGAAGAATCCTGAAGTGTGGCGTTCTCCTTTTCGGCGAGGCGGCGCCCCGCAGAAACTAAACCGAGACACTTTGACATTAACAGAAGTTATGAACCAAAAGGTCTTAACAGACATCTATAGAACATTTCATCCTAAAACAAAAGAATATACCTTTTTCTCAGCACCTCATGGTACCTTCTCCAAAATAGACCATTTAACTGGTCACAAAACAACCCTCTACAGAGGAACAGTCCTCCATTGTTGGTGGGACTGCAAGATGGTGCAACCACTTTGGAAATCAGTCTGGCAGTTCCTCAGAAAATTGAACATAGCATTACCTGAGGATCCAGCTATACCACTCCTAGGCATATACCCAGAAGATGCTCGAACATATAACAAGGACATATGTTCAACTATGTTCATAGCAGCCTTATTTATAATAGCCAGGAGCTGGAAAGAACCCAGATATCCTTCAACTGAGGAATGGATTCAAAAAATGTGGTATATTTACACAATGGAGTACTACTCAGCTATTAAAAACAATGAATTCGAGAGGTTCCTAGGTAAATGGATGGAACTAGAAATTATCATCCTGAGTGAGGTAAGCCAATCACAAAAGAACACACATGGTATTCACTCACTGATTATTGGATATTAGCCCAGAACCTTGAAATGCCCAAGATGTAACTCACAGGCCACATGAAGCTCATGAAGAAGGAAGACCAAGTGGGGGTGATTCGGTCCTTCTTAGAAGGAGCAGCAAAATACTCAAGGGAGCAAATATGGAGACAAAGTGAGGGACAGATACTGAAGGAGGGGCTATCTGAAGACCACTCCACCTTAGTATCTATCCCATGTTCAGTCACCAAAGGTAGATGCTGATGTGGAAGTCAGGAAGTGCATGCTGATAAGAGCCTGATATTGATGTCTCCTCAGAGGTCTTCAAGAGTCTGACATATTCAGAGGCAGATGCTCACAACTAGCCGTTGAACTGATCATGGGGTTCTCAATGGAGGAGTTAGAGTGAAGACTGAAGGAGCTGAAAGGATTTGTGGCACCATGAGGAGAGCAACAATACCAACCAACCAGAGGTCCCAGGGTCTAAACCACGAGCCTGGGAGCACTTAGGGAGGGATCCAGGGCTTTAGCTGAATATGTAAGAGTGGAGGGCCCTGCTGGGCATAGGTGGAAGAAGAGAACCTTGACCTCATGAAGGCTGGATGCCCCAGGGTGTGGGATTTTTGAGGGTGGGGAAGTGGGAGTGGGGAGGGTAGATAGAGGTTACATCCACAGAGAAGAAAGAGGAGGGGTGAGGGGATAGGGGGTTCCTGGGTGGGTGGGGGATTGGGTAAGGGGACAACATATGAAATGTAAATAAAACATCCAATAAAAAATGAAGTGTAAATAAAACATCCAATAAAAAATAAAAAATAAAAATAAATAAAAATAAATAATAAATAAAAAAAAGAAAGGGTTCGAGTCAAATGAATGATCATTTGAGGTGGACAGCCTAAGCGATCAGGAGCAGATTCATAGGCTCTGACATTTTGATAAAATAGACCCTGCAGAAGGTCATGCTTGCTTAGGAAGAACCTTTCACCCCGAGTGGTAGAATCATAATATCCAGAGAAACTACTAAAATAGAATGTCCCTGTAAGAACACACTGATTCCATACTACCAGATTATGGGTCTGCCATCACATTGAGAATTAGCCTTGTTATGGTGATAGGAATGTTCCAGAATAAGTAAATTCTAAAATATTACAAGAATTACAGCTTCCCATAATTTTTTTTTCTTACAGCAGCATGTACCGAGGAAAAAACAATAAAACCTTAATTTAATTGCTTTTCTAGGTAGGTAATTATCTTCCCTGTCTTTTCTAACTTATGTTCCATGCTAATTTGATTGACATAATTGCGAGGCTCTCCCTTCCCCTACAGTTTTTTCAGCTTTCCATTATCTCTGTGGTGCATTAAATTTCCATGATTTACACTTGTTTACTGTATCTTTACATGTGTGGAGTTCCTATTCCTCAAATGTTTCTGATACCGAGAGTACTCAGAGATCCTAGAGAGATCCTTCCAATTGAACAGTCGTCCTTAGGAATGATCGACATATTTTTTCAAGCTTATTTCTTGAAGTCCACAAGAAGCTTCAAGAATCTAATATTGCTTTGTATACAAACTTGTTTTTATTAGGTCAGAAGAATTTCCTCCATGTGTTCATGCTTGTCTTTTTTATGTGGCACCACAACAAAATTAAAATGTATTAATAAAATAAATCCAAATAGTAATGATTTTTAAAATTGTGTTATTTACTTACATTTCAAATGTTGCCCCCTTCTCTGTACTCCCTCCAAGAGTTCTTCACTCCATCCCTTCTCCCCTTTGCCTCTGAGAGAGTGCTCCCCCACCCACCCCACTTATCTCCTTTTCTTCTACTCTCTTCTTTCTCCTCTACATCACATACCACTTACCCAGGGTATCAAGTCTCTACAGGATTAGGTATATCCTCTCCCACTGTGGCCAGACAAAGTAGTCTTCTGCTACCTATGATAGGTCAGGAATATAAGAAGTAACTTACATATATTATTTTTGAATTCCCATACAGTCCTATGAAATAGTTACTGTTTTGTTTTAAAATAAGCAAAATGAAATTTAGAGTTATTAATATTGCTTGTTCTTGATCAAATATTTTAGGTGTATTTTAAAGTAAGGGATTGGTCTCAATACCTATTGTAATTTATTTGAAATCATGTGAATTATTTTGAGAAAATAATATATCAATTACTTCTGGGAGAACTTCAGCCCATTGAAAGTCACATAAAAACATAAAATTCCAATAGGAGGGTTCTCTTACAGTTGTGATCTATGGCTATGCAAATATCATTTTAAGGCAGTACAAAGATTGATTGTTTACTGTGTTCATAAGTTTGAGTATCAGTAGTTCCAACAGGCTGCTGTAGAGACTTGTTGACTCCATGATGTCTTGGACTTCGGCTGGGCTGGCTCATTTGTGGTCATTCACCCTGTGAAGGTTAATTAGCTTTGTCAGTGTCATTGGATTGGGCTGCATTGAGGTGATTATGAGCGCATTCCTATGAGTGTATCTGTGTAGGCACTGCCAGGGATCATTAACTAAGAAGGGGAAAAGTGTCCAGAATGTGGGCAGCAGCATCCCAGAGACTGGGAGCTTGGATGGACAAAATGAAGGGGAAAAAAAGGAAAGCCAGCTACAGAAGAGATACTCATTCTGTTTCCTGCTGTCTTTCTATTACATTCTCCCTAACATATTAAACTTTGGAAATAATAAGCCAAGTAAATAAATCTAATGACCTCTTCTCTCATATAACTTTGCCTTTTTTTTTATAGCTACACAAGCTAGCTAATACATGTTCCAGTGCTTTAGTTGGTGTCACTGTTGGGATTTCTTGGCTCTCTTCTGTATCATGTTTTTCTGAAATTTCCAGAGTAACCTCATTCAGTTTAAGTGAATAAGAGAATGGCTTCATCATTATAAAGTTCTGCTTTGATAAAGGACTAAGGAATGAAGAAGAGCTGGCACATAGGCAGCCATACCAGCCATCTGTAGATCATCCCTCACCATTAAGAGTCTTCAAAGATAGAAGCCAGCTAATCAGCAAAACACTGGCAAACAGCCAAAAATCAAAGCATTGTTGCCTGTTTATGGAATAGGTGTCATTTAATTCTATATCCGTATCTTCTACATGTGAGCTAGCCCTATGTGGTGAGTGTTCAGTCTGACCTTGTAAAATTTCAAGATGTGCTAAAAGTTGGTAGGTGGTTTAAATACAATAATTTTTAGTTAAAAATTAAGATAGTGGTTGAGCATATATTTATAATAAGCATTTATTTATTGAAACAAGTTAAATATGAATATAATTTGTCATCAGTTTATTGAGTTTTTTTTAGTTCACATAAAATTAGATAGACAAGTTTAGTGTCTACTATAGTTATGACTTTTGGACTTGGTAACAAAACAACCTCTGGAATTCCCAACTGAGTTTTTGATAAGGCTTTATTTTATTGGTGATTGAAGAGCAGGCATAAGAGTCATTTAAAATAGATAATTATTTAATTCTATATTTAGGCTTGGGATATATAAGGAGAAACTGTATAAGACTACACAAGAGAAGGAAGAGAAGACATCAGGGTAATAAATAACATTCAGTTCTTGTATCAAACATATATACAGTTCAGTATAGTTTCCTGGCTTGTCCTCAGTATATCCACATGAACGTGAATCCCTTCCATCTTTTTCTTCAGCGAGACTAACATAACACAATTGGTACAATTTGGAATAAGACTTCAGAGCATCTGTTAGAAAGTTCACAGATATTTATCTAAAGATTATTTGGTTTCAGGCAAACCTGCTGACTGAACGCAACTTCTCTGAAAGGAATGTGAGTTACCAAACTAGGGCTGCTACATCTCAGATTGTATAATATGTGTAGAAATGGAAAAATGTCATTTTTTATTCTCAGAACTTACTATACCTATCAGAAATGATTCTCTTTTTTGTCTCCTTGTGTTAGGTTCTATCTATGACCCTAATGGAATAAAATCTAATGAAAAGAAAGTCTTATATTTAGTATGATTGTGCTAGCAGATTGGGGAGTAGAAAAACAGAATATATTATTAATATTGAGAAAATCAATCTCCCAAGTTTTGAAGCTGTTTGCTTGTTCCTTCCCATTTGTTTCTATTTACCATTACCTGTTGGCTTTTATGGGCCAGTGATGGTATTTAGTTTTGATGAGGTTACTTTATTTCAAGTCCAGAGACTGGAACAAGCCATTATTCACTAATAAGCATCATTTATTTTCATTTGTGTTCTTAGGTTTTTAGTTGGTGGATGCTTATTAAATTTATAATAAATACACTTGAGGACTCTGGCATATTGCAAAACATTTTGTTCTTGGTGTTCTGGAGATGAAAACATTTACAAGACCATACGACCCCTGGATTTGATTTTCTCCACTGTTGTTCCTGAGTGACCTTGGATTCTTACTGCTGAACATTCTGTGGCTGTAAAGTTCAGGGGAACTTTAGAAGCAGCTAGAAGCTTCAGAGATTTTGAGATTTTGAGGCTTTGTAATTTGTGTGTGTGTGTGTGTGTGTGTGTGTGTGTGTGTGTGTGTGAACATATGCCACATGTATGTGGGTGCCTGTGGAGGTCAGTGGAGGATATAAGACACCCTGAAGCTGGAGTTACAGACAGTTGTAAGACTCCCAGTGTGGATCTGGGAACAGAATGCCAGTCCTCTGGAAGATAAGGAAGTGCTGCTCCTAATCACTGAGCCTTCTTTCTAGCCCCCCAATTTTGAGTTCTTTAGAGATTACCAAATGATGTTTTTAATTTTAAGGAAGAAACTTAAAATATCACACCCATGTTTAATGCAGCTTATGGAGTCACTGGGACTTGAGTTCTGTTTTAGGGCAGAAACTCAGTTCTCAGTGAATGTTATATGAATTCATGTCATATAAGTAAAAATGATGCTGTGGTTTTTATCTTAATTACATGACAACCAATCCCAGTTGATTCCTCCTCTCCTGGCCTTATGTATCCTGGCCATGAGACAGCTCTGAGTGCCCTCACAATCCTACCACAATGAGTTCTTGCACAGCTGCATTATTCTTGGGTGACTTATTTGAAACTTAGCCTAGAAACACAGACTACAAATCCTATGACATCTAAAGTTTATTATTTGCTGATCATTTCATGTAGATATCGATAGATAACATAAGTAGTAAATATAAAAACGTATGAATTTTTAAAGAAAATTTATTTACCACTTTCCTGGCAACTGCTTAGGACTCCATTTTGTTGAAATCAAAACAGGAAGTAGTCTCTCTAAATTTACTGTTTATGTGAAATTACATTTCTGTTTCTGTGAAAAATGCTGCTGCTCTTAAATATTATAGTACAATTCTTTTTTCCAAAACAGGGTTTTACTATGTAGCCCTAGTTTTTGTGGGACTTGCTCTGTAGACCAGGCTGTTCTCGAACTCACAGAGATCCACCTGCCTCCTGACTGCTGAGATTAAAGGCACGTACGACCACTGCACAGCTATAGTTACACTTTTCAAAGAGAGGAGACTCCTCCAAACCAGTTAATGTCACACTTTCCTATAGTTTTAATTCCAGGTAAGTTTGTAACTCCAGAATTCTTGAATTGTAGTTCTTTCCAGACAGGAGAATGTAAAGAAGCCAGCAATCAGAATGTTTTACCATCATTTCCATCATAATTATGAACATGAGCTAGCTCATCGTCATACTGATTAATTTGTTAATATTTGAACAGAAATTGCTTGATATTTATAGAAATTCCAAGAGCTTAAGGACAAAGATACATTTCTCTTGGGTATGTTCCACTATTGAAATTCCATTTAAGTATCTTTCAAAAAAAAATAAGGCACTTAAATGACTTCCCAGTGAATGGAAATTTAAAATGACTTGAGACATATATCTTTGAAAGTAAATTGATTACAATTTTGTATGTTAACTGATACTCGAAATCCTTGTGGCTTTAAAAAACGTATTCCTTATTGACTTAGTGAAGAATCATAATTATATCTTAGTCTTTTAATAAGCAATGATATGTTAGTACTAAGATATCATTGTGACTGGATGTTTCAGGTATTCCTTTATAAATTATGAATTCTGTCATAAGACCCTTTAACATTCAGCATTTTATTTTTTATTTGTTAACTAGCTACATGAATGTTGTAGATTGATTTTAATGCTGTTTATGTTAATTTGTTAATTACACAGGAACCTGCACATCTGTCTATGGAACACTGATATATCTCTTTTCTGGAGATCTACAAGTTCTTAATCATATTAAATTTCCTGAGACTTCTGCCAAACATTAAAAACAAATCATATAAAATGTATTTACCATTTTAAAAATAGAACTTGGTAAATGCTATTGACATTTCATAGAACAACAGCAGATGCCATCATGTGAATATTGCTTTTAAGATTAATATGTTTTGATTTTATGTGTGAGTCCATGTATGTCTGTGCACCTACATGTCTACATGTACAGCACATGTGGACATGCTGTGGGGGTGCAAGGTAGGAGAGGGCTCCAGAAATTGGAATTAGAGATACTTATGAATCACTTGATGTGAGTTTTGGGAACAAGAACTCAGTCCTCTGCTAGAACATCAAATGTTCTTCCCTGCTTATCCACCTAGGTAGAGAATTTACAGACTGACATGAGAGAAGGACGGTAGAGGGGGAAAGTGAATGACATACATAGACAGAGGATCTACCTACTCTTGAGATTCTTAAATCCTGAGACATTTTCTTTTAAATGCAGAGGCCTTTAAGAATGAGGTTAGGCAGGGTGATGGTGGCACTCAGCACTGATACCAGCATTCACAAGGCAGAAGTAGGTGGATCTCTCAGTATGAGGCCAGCCTGATATATCAAGTGAGTTCCAGGACAGCCAAGGATACACAGAGAAACCCTGTCTTGAAAGAAATGACATTATTAGATTAATGGCTATGGTAAATTTAAAATTACCTAAATTAGTGCATTAAAACGTATTATTGATAAATGTTATTAACTTAGTAGATCTCACCATATTTCCTAAGTATGAAGCAAGCCAGAATGATTAGGTTCCTTGACCCAAATTGGTTTCTATTTTAGAGCTGCACATTGTGAAATGAGAGTAGCTCTATTCCATAGCACACTTGCTTTTCATGGCATCCCAGTCCTATTAAATTATCTGAACACAAACAAACAAATAAAAACAACAAAATCTAAACAAGAAAACAAATAACCAGATTTTTAAAATTTGAGCATCAAAACCGAATTAACCATTCTCAAAAATAAAAAAGTCTAGTAAACATTTAAAATATGTTCAACATCCTTAGCTATGATGGAGATGAAAATTCAAATTGCTTTAAGATTCCATATTACCAAGTTAGAAGAATGTGTTTCATTAAGAAAAATGACAACAAACAAAGATGAGAATGCAGAACGAGGGAAACCTAATTTACTGCGGTTGATTATGCAAAATGATGCAGCTAGTATAGAAATAAGTGTGTTGTGGTTTCTCAAAAAAAACCAAAACAATAAAACCTAAAAGTACAATTTCCATATAACCCAGCTATATCACAGACTCTGCTGTCCTACCACAGAGATACTTGCACGTTCAGTATCATCCCATGAGAAAAATGTCTTTCTCTAAACGGTCTCATCCAATCTAAGCAGCGTCTCCCATTATTCTGGAGCAAACTCTGTTGGTCTTCTACACTCTACTTTCTTTCCATGGGGATTATAAGGAATGAGGAGCAGAGTGAGATCTCAGCAACTGTATGAAAAGCGTGAAGGGGGCTGATTGTTTTGTCAGATGTTAGGTGTACCTAACAGTCATGGGGAATTGATGCTTACTGCCAAAGCTGGTCTTACTCAGTTTCCTGTGTATGTGAGTAAAGTATTGTTCTTTCTGGTGCTTGACTTACTTACACTTTTCTTGATCTTCTTTTAGGCAAGCTGTGGTTGGTTTGAAATGTTCAGACTTCAACAGATGCTAATCATTCAACACTTGAGCGTTAATGATTTTTTTTTTTTTGCTAAGTTGTATCAGCACTCAGGAGGCAGAGGTAAGTGGAACTCTGAATTTGAGATCTACCTGCTCTACAGAGTGAGTTTCAGGACAGCCAACTCTGCTGTTGGTGGAGGTTTGATATAGAAGTCCTCTCCACAGAGAGAAGCCCTGTCTTTCTCCAACTGGTCTACAGGACTGATGAAATGGCTCAATAGGTGCAAGTACTTGCTGTCAAACCTCATGGCATAAGTTTGAGAATGCACATGGTAGAAGGAGAGAGTTGAGTTAAACAAGTTGTTTTCTGACTACTACACAGACACCATCACACACACACACACACACACACACACACACACACCACAGTTTGATTCTTTCCTACTCATAATACTTCAAATTGATAACTTATTGTGAACAATTAAATTCACTTACCTAGCATCTCGTTACTTCTTCTCATGTTTTTGTAAGTTAAGGTCAAAGCTAAGTATGCACCATTTGGTGTTCCCATTTTGAAAACCCTGCTGTGCTTTTAAAACTGAGTACAAACTTTTGAATGGCAAGAATTATTGCATTGTATTTTGCTAATGACTAGCATTGGAAAAATTCTAAAAGACCTATACATATAATATTCTTTATTATTTGACAATTTCATACATGTAAACAATGGATCTTGAACTTATCTGCTCATAATACATCTGCCCACCACCAAGTGATTTTGTTGACTTGATCTTATGCAAGCAGATTGTGGGTGTAACTGTCATGTCATATCGTTCCCATCCTCCAGCTATTCTATTCTTTCAGTTCTGTCTTTTATGATGTTTCTTAAGCCTTAGAGTATTGGTGGAGGTTTGATATAGAAGTTCCATCTAAAAGTGAGGGTTCAATAGGCCCTTATTCTCAGCACTATGACCAATTATGAGTCTCTGGATTAACTGCTGTCTGCCATGGAGAAAAGTTTTTTCGGGCCAAGGTTAAGGGCAGCATTATCCTATGTATATAAACAAAGTTATTAGAAGGCAGTTTAATAGCATGTCTAGTTAGCAACCCCACAATAGTAGGTTCCTCCTATTATCTCCCTAGCTATAGGATTTTTACTAGGTTTACATGACGAGATATGAATTCATTTCTGTGAAGCAAACCTCAAATCTAATCCATAAAAAACCAGGTGATCACCCCTATAACCTCTGTGCCACAACGGCATTGGAGTGTACAACTCGCTGGACAGGTCGGTACTTCAGCATGCTAGGGCCATTACTAGATTATATCACTGATGACTTTTTTCTCCTCCAGCAGCCTTCATAGCACATTCAGCCTCAAAACATTTTTTGTTGGCATTATACAGTCATAATTTTCCTGGTTGAATGGCATGTATTTATAAGTATGTACAAGGTATAAGTACATTTTCCTTGAGAAACAATATAACAAATGGTGATCAATGGGCATGTTATAGAATCTGTAATGTCACTTAAATTACATATGCTTCCAAAGCAAATAAGTGAATTTTCTTCTCATTATATTAACCCAGTTGTATTGATCAGACTGTTCAACACTTGTCAGATTTAACCTTATTTACTGATGATGAGTCCAAAGGAAACAATTTACATTCTATAGAGCTTCAGAAATTTCTGTACTTGTAATATTTAATGTGTTCACATCATTTTAATTGCTGATTCTCAAATTATACACCAAGAGAAAATAAGTAAAATAATTTGTGTCATTATTGATTTCTTTCCACAGTAGAGACGTGGAGAAAAATAGGCCATAATAGAACTGTAACAGAAAGCTACAAATTGATTCTACTGATTCTACTCACAAGTCAAATGATAGCTTTATACAAGTCAGGTCACTTTAGCCTGATTGTGCCAGAACAGGTTTTCCTGAAAGACTCACTGTGGCCCAGGTGACCTATTTTGTTTCCCCCATGTGTCTTGGGCTTTTTATTTTGAAATACTATACCTCAGAATATGAAAGTGATTGACATGAATGGACATGACCTAACCCATTTCTCCTCCCTGCTCATAGCCTTGTCACTTCAGACTTTAAACTGGTTTTTCTAGACCTGAAAAGCAAGGGGAACAGCCAGAATGCACAGCTATCACATTTGCTGACCCCTCCTTTCTAATATTTGCTTGGTATTCATAGAAGCCTTTCAAATTCTTTGTGTTTCTTATTATGTATGCTTCAGAAAGTAACTCACAGTCAACTGGAAATAAATTCTGCTCAGGTTCATGCTGCTTCTTTCAACACATGTATACATGTATGTAATCAATGTACATATAATATATGATTATATATAGACTATATGTATTTTATATATACATATATACATGGATATATAAAATACATATATTATACATATAAAATGTAGACATGTAAAATACACACACATCTACACCTAGCTTTATGTCTATGTCTATATCTATATATGTATCTATATTTATATATTTACTTCTCACAATAAATTATTCAAAAGCATATAACCTGTCTAAAGACATGCAAATGATAATTATCTGTATTACTCACCACTCTCACTTTCAAATTTAAACAGGTCTAAGAAAAAAATAGAAGTGGTAATTTACTGACTAATGGAACTAATGTCACTATGATGCCTGGATAGCTTATGTGTAGCTGGATTCAAGAAGTTCAGATGATGTTTCTTAGTCCGTAGCTCCCATGATGACCATCATTGTTTCTACATATATTGGCCCCGTTATCAATGAGACTTGTCCCACTGTGGCAGTATGATGGCTCTCACAGCCAGACAAAGGTGCTTCACTCATTATATTTAATGAAAGTGACAAGCTCCATTTTCACCAGCATCCAAAAATGTCCCAAGCTGACTCTAATTGGACCAATTACAGTCTGGTAGTCATTTTTGATGTTCACAGGAAAAATATATGCTCTAGTGGGAAGTCTGGGTCACTTAGCTTACCTTGGAGCAGGGGACAGACATGTTTTTCTGTTCATGCACAGTACTTAATATAATGGTAGGCTGACATCCAAATGAAAAGCTGTTATGAGAAAATGGTATCAAAAGTTGATACAGGTGGCAGTAACCGTTGATGCACACATTGGAAGTCAAACAGCCTCTATTTTTATAAGAAGTGTTATTAGTACAGTGTTCAAGTTCATTGTGTTAATACTGTGCAACGTCCCCCTCCTAATTCAGTTGTTTTCTTCACTGAAGTGTTTGACCTAATAAATTTGCTAACATTGCAACATGAACATGGCCAAAACCATTGCTTTTAGAAACGTCATATATATTTTTACATCTAATTTCTTTTTTCTTATATTCACAACAAGTAGATGAGCATCTTAAAAGCCAGAGTCTTCTTCCTAATTTGGATAGTGCCCAGTGGCCACTGTAATTCACAATGTAGAAACCTTTAATGTTTGTAACAACATAACCACTGCTTTGGGATTCAATAAGTGGAACTTATTTTCAAAGAGTGGATTCATTTTCAAATAACTCCAGAAAGGAGTTTGCTTAATTGTTCCATGACAAACAATGTTTGACAGAGAGATGTTCTCAGAAGCTAGGTTTCCCCCAAGAAATTGTGATTGGACTCTACTTTCCACGAACGAACTTTCTATTTTCTATAACCTGACTTTTCATAATTGTAGCTCTAAAAACAAAGAATGTTTTATGTTTATGAGAAGTCAAATGAACATAGCTTTTTCATTCATAACCAGAAGAGCAAAAGTTTGTCTGTAGATAGAAAACTCAGGTTGTTGAAATGTGAATAGATCCTATGTAAAATTAAAGGGGTGTGGATAATTTGTATAAAATAATATATGTAATATGGCAAATTAGAAAGGAATTCATTGTGTTTGTGTGTGTGTGTGTGTGTGTGTGTGTGTGTGTGTGTGTAAAATTGTTCTTTCTGTTTCACATCTTCATCGTTTGTGTTATGCAGTTGCTATGATATGGTCTAGTTTCATTCTGTCACTGTGATATAAAGAACTCTGGAAAAAAGAAATTTAAGAGTGGAAAGGGTTTATCTGGCTTACATATCTAGATAACAGTCTGTCACTGAAGACAGGTAGGGTAATACTCAAGACAGTGACATAGAGGCAGAAACTAGTGTGGGATGCTGCTTTCCGGCTTGCTTCATAGTTTGCGTAAGCTTAGCTACCATGTGTGTGTGGATGTGTGTGCATATGCATATGCATGTGTGGGTGTTTGTGTGTGAGTGTGTTTACCAATACTACCTTCCTAGGAAGCTATGGTGCTTTCTACAATGATCTGATTCTTTCACATTAATTAATAATGAAGATAAGAGCCCATAAACATGACAAAGTTCCAGTCTGATACAGGCATTTCCTTAGCTGAGGCTTCTCTCAGATGACTCTAAGCTGTGTCCACGGATGGGTCGAAAGCTGTCTTGGGTAGCAACTTCTACCAAAAGGTTAGATATTGAGCAACAACTCTAATCGCGTGGGCATCTTGTTGATTGAGCATTTCTAAATATATAAACCCTTTAGATAATCACTAAGCTTTAAGAGTCTCATTTCTACCGGGCACTGCGAGGATGGCAGATATTGTCTGGGGTTCAGCCGAGCTTTGTGGATGCAGCGTGGTGGATTGGCAGAGCCATCCCCAATGCTGGTATCTCTTAGGTGCCAAGGCCTGCACATCTAGTTACCTGGAATCCCGGTCAGAGCCGAGGAGCAGTGAGAACATGGCTGCCCAAGAACAAACCAGACTGGGCACTGTTTTCAAAATATCACCCCTTTAGCTCATTGCTATTGTTCTATGTCAATATGCTTGTTTGAAAATGGAGAAGGCTGCTTAGAGTTAATCCCTGATTGACAATTTTTTTAAAACTATGAACCAGTGACTTCCTCTGAATAACATATCAAAACAGATATTCTTCCAGTCACTTCGATGGATATTTTTTGAGTACCTACATCCCAGAAACATTCTTCCTTGGTTCATTTTCTACCACCATGTGTCACATACAATGATCATAGTCCATGCTGAAAATTATGAGTGCTATTCTATATAAGGTTAATGCAGTTCGGGGAAGAGCAAGACAGAGAGAGAGAAGGATAGGGTGAGAGACAGAGAGAAAGAGAGACTAAGAGAGAGAGACAGAGACAGACAAAGACAGAACTAAATGAAACTGTGATAATCAGTTTTGAATTTTGAAATAGATTATTTTAGTTGGATTTGGTATTCCAAAAAAATGGCACAAAATCCTCAGTAAATACGATATGCATGATATTGTTGTATATTAACTATAACAACATTTTATCCTTCTTTTAGGTAATGTGTTTATTGTATAAGTTATATGGAAATACTAAAATACATGACAATCACTTCATAAATAAAAATGTTTAATTTTTGTATCTATTGGGAGGAATGTTATGAAATGCCTTATTGCTTTGGCAGAGCTACTGTACTTATGAATTAACAGCACCTGTGGTTACCTGTATAAGACCTATAAAAGATCAAGCACAGAAGCTGATAGCTTCTGGGCAAAAGACCTTTTGAGGTCTGATCATTGGTCTAGTCCATGGCCTCACACTCATGTTCATGGGCAGGCAAATTTTACTAAGTGGGTTAACAAAAATATAAAGAAGTGTTGCAAAGTGAAAAGCAGGATATGATGGGGAATCAGCTGAGTTGAATTGAGAAAATAGAGTGAATATTATCATTTTTATGTGTGTATGAAATTCACAAAAGTACATTAAAATAAACTTTATCCCCAAATTGGGACTAGGTAATATTGAATTTATTTTACTTTAAGGAACTCTTACAGATACAGAAAAAAATTGTGACAGCAATAAAAACAAGTCAGAGTCCATTTGGACATGGAAATTAAGAAACTGAGAGGAGAGAGGATAAGAGAGAGGTGAAAGTATGTGTACTTCACTGAAGCCATCAAGTAAAACAAACACTGGAGACATATGCACTGATTTTCTTTGAATAGGGTATTATTCATACATGAAAAGTTTTAACACTTTTGTCTATATGGAAAGCTTTAAAAGTAGCCCAGAAAGCACTTTGATGGCAATAAGTCACAGATTTGTCTTCTTAAATAGTTAGCACTCTGGTATCCCACCTGACCTTAAGAAAATGCCAAGTAATTCTCTGAAAATAGAACTATAAAATGGTAACCTCTTCGAAGGATAGCCTTGTCTGTAACAGGTCCGCAAATCATTTCCATTTCTCAGTAGAAATCAATACCTAACTGTTGTTTAATTGGAGAATGAGGTGTGACCTAATCATCTTGATGAGGTCCTCTATCCAGGAAGCTCATCCCTGGGGAAAACAGGATGAGCCTCAGGAATAAGGAATTAATTGCAGAAAGATAATGAGCATAGTTTCAATCAGGCCAATAGAAAGAGAGGGAGAGAGAAGATGGGATGGAGAACTTAAATCTCAAGGTTCTGATTTACCTACTTTATCATTAATTAGCATGAACTTTAATTAAGCATGACACCAAAGTAGGTACTGTGCCAAAGTAGGTACTATGCTAAACTTATTAGCCAGGCCTGGAAGAGAGACACTACAAACTGAAACCTGGCCTTGGCCTTTTATTTAGAGTCCAAGTGGGAGACGCTCCATACATTGTGTGTGTAACGTAAAGATATTTTCATATATCTCCCTTCTTGTTCGCAATACTTTTCCCACTCCCTTGGCTTATAGACAGGTTTACAGACAAGTTTTTGCTTCAGAGTATATAGACAGGCAATATCTACCCACATACATTTAACTTGCTATGTTAAAAAAAATGAAACATACAAATAGGCAAGCAATCACAATGTAAAACAGTACTCTGATTATCAGGCTGTGGAAACACACGTGACTCATGTTTAGATCAAGACCTATGTGATGGTACCTCAAAGAACTGTACAAAGTATTAACATGATCTACTTTCAATTTCCTGATATAAAATAATAGGGGGAATGCCTCTCTCATAGTAGCTATGATTTTAAAAAGGGCTAATTGAGAAAATGTGCGCGGAACAGGACATTGACTGTATTAAAAAGTCAATATATAAATATTGATGGGGTATTCTTCATGATTATGGCTAGTATTTAGTTCCTGACTTTGAGCGTAAATCAGTTAACAAATAAATACATTTAAGATTCAGTGAAAATAAACCTATGGGATGTTCTAAAAAGTCAAGGACCATTGGTTATACTATGGAAACATATTATAAATTTACTCATATACACGTACTTGGGACCAATAGTCAAATAACATCATGAGAATAACATAATAATTTGACAGATTTTTATTGTATATTTACCACATTAGCAAGAGCT
Organism: Grammomys surdaster; assembly: GCF_004785775.1. Taxonomy (NCBI): domain Eukaryota; kingdom Metazoa; phylum Chordata; class Mammalia; order Rodentia; family Muridae; genus Grammomys; species Grammomys surdaster. Next base: position 1,150,318 of record NW_021620607.1, on the reverse strand, counting down.
CAAAAGAAAACCGAGCTAAGAAGAATTCTGAGAGAAATAAACCAACACTCACTCTTTGACCAGGTACCATTTTAGCAGGAGAGGCACTCACAAATGAGTAACTGTTATTCAACTTGTAGTATCTATGTCTCCACAGAGTAATCATTATTTGCATGGAATTGAAGGAGTCAGAAAAAAACTAAGTATCAGTATTAATCAGTGGATAACTTGAGGAATGATGTTCAGAGCAATGACATTATGGCATGGGTTTTGAATGGTCAGATGTGTGTAAGTTTGTGCCAGAGTGGTCACACATGGCACAATATCTAGACATGAGGTCAATTAAGGCTGAGAAAGGTGTTGAGGTTTACAGAGAGCAGTCAAAGTTTTCTTTAGAATGTTAAGTCTGGTAGAAATAAATTCAATATGTTGGCATTAGGAATTGTGGAGGCAGAAGTTGGGATATTTCAGGTAAGAGCTAGAGCTCAGACTGAAGAGAAGAGAAAATTTGAATTTGGCACACAATGCTATTGATAATATCCTTCAGATAAATTCCAGGGGATGTCAAGATTCAGAATCCAGTGTAAGAAGGAAGTCTGTTTTGTCTGTTTTACGCTTTTAAGAAGCTTGATATTTAAAACAGCCTGGAGACTGGAGGGAGTGCATGACACTAAACGGAAGATGTCTTGTCCCTTTTTTACAGTAATAATATACAGAAAGTCCAGTAAGTGAATCAGCATGCACAACATAGGAAACAGCTAAATGATATGGATTCCAAAGAAGTGGAATAAAACCAACCCACAAGTATCAGGAATGGTCTTCGCAATAGCAGGATCAGCATCTTCTCTAGTCATTATAGAATGATTTAGTCTTAAGGAAAATATCACTCACCTCTCCAATTCTTTTCTTGTTCATTTTCTGATAAAGTTGATATTGTGAAGTCATGGATATTTAAAATCTAACTGCTTGGGTTACTGTATCACATAGATGTGAAGAACAATTAATAAGGATGGTGTAGAAATTAGGCAAAGTCACAGTTTGTGTAGATCATGTGCCTTTCTACTTTCAGCATGAAACGCTTAAGTTGTGATAACCCAATTTCCATTTGGTGAGTCTCAGCGGGTAGCATAAATACATATTGTACCTCTCCATGGTTCTGAATGCCTTTTAGGTTTGTTAAGGTTATGTGATTTATCTCTTTTATTATGAGGATATTGCAAATCTTTTTCTGAATGTAGTAGATACACTGTTAATAACTCAGCACATTTTGGATCCCATGTAAATATTGAACATACAGATGGTTATGTCACTGATGACTTAGAAATTATTTGTGAAAATAGAAGATACGTGAGAGAATCTTGTGTTAATTGTGAAGTCCTGTAAAGTCTTGAGGGAGAGGGGACTCCTCCTTTCTAAAAAGATCTGGTAGATGTCAGTCCAGAACAGTTGTAGCCTGGGAGGGTACAGAGAATCTTGGGGCATTCACAGCTCTAAAAACTATTGTATAACACATTTTTCTTTAGCAATTCAATCAAATGAAGTTCAGAGTCTCCCAAGACCATTTAACCTCAGTCCCCATTTGTTCCTTCTGTTTTGAAATTAACCATAGTGCTAAAAGATATAATTCCCTCTTGATATGATCCTGACTTGAATGAGTCTAAAGGCCAACAGAACTGATGTGAAGTCTAGCATTGTCCTTTCTAAGAAACTGTCAGAATGAATCTCTAGACATAGAAAGACACAAGAAAATTATTTTTGAAGTCTCCGATTAAACACAGTAAATTAGTTAAGTGATACTACTGAGATTTGTCCTGTGGAAGAAGAGTTCAGAACTCCAGAGAGAGCTAGTTGGAGACTTGAAGAAAAATTCATTCTATCTGATTTAACAATACACATTGGTGAAGAAAATAGGCAAGTGTGAAAAGAAATCTTAGAAGTTACAGGTCTGATTCTGCTTTTATGAAACCAGAAGGGAAAGAGTTTTATTTTTCAAGAGGCTGAAGATGACACTTTGAGGGCTGTAGAAAGCTTGACGAGTAAGTAGACAGTGATACTCTCTACCCAGGGTACTTCAGACAATTGTCCTGCTGGTTCACACAGGGCCTTGCTTAATTCCCGAATAAAGCCATTTTACCATGTAACATATTTTAAGGAAACATGGCTTCAGTGACAAAAGGGCATCTATGCTTGTGTGTGCTTTAGTTTGTGTTTGTATGTGTGTGTTTGTGTCTCTGCATGTGTTGTATGTATGTCTTCCTCAAACACATTCCATCTTAGGTTTTTGAGACAGGCTCTCTCCCTGTACTTGGAGGTCACTACTTTTACTAGACTGTTTGGCAATTAAGCTCCAAGGATCTTCCTGTCCTTGCTGTGATTCCAAAACACGGTGCAAGAGTTATACAGAGATATTACCACTCCCTGCAATCATATGTGTGTTGGTAATCTGAACTCTCATTCTTGCATGGCAGGCCCTTTTCTTATGTGCTCATTTTCTCCATGGCTTCTCATGGCAATGCTTTGTAGCTCCTTTAAGTCTAATTTTTAAATATCCTCCCCTTGCCATCACCCAGGTCTTCCATTTGAAACAAACAAACAAACAAACAAACAAACAAACAAACAAAAACCCCAGTGAGACACCACTTTTCTTGCTAGCTTTCTAGAAGACATGAAGTTCTCATTGGGCCATAATTGGAAACCAAGCTGAAAGCTTAACGATTAATCCCCAGTGAAAATATATGAATATATCAGAAATGTTATCAGCTGCATTTTTTCACTAAACTTCTGCCAGCTTTTGCAATGTTTTATGCAGAGATGTTGGCATATTCAATAAATCTTGACTGGCTGTTGTCCAGGAGAAATTATCGCCAGCCCGCTGAAGGATCTCTGGATTCTTTTTAGGAAAGAGAGGGGAGAAGGCATGGGTTCTGGTTCATTCTGAGTTGTGCATTATACATTAAATTAAAATATATGTTTCACCCATTTAGCGGTCTGAATAATAAAAGCTGTATACAGCTGCAGCAACTCTGCTCTATGCATTTTAATGACTGATTTGTGAATATACTAGAATTATAGCTGCTATTCAAATATTTTCCCATTTTAAGAAGTCACAAATCCCTCCCTTTAAAAATGCACAGACAAACAGTTTATAATCTTTTAATAATTTGTACAAAAGAGTTTTAAAGCTTAGGATATGGGGAAATTATTTGTTTTAGGACCAGTAAATACAATGGGCTTGTCAATATGGTATTTAAATAACTGTCAAAATATTTGGAGTGTCTCTAACAAAGGGAAGTTAACTCGATTTCTGCATTCAAATGAATTCTAAATAGAAAAAGTGATATACAGTTCAAAAAGCAGCATTAGACTATAAAGCACCTTTCCGTCTCTCCCAGGAATTATGATCTACTGCTCAAATAGACTTTTAAATGGTTGCTGAGTTTTCAGGCTTCTCAGATGTTCATGCTTAAATCAGTTTGCACTAGTTAAGTAGAGTCACAATTAGAATTGTAATTTCTTTTCTCTCTGTTTTTAACCAATTGTGAAGAAAGCTAATAAAATTGGAGAATGAACATCTGCAGCCTTTAATATGATAACTAGGTTTCAGAAGGGTGGAAAAAGCTTTGTTAACCTCTGTAGTTCATTTCTTTTCTGTCTCTCTCTCTCTCTGAGCATAACACCCATTTTGATACTGGAGCCCTATGCTCTTTGTGTAATGACTCATAAATCACAAGCCAGAAGATTTCTCTAATGGGCTCAAAAAACCCAGGAAAATCAGATTCAATTTATAAGGAAGAATGATATAACAAAAGTAATAGTATCAAAGCTTCAGTTTCTTGTCAAAATGTACAAAAGTATGTATCAGCTAAGCAAAAGTCCGGGATGTCTATGATTAATGTAAGAAAATTTTCCATTGCTTCCTATAAGTTCAGATAGTCTTTTGGGGGCTGGAAATGGGTCCGTAATGTGGGAGTCTTTGGAATCTTTATCAGAGCTGAGGACCTGAATGAATCCCCTTTATTGTCTGCTCATTTCATCCCCAAATAACCCTCAGGATCTTAATACAGCCCCTAGGATCTCGTTTTACAAAGGATGGTTTCAAAGAAAACAATTGGAAGAAATTTCAGGAGGAGGGGAATAAAATTTTATTTCTAATGCATCTATGGTTTTACAACAGGGGCAATTCAGACTTTCTCCTAAGCAGTTTTTGGCATCTGCAAAGCGATCTGAATGTCTGTTATGAGTGTTAATTTAGGAGATACCATTTAGGAATTAGTTTTCTAGAGAAAAGATCAGCAGAATTTTTTTTTTGTAAAGAGTCAGGTAGTCAATCTAGCTTTTGCAGACCTCCCAGAGATTCACTGTCATAATTATTCAACCTGGCCACTGAACTGCAGAATCTACCAAGATAAATGTGTGTATATATATAGCACATTTCCCATAACCGGAGTTTGGAAACTTCTATTATAAAGGAAAGATGATCAAACAGTGAGTATGTGTATAGGCAGGGTATATGATTGCATTTGAGGGTTTCTTTCAGAATTTTCTATGGAAAGTTTCATTCCCCACAACAGTTTATAAGAAGTCTTTTTTCCTCTGGGCCTGTCAAAATGGCCCAATGGGTAAACACACTTGCTTCTAAGGCAGAGACCCGATCTCACTTGAGCTCACTGGAATTTATTCTGAGGAGAAACAGAATATGGCATAGGAAATGATGCTATCTTCCTTACCCTCAATTATATAGAACTTGGTAGGTAACTAATAAGAACTTAATAATACAGCATTTGGAGAAGTTACAGCCCATACAAAGAGCTGGCATTTAGAGAGAATCCTGTATGATAATCAATACAGAGAGCATAAGATTAATTTCTCAATTAAATCCATAACTGCACACCTCAAAACTCACTGAAAGCAGTCATTTTATTTCAATTCCATATCATAGATCAAAAACCTCATTGCCAGGGCTGGAAAAATGACACAACAGTTAAGAACACTTGCTGATCTTGCAGAGGATGTGGTTCGCTTCCCACATCAGGCAGCTCAAAATGATCTTTAACTCCAGTTCTAAGGAATCTGAAACTCCTCTGGACTCCACAAGTCACACGCATGAATGCAGTATACATACATACATACATACATACATACATACATACATACATACATGAAGGAAAATCACTCAAATATATAAAATAAACATTGTAAGAGCCAGAGGATCAGGGGTTTGTGTGAGGCTGTCTCCTAGTAATCTCAGAAGCTACATGCATACAGTCTTATCAACATGACTGCATAAATGTGTCATAAAGAAAATGATAGACATGATGACATGGACAAGGGAAAGTCTGGAAGTCCTCAACCCTACGTAAAGAACTACAGGCAATTAACAAAAGTTAACATTGTGAGAAATTGTTTTTCCCTACAGAAGAGCACATCAACTGTTTATCTAATACCAAATATTTGCACACACACACACACACGCACACAAAACAACAATAACAACAACAATTACTACTGAAAAATAGGCTGCGAAACTGAAAATGAATAAGGAGGGGTATGCAGGGTTTGAAGAGAGGAAAAAGGAGGGAAAAATGTACTTCTATTAGAATGTCCGAAATAACAAAATAAATCTTTAAAGTTCTAACAGCAATGTAGAACAGAGATAGAAATAAAAGAATTCATATGGGTTAAAAATGAAAATGACAGAAATCTTGATGGCAAGTTACTAGAGGATGCTCTTCTTTGAAGCCACGCTCCATCTGCACTCCAAGCCTGAATACTGTATTTCCAAACAAAACATATCTGCAAGACCATCACAGAATGTGCAGACTTATATTATCCCAGTCTCTGGCTACAAAGAGCAGGCTGGGGACATGCCAGCCTTCCAGGTAATTAGCACTTCTTGACTGCAGTGGCTGAAAACTTGTCTGATCTCCAATGGTCCTTGCCTTGTTCATCTAAGCTGATTCCAGCCTCATTTCATAAGTTGTCCTTCTGCCTTGCTGAGCACTGCTTTTGACTGGAGAGATCATGTAGATTCCCCTTCCCTCAATTTACTTACTCTTTTTTTACCAGATTGAAAAATAAGACCCTATCTGAAGCCTTTTAACTTTATGAAAAGGCAGAAAGCAAAATGCAAAAAAGCATTGGAAACTAAAACTTTTTAAAAAGATACGTGTATGTATACATTGTTACCTGGTATGACTAGTATCAAAATTCGTGCTGCAGATTTTTATCAGCTAAAAATGGCAATGAATAGCTGTAATCTCAGCACTTGGGAGATGGAGGTAGGAAGATCAGATGTTCAAGGCTAGATTCCCTCAGGTACATAGTGAGTTTGAGGCTGTCTTTGGGTATTAAGCCTAGTGTCCAATAAAGCAGAACCCAATATGCATGAAAGAAACATTGTTCTGAGACATAACTACTGCCCTAGATTCTACTAGGATGACTGTGTTGTATGTACTGTTTACCCCTCTGTTGTCTTTTACCAGTAAGGTTCTGAAACCTTCTGGCTTCTGAGTATGGCTTAGTTAATGACCCTCTAATGGGAGAGTAGGAGTAGTTTTGGTAGTGGTTACATTATTAATAATACTTATTTGCTAAGTGTATATCATATACTTTGCATATGTTAACCCAAAGGCTTCACCTAACACCTCTATTATAGGAGCATTGACATCATCTTCCCGTTGGATATAAAATGGCAGAAACAGAGAAGCTGTGCTAATCTGCCCCAGGTCTCATAGTTCCCAGGAGCACCACTAGGTAGTCCCGAACATCAAACCCATTCAGTCCAGCAGTCTGCGTGCAATGCACTTTGATCTGCTGTGCCAAAGTTCCCCCTGTCTTTCTTAGGGGCCCATTTCATTAGATATTTAATATTTGAATGTTCTCTCTCAACTAGAATTCAAACTCCTCGATGGCAGGGATTGCCTCCCCAGTGCTTTCTACCCAGGAAGGGTCAACATAAAAGCATCTATGGCAAAGAATCAATAGGTTAAAAAAGAGAACTCTGAAATTCGGGAACTTACTACAGACTCTTCAGGTAAAGTTTCCTTTTGTTCTATCTTGTGTGAAGTTTGTTTAACTTTGTGTGACCCGACAGTTATTAAACTCTGCCTCCCTGGGTGAAAATAGCCAGGTGCAAGTATATGTAGTGTCCTATCAATGACTAAAGGTGAAGTTGACTTTTGGCTTCTATATATTAAATACTCTTACCTGCACAGTGGAGATGAGCTATGGATGTCACATTTGACTCCCTCTTATGGTTTCTGGACTAGTTACCAGTGCTGGTCCCATCCTGCAGATGAGAAAACTGCCATGTTGTCATCTTAGATCAGGACATAAGGAAGTGAATGGTCCGTTGTAGTGACAGTTAGGTACATTGCTTTCACACCTCAGAACTTTCTTCATGTATTTCTCCTTGATGATGGCTTTCTCTGCTGATTTTTTAGGATGATGCCAGAGTTCTATTTTGAAGATACAAGGCACTAACTTCTGGCATCCTTTCAGCTGACACTTCTCGCACCACTGATAGATGCAACACACACACTCTGAATGTTCTTCCCTCTGTTTACCACAGTCAGTCCTCACTGTTCCTAGAGCAACAATGTGAATTTATAGTACTGGGGAAGTTGAGGTTCAGAAACATTAAGGAACTTACGCAAACTCCTTAATAACCTCTGGCTGAAGTGGTGTTCAAATACAATTCAGCTGACAAAAGAACTCAAGTTCATACTTAGATTCCCATTCTGTAAACTAGTTTACCCAATTTCACTATTTTAAGAACAGATTGCAGTGCATTTTTTAAATATTAAAATAATTCATGGAACTTTTTATAACGGAAATTACTATGTACTAGCTCACTGAAGTGAGATAAATAAACTGAGTGTTCCCAGATTTACCAGTGGTTCTTTTATTTTTTGCTGAAAATATTTACTGTGTGGAATATTCATCCTCTACATTTCTTTTCTGAGGCCATTTTGTTGCAGTTAATCATATTTATTAGGAAAGTATAGCATAAAATACTGAATTAAAAATTAAATGAAATGAGAAGACAAAGGTTGAAAATGTCATGTAAAACCTTCAGCAACACATAAAAGTCAGATCAGGAACTTTATTGTCTTTTAGGAATCATTAATTATTAATAATCACTAGTGAATAAAAACAAATATTTCTATGTCACATCTTTATTTATTAGGAATGAAACAAGATGAGACCCACCCAGCACCAACTCATTCTGCTTGAGTCTTGAAAATTTGAAGAGCATCAATATGATTTTTTTTAAAAAAAGAATAGTACTTTCTGAGCATTCTGATTGATTGAAGGTTAAAAAGAAATTCGTCTTTTTCCTTTCCTTGGGCTTAAATCCTGTGGGGAAGTCTCGAGATCTTCAAATAGCTCCCTCCAAGGGAGAAAAATCCCAGTATTTATAACATGCCACCTCGGTGCCTGGGGACTCCCTGTCATCTCACTTTGGAAAAGTAGTTGGAACTATGCAGATCACGAAGATTGGGCAATAAAAATCTACCAACATCAAGCTAAAGAAATCTATTACTCACCTCTGCTCTTAATAGAGTTGGATCTTTGATTTCACCCTGCAAAAAACCCCTAAGATTTATTTTGCTTACTTGAATCTCAAAGCTTGAGTGGTCTCCGATTTGGGAAATGTAAATTCTGCCTCCCTTTAAACTAAATAATACTTCTATTTATAACACTTGTCATAGCCTTTACAAGCCTTTTTTCCTTCCTTGCACAGAAAGTGCTGCAGTATTCCTCCTCTAATGTTCTTAGCAGAATATGTTTAGATTTATTAGAGAATAGGAAAAAAAAAGAGGCAGTATCTCAGGGGTGCAGGAGTGAGCCTGGAGAACTGCTGCCCATTACAGCCTTTTACAAATGAGAAGGGGGAAAAATCCATCTTGTTCGTTTGTAAATTCACGTGGAACCTCTGTTGTCATTGAGCTGTTTGATAGCAAAAGCATGCTGTGAGTTTTGTTTTAAGACAATTCCCATTTCTCAGAACGCTCCTATTGTTTGTGTATCTATCATTTAGAAAACAAGAGGGTGACAAGAGAGGCCAAATACCAGCATAAGCAGGTAATAGGCAATCCAGCTTCCAATTTTTATGTGTGAAAGAATTTCTCTGTTGAGCTGGGAACAATTAGACACAAAAGAATGTAGCTAGCCACTGGGTGGCACTGTTGCTCCACCGAGCGTCCATAGAAAGAGCATTTTTTCTTATATTAAAAAAGAAAAGGAAATGAAGGATGATTGTGCCTTAAAGAAATTAGCATTGTCTAAATGGGAAAATTGGTTTTCCTCTGCTTCTTTGATTTCTTTTTTTGTGTGTGTACACTAAACATCTCTTGACCAAGGTATTACAATTCTATATTCAAGTGCCGATATTAACTGTGTGCCTAGTGCTTCCTATGTTTTCCTGCTCGTGATACTGATTCCTTTCCCAACCCAGTAAGGAGAATATTACAGGTTGATTAGCAATGCTTGATAGGAGAGTAGAATACTGGGATGGTGGAGGGATAGATAGTCTTGTGTTAGCTTACATTTAGAACTCTAAACCCAACATAATGACTCATGCATACGCTGTCAGTCTTGAAAGAATGAAGTAAGACGATCACTGTGAGTTCAAGGCCATCTTCGGCAAGTGTAAGATTTAGTCTCAAACAACCAAATCGGAAAAAATAAAAAAGCAAAAAACAAGTCCGGAGCTCTAAATACTGTGAACCAATCATAAGTCTGTATTAGCATTGAGGCCAGAAGAGAGAAGCTAGAACAGATATAGAAGTAATACCGGGTGATATGTGGAGATAGAATATTGATGCATATTGTCCGGATCTGGTAATTTGAATAGGACCTGAATTAATTATGTCCTTCTTTCTTTCTTTACTCAGTACATGCAGAGTCTTAAATAGATTACAAGAAACTGATACCCTTAGCACCAATACTGGATTAGAGTCACCGGTGCTAAAGGGTGGAAACAAATCTGTGAAGTGCTCATTACTTTTTTTAAACCTCAAAGCCAAAATTACATAGCCATCTTAGAGTTCTGAATGCTATATGTAAGTGATTTCTGATCTATTATGATTATTCACCACACAAAGAGTGACTCATTGTCTTTTTCTACCTCTCTGTGAACCTTCTGCCATTCTATAACATATAGAGTTTATTAAACATACTGGACAGTTTCTTATCATCAAGAAAATGGTTATTCCTATTGATGACGTGAATTTTTAATTTTATTTTCGTTTACTAAATGTAAACATAAGCAACCTTTAACTTTATTCTGCTCCACGTAGAAACCACTTTAGGATTTAAGAAATATACCTTCTTTCCAGTTCAATAGCACTTACACATGAAGCGCTCAGAAGGTCATTATGGCTTATGAATATTTTCTCTTGTGTGCCATTGCTCTAAATATTTCATACATTTAACCTTTCCAGTAAGTATTTAGATAAATAATCTTCTTTCCACTGATGAGATGATGCAAATGAAATGGGAGCCGGTCAAATAGAATATACTGATCTCTAAATTGGCTGATAATCTTGTTTTCTTCTAACAGAGCTTAGATATTTCGAAACAAAGAAGTCTTTCTCTACTCACTCAGAAGTCTGTTTCTCATGCCTCATTCTTTCTGAAGTAATAGAGACTAAAACACCTTTCCTTCATAGCTAGCCATAAACCTAATATTAGTTCAAATGATCACACCCTTTCCTGTCAAAAGGGTGTCCACAAGGAATTTGAGAACCTTGCTTTAGCAGAATTTTGATCCATAGTTGGGACTCAGTAATGGTACAAACGAGAGACAAGGAAGAAGCTGTACAAACAGGTGTGCAATGGCTTTTCCACTCCCTCAAATTTCATTATCTCACGGTTTTTGTCCATTTATGTTGCTACATAATTGTTCTTACTTGAATGAGTCTATAGTTAAGCATCAAACAGCTTCTTACCTCTGTTTTGAGTAGTCAGCCTGAAGACTTCTAGGCCACATAAAGTTTTTATTAAATAAATTTATTATGCTATGTTCTCTTCACCTGTCTCTGATATGCGGTATGGATGGTGAGCTTAGTGATGAATGAAGAAAGCACCCCAACCATTTCTTCCTAACTCACTGAACGTCACCGAAATGTGTTTGCAACATTTGTTTAGAAAGGCGACTAAGCCAGTATTGTAAGAAGAATGGAATAACAGTGGAAGTTGCACTTCATGTAGCAAATGAGTAGCATTTAATAAGGAGCATGGTGGCCATGTTGTTACCAGAATGTGTCCTTGGGGAGCCTTTTCTTGCTTCATCCTCTTCAAGTAGCTTGTCACAGTATTCCCTATATCCAAACAGGTTTCTTTCCCTGGAGGCTCTCTGCAAATATAATATTCTATGACTCATTACATTTACATTGTCCTTCTAATGTCTTACACAGGACACTGCCTTGGCTGATCACCTGTCTCTGGCTCTGATCCAGATAAAACTAGGCTTGTGTGGCGACTAGGGGAGGGCAAAACTTTTGTTGAATGGCAGAAAACCAGTGAAGGGGTCTGAGATAAAATAACACAATCACTAGCCCCAAAGATATCCATATTCTAATTACTAGGGTCCATGAATATTTTATCACATATGGCCAAAGGGACTTTTCAAATATATTTGTCTAAAGGTGTCTTAGGTGAGTTTATCTTGGATTTGGCCCTGACATTATCACCAAGAATGCTTATAAAACATAGAATCAAAAAGGAAGGGGAAAGCAAGGAGATGATGGGGGTGGGGGTAAAGACAGAGAGACAGTGGCAAAGAGAGATAAGAGACAGAGAAAGACAGAGAGACAAAGAAACAGAGACAGTCAGGGAGTGAAAGATGAGAGGAACAGAGAGACAATGATATATAGACAGACAGACAGACAGACAGACAGACAGATAGACAGACAGAGTTAGACAGAACATGCATGCAAGAGAGATCCAAGAGACATGTGATGTGTCTGCTTAAAGGATACATTCTCCCCAAGTACCTGAAAGGAAAATGCTGCCCTACAGGTGTATTTTGGGTTCATCTCTGGGTGTGTCCTGGCAAGAGATTAACTACCTTGACAGTAAGGTACTAGTATAATTTCTCAGAAGGGGAAAATTTGGACAATCTTAATAGATAGAAGAGTATCATCAATGTCTTAGGCATTCAGTTTGGGGTGTTGTAATAACATATTTAAGACTGGGTACCTTATTAATAACAGAAGTGAATTGCTTACCAGTGTGGAGTTTGGAAAGTTCAAGACCAAGGTGTTAGCAGATTCAGTATCTGGTGAGGGCATCCTTCCCACTCCAGAGACAGCCTTGCATTGTATATTCATGCAGAAGGAAGGTCAGACAGGTTAGCTCGTGCCTCTCTTATGAAGACAGCAACTTTCCTCACTGAGTCCTCCTGACTTAATTACTTCCCAATGATTTTGCCTCTTAATCCTTTTGCCATGGATATTTATGCATCAAAAATGTTGATTTTGAGGCAGTTGGCACAGATATTCAGATTACATGTAAAGAAAGGCAGGATGTTCCAGCCAGAGTAACTGGCAAATTCAAAGACAGAGAGTTCCAAAGAAGGGCCAAGGGCCTGGAGACTGTGATTCCTGCTTGCCTGAAGTTATGATAGGTTTCAGGGAAACAGGAACCTGAGCTCTGGCTTCACTCCTCAAAGCTCTCTGTGGTACAGAGAGAGGGATCTCTGGTATCACTACTAATCACCAGTGTGGTAAGACCAACACCAAGGCCTGACTTTCCGCTTCAGGACCACACATAGACCTCAGGAGTCTCCTGTGGACTTGCCTCTGTGTATTTCTCTTCCCACAGAGATCAAGAGAAAAACCCCTAACTATTTGCTACAGGAAAGGATGAAAGAACGAGAGCATGGGTCACCATTAAAAATAAGAAAGTCACTTGAAAGAGATAAAACTGCTTCTGGTACCTCAGATAGAATTTTTAGCTAACATTAGGAAGTGAATGAGAAAGAGAGCAAATTATCAATTTCAGGTTTGACAAAGGCATATAAAGGAATGCCTTTTGACCCTTACAAATGTGTCTTAGGCTTTTATCACTTTTTAAAGTATATATATGTTATAGCAGGGTGGAGAAAATGAAATTGGTAAGAGATTTCATCTGAAGGGAAAGATTTTAACTCTTTATGGAAACTGTTGTGATAAGCCAGCCTTCTTGGAGGCTAGTTTTGCAAGACCAGATGCAGTTGTCTCAAGCTTTTAAAAAAAATGCACATGGCAAGAAGAAGAGAAGTAAAGGGGAAGTCAAAGGAAATTTTTAGTATGTGGTATGGACTCCTCTCGACGACGCTACTCATCACTGAGGAATATTCCAAATGTCTTATGAAGGGAAGAATCAGAAGACGTTTGCCAGCAGAACAAACAGCAGTACATACCTAGGTTTCTGCTATCTACTATCTGCCCTGACTCCGATCCTGCTAATTCGTTGATGTTTAACTATCTGCATTACTTTGTACAGACTGTAGTTGACACAGCGTTCCTAGGAAGTCAGCTTGTAGACAAGACAAAGTGTGAGCTGAGAGGAAACATGAGTGAAAAACTTTCCTGGACCTCAATGAACAGCAAACAAAATCAAGCAATTAAGATAAATGGCAGTAGAAACAACATTTTTTAAAGCTCATTAATAAAAAAAACTCACCATACCACCTCATTACTCAGTGTATGATGCAGAATGTAAAATCAGTAATACAGATTGTTTTTTTTCATCATGTTTATAATTTCATCACTTTGGATTTGGCATTATTTCTTAAATAGACCCAGTTAAACACACCAACGCATGCGCGCGCACACACACACACACACACACGTTGATTTTCCATTTGTCTAAACTTTTTGACCTTTAAAATGAACTTACTCTTGTTTTGTTATGTCTATTTTTGTTTTGTTGCATGCATATATGTGTACCATATGCATATATGTGTACCATATGCATGCAGTGCTGGTGAAGAGGGTGTTTAATCTCATGGGACTTCAGATAGAGATGGTTGTGAGCTGCCATTTTGGTGCTGAGACCCAAACCTAGCTCTTCTATATAGGAACAAATACTCTTAGCTACTGAGGCACTTCTCCAGTGCTATTTTTTTTACAGTGTGTTGTACATCTTTGTCTTAAATATTAGTCAAGAGTAAAATCATATTACATAAGATTCATCAGTTTTCTACACTTTATATATTAATTAAATACATTAGGCACAAATTGCTTGCCATCTATGTTGAGAGAACAGATCACTGTGAGGGAAGAACCCTTAGTAGATGCGTCTCAGCCAGGGTAGTGTTTCCTGACTCCTGCATCTATGTTCTTGCAGAAGCTCAGGTAATCTTGAAGCTGAGATTTGTGATTCGTCTTACTTACTTTTCACTTCTTGTTCTCTTTTGTCTCAGGGAGTCTTTGGCTCTAGTGGGTAGATCAGGTTGAGAATATTGATCCATGTTAGTCACTGCCTTTCCTGCTACCTATTTGTTATTCTTCCTGAAACGTAAAAGCAGGGGAAATGCTATCATATTATTTTAAATTTAGGAAAATATTTCTAAGCTAAAATGTCCATAGACAAGAGGTCATTAATTCTAGTGGAGTAACAATTGCAATTGCAGTTTAATTTAAGGTTTTTGTGTGGGATGAGTTTTGTTTTTTATATTTTTATGAATAAAAAAATCTATCTATATGAATAGATATTCCTATAGATTGGCATGCATATATGAAGATATATAAGGATAGGTGACACTATAATAGAATTCTTAACTATGATAATATGTATATTTTAGTCATTTTATTTAATTTACACTCAAAATTTTAATTTATTTTTAATAAAAACTAATGATTGCACATGTTAACAGGTACAGGAGATTTTGAAATATGTCTGGAATAATCTTACAGAACTAAGTAACTTATATAACCTCATATTTTTTTTAATTAGTGAGTGTATTTGACAATTTATTCTTAGGATAGCTCAGTAGGTAAAGGTACTTGCTGCTAAGACTGATAACCTATGTTTGCTTGATGGTAACCATGTGGTAGAATTAACAGAACCTTCCTTGCAGATTTTTAACTGACCTTTGCACACATGTGGCCATATATGTATGTGTGTGTATATGTATATTTATGCATATGTGTGCATTGCATATATATGCATATATAAAATACGTAAATATAAAAAGTCTAGACTCAACAGTTTGAAAAATAGATTGCAAGACATAGTATTTTAATTTATATGAGTTTTGAATTTTGCTACACAATGTTGAATTGGTTAATTATCTTGGGCAATTATTATTATTTATAACCACATTTAGTATTTCCACGAACTTCTAGATTCAGTTAGCAAAGGCAGAACTAAACATTAGAAGGAGAGAAATAATTTTAATATGACCAGAAGTGTGTCAAACTGTTTACTTGTGTTTTTGTGTAAAGAGAACACTCTAGGTAGCTTAACATACTGCACATATGGTAATGTGCTATCTTTGGATTTTGCCCCGCAAGGCTCACATGACACTTGCAGAGACTAATGAAGAGAGAACCCGCCATTGCAGTCATGACTGCATTTAGAAAGTGACAAGGGAACCAAACATCCAAGAGCTAAAGGATTGAGACACAACATAGGAAGGATCAAGAGGTCACAATAAATCCAACATCACCATGCACAAAACAATAATTGGAGGATTATACATGAAAACTATAATCTGGCTTTGTGTGCCAATCATGGGCAATTCATGAACGATGAGATAGCAGGTCCTTTATAAAAGGAACCTATCTGTTCATCTTTGCCTAAGGATTACCAATGGCCTTGCATCTGAGGAAAGCAACTTTAAGTAGTTATGATACATCTCCTTATACTTAACGATTTATAGGACATGATTGTATGCCCTGAGCCTAGCATTTGGCATGGCTGGAAGGTCAGTTTGTCATTAACTGGTTGTGTCTTTGTCTAATCTTTCTAAAATACAAGTGATGATGGTTTTACTGATGGGGATCACATGAGATCATAGGCTTAAGTGTCTCATCCCAAGGCAGCCACTGTCATATTTCTAAACTCAAGCCATATTTTTTTCAATTACTCTGCCACCATGACTGACACAAAACTGTGCCCTGTCTGCTGACATCATCTGAGAGTTCAATCCCTCTAACAAGTATTTGTTTCTTGTAGACTAGTTTCCTACAACTAAAACTTGTTTTAGAAAGAGGAACCTACTTCTCCCTCTTAATGTTTCTTCTACTTATTTATACAGGCTTTCTCTTACTACTAACCCAAATATAATACCTGTCTACCCTGTAGTGATCCATTAGTCTACTGCCATGAGGGTATGACTCAAAGGGTCATGCAATTGAACACATGGTCTCCAGTTAGTGATGTTATCTTAGAAGGCTGTTGAACTTTTAGAAAGATCCTTATCAAAGGAAGAAGGTCACTTGAGGATGATCTTGAGGCTTTATAACATGAACATCACTTCCTGTCTACTCTGTTTCCCAACTGTAGACGTAAAGTAAGCCGCTTCCTCCAGCTCCTGTGAGCATGCCTTCCTCATGATGGACTACCTGCCTCTTTAAACCAGAGTTCCCAACAAACTCTTCAGTTTTACGTTGCTCTTGTTGGATATTTTGTCACAGCAATTGGAAAAGTAATAAACACAATCACCCGATATAATTTTCTCCACAGCATATGTCACTTTATAAAAATTGTCAATTCTACTTTGACATTTTTTTCTGACACCATCCATTCCTGCTGATATCAGTAAAGATGTAGGCTCTGTGTGAGCTAGAACATCACTTAGGACAACTGTTTGAATTACCAAAGAACGCTTAGAATTTAGCATAGCACATCTCACAGTGGAGACTCAGCAATGTATTAAATTATGAAATGCATTGGCATATTGCCTTTTGTCCTATGGACATCATCTCTTGTTTGAACACATGTTCAATATTGGCAATACTCTATACACAAGAAAGATGGGGAATTTAGGCCCTGAGAGAACTGCTCCTGGCTCAGGGCTCAGTGTGAGTCTTCTCTGAGGCCCTGGGAGTCAAAGCCTTTTGCTTCAGTCATATAGGACTATTAGCTTTTACTGCCTGGAGTATGTACTGTCACAGTTGATCATTTGAACTTTCATGGCATCTCAGTGCTGATGTGAGTATTTAAGATCTTAATAGCAAAAGTAAAAAGAATATTTACATAGTCCATAAAAGGACACCTTATGCTTCCATTCAGCATTTTACAGCCCTTCCTCACAGCAGGGAGTAGATTCAGTGAAGCACTACAGTCTTATATTACCCCCGATTCACACCACAGTCAAATGACCACCCTGATTTTAAAACTTCCTGAAGCAAATCAACCGCTGCCACCGGTGCTAAAATGATACTTCTCTCTTAACTCTCAATAAATCCCCCAAATGTTATGCAAATTGAAAAATACCCTGTCAAAAGACTGTCAGAGAACACCTCTCATTCCCAAGGACTATTTGTAAGCATAAAGAAACATCCAGAAAGATGTAATAAATTGTTATAGCACACCGTTCTGGCAACCGTTAATAAATCAATATGAAGGGGAGTTCTGAAGGGCAAAATGTTGCTGTCGGTGGGTGTCCGATTTAATTTTACTCTAAATTAATATTTCGAATATGATGAGTGAGCTGGCAGGAACAGATTTCATGATTAATTCCATGGAGTCGAAAATGCTTTGATGGCACTTTAATAGGTGGGCCACTGATCTAAAAGTGTCTGAAAGGAGCTCACGTGGCCAAGCTCACAAATTGCATGATAATGTGAATCCCACCCAAGGAGGAGATTTACTTTTTATTTTCAAATCTCTTGCGTACCTTGGGATAGATGCGTTTCATCATGCAGGCAGAGACATTTTTATAGTGTTGTGAGCCATGGCTGAATGATACATGCTGTGTGAGGGAGCAGAAAGTACCATTAGGACCCTCTTGTAACTCCTGCCTCCTGGAAGCCACATAAATCAGCTTACAATGGAGCCATTGCTCCCCTGAAAATGAGGGTCCCTACAATGAAAACACTGTATTTCAAAAAGACCAGGGAGATAGAGACAACCTAAGCTCATGAATGAGAAGCACAAAATGGAACCTGACTGTTTATCTTAGGGTTAACTATGACTTTAAACCACTGGTAGCATGACAGTCTGACAGTTGTTTGGCTGGAAGACTATCCTTAGAACTTAGTATTTGTTAAATATTTACTCACGGCAGTAAGGACTTGGCTTAATGACATGGCACTGAAGATGAAGGCAATAGAGTGCTGGTTCAGATGCCAGCTTATGGGCCAATAGTTTGATTGAAGGAGGCTGAGTGGGGCATCAGACATGCTGTGTTGGAACTATATAAGAGGACAGGACAGCTTTTTCTGAGCTCTTCCATGCTTTGAATGGTTCTTAAAGAATAAATAGAGGAGCACATACATATATTTGTTAGTAAACACAGACCTTCAGGTAAGGAGGCAGCAAGCTGGTAGTGCTACCAATAAGGTAGAAAACATGCCCAACCCTTCTATAACACATGGTTCAAGGAAGCTTATTATGGTCAAAAGTTAACTAAAGCTCTCTTTTTCTGCATCTCCTTGACTCCTGTCACACAGCCTAAAGTCCCCGTTCCTATCTTTGACATGAAGTATAGACCACATATTTACTAAGTCTCCTTTCTTCCCATGCAGGATCTCCCTTTCCTGCACAAATCTTTATAGATGCCTCATGTTGTACAGCGAAAGTGATCTTTCCTTCAGTCCTCCAGAGTGCTGGACTGCTGAACTGCTTGTCTACCTGTCTGCCTATCGTGCTAATAAAACCATTATCCAAGGAAGGATTCAACCAATGCCGTTTTCTCAACCCAATCTCCTCCTTTTCTTCCTCTTCTAAACTAAACTATGTTCTGTTCTAAACAGAGAGAGCAGAAGGGAAATCATAATGTGAAACTTGGGGTATATTTGAAGAACGATACTTAGTTTAGCCCGATCAGAGCCCATACTGTTAAGAAGATGAAAGGAACTATGTTAGAAAACTGGGCTTGAAATCAATAAAATGTTTTGAATGCTATGTTGAAATGGACCATCTTCTTTGTGCAAAATTAGTCATGATTCCCAAAGAGGTAGAGACATGATATTTTTCTTCAGGAGACTAGGAAAGCTCAGTTTACTTTAAGGATTATAATGTTAAAAAACATTTTCCTCTATCTCAGTGTCTGTTTATAGCTAATGGTAGCATATATGATCTAACACATGTGCAAGAGCAAAATTTGGGGGAAAATGGTAAGGTCCAGTATCGATTAAATGTACTTCGTGGGTCTTAAGCACATAAAAAAAGAGCTAAGAATCCAGTTAGGAACATTACATGTGGATACATTGTTCAAAGGAGACATCTAAGTTGTGGGAAATTGACTGAGGGTTTTGAGAATGGACAAAGTGGAAAGAGAAGAGATCTAAGGTACATACTTAAAGTATTATCGACTAGGCATGAGAAGGATAATGAGAGGCAAATGAAAAATATTAAGGATGTTTAAAAAATAAGGGGTCAATGATATCAAGTATTGTATAGAGAGTAAATGAGAGAATAAGATATGGCTATTGAAATTTCCAATAAAACATATTAGTTGGCATTGTCAAAGGTTTAGTAGAAGTCAGATCTAGTCTATAAATCATGAGATTATAGGTGGAAACTAAACGCACGGTATATATAGTTAAGTCTCCAAAACAGTGTTCAAGTTTGACTTAAAAAAATACCTCTATTCCCCACACTAGATGAAAATCCAAGTATGTATTCAAAATAAAATTTTAAGCTATTAGTTAATGTCTTAGAGTTTTACTGCTGTGAACAGACGACATGTCCAATGTAAGTTTTATAAAGTAAAACATTTAATTGGAGCTAGCTTGCAGGTTCAGAGTTTCAGTCCATTATCATCAAGGCAAGAGCATGGCAGCATGTAAGCAGGCATGGAGCAGGAGTAGCTGAGAGTTCTACATCTTCATCTGAAGGCTGCTAGCAGAATACTCACTTCCAGGCAGCTAGAACTAGGATATAAAAGCCCACACCCACAGTTACACACCTACTCCATCAAGGCCGCACTTCCCAATAGTGCCACTCCCTGGCCCAAGCTTATACAAAGCATTACAGTTAAACATAACACTTAGTGAATATAAAGGCATGTATACAAATGATAGTCTTCACTCCGCTCTTAAGTACCATCTTGTCCTGTGAACCTGTAGACTTCATGAAACATTAGGATGGTGTAAGGAATCTGTCTTTGTAATCATTTTCATATCTCCCAAGGGTTTATTTGCTTCAGGGGTAGTTATTTGTTATCATAATCAATCCGTGTTCATTGAAGAGTTCATGGAATATTGATCAAGACCCACAGGAGAAATTTAAGAGGTGAGACTTAAAACTTTCACTTGAGTGATTGAATTTGAATCGAAACGTCTTACTTTTAAGTAATCAAAGCTATCAAGCAAGCATATAAGGAGGAGACTTGCTTGTTCAAACAGCTTACATTTTCTTTTGAATTTTGTCGGTTTTGTTTGTTTGGGGTGTGTGTGTGTGTGTGTGTGTGTGTGTGTGTGTGTGTGTGCATGCGTATGTTTCCTCAGTTTGGTTCAGTCAAACTTTTAGCTATAAGTGAAATATTACGATATTTTTGTTTACATTTGAGAATATTTGTTAGAAATTTTAATGCTGTAAAATATCACTTATTGACAAATATTATCTTTAATTAGTATTTACATTTAAAAGAATATTTCTGGAGATTTATACAGAAACTATATTGGAACATGCCTAGATCTTCCTGCTATGTATTTAAAAATTCAAAAATTGCATGATGATTTTCTTCCATTAAACGTCTAGTCAAATCTAGCACCCAAGAAATGCTTTATTATTTTAGTATAAATTGTGAGTCTTCTAATGCAGAAACATTGTCTTTGGGCCTAAACTTAATCTTTATGACAACAAGTGAAGTTGCTTCTGTGTGAATGAGTATGAATAACAAGGAGGAAATGACAAAGTCAACTCCTTTGTGTCGTTTGCTTCACATAAGGGTTGAGCACTTGGTGCAGGCACGTAACTCATGGGTACCACAGTAAACATAAAGGAAAAACATTGTGTCCTATGCTTTTTGTAGGAAAAAAATGTTTTATAATGCTTATATAAATGCTAGGGTAAATGCAAGCTTGTTAAAGCTTCTGCTGGGAGGGAAAAAGAAACCCGAACATCTTTAATTTAGTCCCTCACACATTTTTTTTTTAAATCTACTGAGTTGCATGTTACTCTTTTTCTTTCTTTACTATTGCTACATCAAAGTACACATAAGTGATGTTTAGGATTATTTACTATGCATTGGCATTACACCTTTGTTATTAATATTCATTGAAAATCTTGAAAATTGATTAGCTAATTAAGTGCAAAGACTTTGTTGAGATTCTGCTAACTCATTGTTTTCTTTAATAATCTTCATATACAGAAGATCATTCCCTCATTTTTTTTCACACTTTCCTAGAGGACCCTCCCAGCAAATTATTACTTAACAAGCTCACAGATTTTTGTTAGGCTGCTAGATTACTGGAAGTCTAAACCGTCTGGTTCAAAAGCTAATATCTGAATCTGTAAATTTGCAAGGATGGGAAAGTATCAGACTCATATGAATGAATCTACTTTTCTTCATTCCCGATTCAACAAAACAAGTCTAATAATGGAAGCATCGTAAAGATGAACATTCATTCCAACTGGTCTTGTTCTTTCTGGAATGCAGCTGAAAGAGATGTATTGTTACTCCTCAAGATCACTTTGATTATGGTAATTCTTCCAAAGAAACCAAGTTCTAAACCATGTTGGGGTTTAGTTGCCAAGCCAGGCCATCTCAAGCTCTTCATTGGAGGCACATAATCCTGCCATTTCCTTTTCTATATTTGATCAAACTTAGAGACATCAACTCTTCAGTCTCATAAGAGTAATTTTTAATACTTATTAAAAAAGAGTAATTTTTAAAAATTACATTTAATGTATTTGATCCCAGTTTTGTATTATGTTTCAGAATCCTCTTTATTGTCTCATTTCAGCAATTTTGTTGTCAAGGGAAGGACATATCATAATTTTGAACACAACATTAATAGTTTTATTATATTTGTTTTAATATTTAGCTATTTTTGCATTCAATGTGAATTCTTTTCTCATCGTCCAGAAATTGGACACTTTACTGAGATTGTCAGGCTTGGTGGATAGGGCATTTAACAGTTGAGCCATCTCACCAGCCCAAGATTTCCTTATGAAATTAGAATTCAGCTCAGTTTGAAATTTACATATGCCTTACCTTAGTTATATTTCCACTGATGTGATAAAACACCATGACCAAAAGCAACTTGGTAAGGAATACGTATTTAAGATTTTAAATTTTCTCAAAATACAGATTATGTTACACTTCGTCTATACAGATATGCAGTATGAAGCCAAACAGTTGTTAATCCCTATCACCTTTCCTCATTGTACTGTTTGTTATTCAGTTTCCTTATTCAATTATAAACATAGAAATTATATAGACGTTTTGAAATAAATTATAACAATATTTCACCATTACAGATTTCTTGGTATAGAATTTTAATCCTTTGGTATTTTTTCAAGATTTATTTTAACGTAGAGAAATTTAGAAAAATATTTAATTTATAATTCAAATTTGGCTATGCTCTCTAGCTCTTCAAAGCAGTAGGCCTGTAATAAATCATGTCTATCTCCTCTGCTGCTCCTGTCACACATTTCTGGAAGTTTCTGAGGGAGTAAATCTTTCTATGAATTGAAAAAAATGTATTTTCCGTATGCCTAATTTTGCATTATAAGCTTTCCAGATTATGATGCTTGATTCACAGAACATGTGTTTTAAATCTTGTTATAATCAGGAATTTTTCATTGTATGAGTTTATTTATGTGTCAGAGAACTGGTTCAACTGATGAGCATGTATTTTTTGTCAGTGCCATGCTGATTTTGTTATTACGGCTCTGCCATGTAATTAAAAATTAGTTATAATAGTAATTTCAGCATTGTTTTATTTACTCCAGGTGGCTTTGACTATTTAGGCATCTTTTCTCTTTCCACATAAATTTTACAGTGTTTCTCCTACTTCTGTGAAGAATGGCATTGGAATTTTGTTTGGGGATATGTTGAATCTGTAGATTAGTTTCAGTAATATAGCCATTTCTACAATATTAATTTTGTTTTTATGATCATATGATAATCTTCCACATTTTAATGTGTCCTCAGTTTCTTTCTTTGATCTTTAAAAATGTTTATTGTAGAAATCTTCCACATTCTCAGTTAAGTTTATTACAAGAGAGTCTCTTGAGTTTTTTTGAATGGAGCTTTTTCTTAAAGTCTTGTTTTTAGCATGCTTGTTATCAGTAGTAAGGTTTCTATATTTGTATGTTGATTCTATATCCTATAATGTGTTTATCAGTTATAAGATTTTTATACTGGTGTCTATAGTGTGTCTTATATGTAATATCACACTACAAATAGAAATAATTTGACTTCCGCTTTTCCAATTTGTGTCCTATTTCTTTATTTAATACTCTCTCACCAAGTATGAAAAATGATTAACTATAGATAAAATGCACTAAGGTAAGACCTGAATCAACTAGAGGAGAACAGAGGGAACAGACCAGGTCTTCCAATAAGAACTCAAGTAAACCAGAAAAATAAAACTAAGATTTCATAAATGAATCATAAGTCTACTACATCACAAAGGAAATAATTTAGTAACCATTCAGTCTATAGAATTGCTGAAAGTTATTCTTGGGTATACAGCTAATTAAGTGATAATATCTAGAATATATAAATAACTTGAAGAGAATATTTTACTACATCAAATAACCCAACCAGCACATGATGTGGAAAGTTTTCAACACATTAAATGCAAACCAAACATGAAAAAAAAAGGTGGGTCTCTTCAGCCAACAGGTAAATGGAAATTAAGTGAACACTGAGATTCCATCTCATCCTGTCAAAATAGTTACCACTGAGGAAGCAAATAATAACTAGTGCTGACCAGGATGTAAAAGAAAAGGGAACTCTCATATACTGATACTGGAGAAGTAAAATAGTCAAGATGTAATGGAAATCCATGGAAGTTTATCAAACATCTTACATAGTTGTATCACTCTTGGGTGCTTATAACTGAGGAAATCTAAGTCAGCATGCCACATAGATACTTGCAAATCAATTTCTATTGCTAGAGTATTAATAATAGCCAAAGTATACAATCAACCTCCATGTCCACTAACAAATGAATGAGTAAAGCTTATTTAAATACAATGAAATTAGATATGGTCATTTGCAGGATAATGGATGCAATTGGAGATCATCATGTTCAGATAAATATCATGTGATTTTTAATTCATTTGTGGCCCTGAGACTTTATTCAGATCCTTAATATGATATGTGTGCATTAGATATGAAAGTAGAAGCAAGAATCTCTGGCAGAATGACCTGGAATATAGAGAGGAGAGAAGGAGAGAGAAGATGTTGGAGGGCACATGAAGACAACCAATATGTGTGATACTATAACATAAAAATGTGTTTACATGCAACTAATATGTGAAACCCCTTTCTGTTATGTGGAAAGCCCCTTTCTCTGATGTATCTGCTTTACTATCTATTTGGTAGATATTTATTATGGTCACTCCATGTTTCTTTCAATTGTTCTTAATTTGTGTACATTTTCTCTAACCTTTGTTTCAAATGGAGTGGTAGACATAAATAATCAAATCTGTACATAGTGGAAGACAGTCAACGTTTTCTTTCTTTTTTTTTTTAATAGTAAATGTAGCAAGTAGTGCCAGCAGATATGTTTTAATGGATGAAAGCAGAGAGTTGAAGGAGAGACTTGAAAGTCATGATGGTACTGGGGAGATAGATGCTTATGAAATTGTAAAGATCCTTTCCTTAGGAAATTGCTTACCACCCAAACATGTATGTATGACATCTTTTTAGGTTGTTCCCAGACAGCTATGATATAGTTTTAGTTAGCAATGATTGTTCTCTAAAGTGAAACACTACTAACAAATTGGAAAAATAGCATCCCAGATCACAAAAATGAGAAGTTCCAAAAATTCAAGGAAGGATGTCTGCCTGTTTTCATTGGCTGGAGAAAGCAGACAAGGACAGATTGACTGTGATAGAAAAAATATTGGAAGAGCATTGCTTACAGTGAGAAGCACAACAGGACAGGCGGATTTCAGAGGAACTCTCTTCAGGAAGCTTTCAAGGACTGGAGAGTAGAAATCCAAAGTCAAGGCAAATAGTACTCCCGTTTCCAGAGCTTCACATCTATTTGAATAATTTAGATTCTTCAATAACACTGTCAAGAACTGAATTTCCTTGTCTATTTTCTTTTTACTATTAGTCATTTAAGAGGTTGGGCCAACAATAAGGAGCTGGGTGTTGATGTTTCATTTAACTAGTCACTTACTTTCTCTTTTTGTCATAATAAAAGTCAAAGTTTAATAAAAATTGAAATTAAAATTCACACATATGTGTTTTATTTGTGCTCACTGTGCTCACTAGATGCCAGAAGAGCTCTTCCCTCTTTCTAATTGTCCTTACCCAAAACATCCCTGTTTGCCCAGTGTCCATTGAAGCTGAGGAAAAAAAATAGTTGGTACAGTATTAATTTTTGATATTAAATAATAATTTTTGTAGGAATGGAGGGGCATGAAATTTAGATCTCATCCTATTGATATGTGCAAAAATGAAGTTTGCTTCATTGTGCAAATAGACATTTTCTATCTGCATTCTCCACAGTGAAAACCACAGGTAGCCCATTTGTGACGGGACATATGACCTGTCCCTTCCTATTCTTGTTACGATTAGTGAACAAATTAGTGGACTATATACTATCCTTCCTGAACAATGTGGTCATTCTTCTAGCTTCAGACCATGAACATATAGTACACTGGTGACTCTTTTATGTCTAAGTACATATCCACGTGTCAACTCTTCTGAGTCCTATGGGATCATTGATCATAAATTACTGCCTCTTTGTTGTGTAACAAATAGGTTAAAACAATGATCAAGAAGCCACCTTTTCAAGGATCAAGTGACCATAAGAGTGTGGGTTCATTTCTGGGTCTTCAATTCTATTCCATTGATCTTCCTGCCTGTCTCTGTACCAATACCAGGTAGTTTTTATCACTATTGCTCTGTAGTACAGCTTGAGGTCAGGGATGGTGATTCCTCCCGAAGTTCTTTTATTGTTGAGAATAGTTTTCGCTATCCTAGGTTGTCCAGTGGAAAAAGGACAGCATTTTCAACAAATGGTGCTGGTTCAACTGGAGGACAACATGTAGAAGAATGAAAATTGATCCATTCTTATCCCCTTGTACAAAGCTCAAATCTAAGTGGATAAAGGACCTCCACATAAAACCAGATACACTGAAACTAATAGAAGAGAAGGTGGGGAAAAGCCTCGAATACTTGGGCACAGGGGAAAAGTTCCTGAACAGAACTCCAATGGCATATGCTCTAAGATCGAGAATTGACAAATGGGACTTCATAAAATTGCAAAGTTTCTGTAAGGCAAAGGACACTGTCAATAGGACAAAACGACAACCAACAAATTGGGAAAAGATCTTTACCAATCCTTCATCTGATAGAGGGCTAATATCCAATATATACAAAGAACTCAAGAAATTAGACTCCAGGCAACCAAATTACCCTATTAAAAAATGGGGTATAGAGCTTAACAAAGAATTTTCAACAGAAGAAACTCGAATGGCCGAGAAGCACCTAAAGAAATGTTCAGCATCCTTAGTCGTCAGGGAAATGCAAATCAAAACAACCCTGAGATTCCATCTCACACCAGTCAGAATGGCTAAGATTAAAAACTCAGGTGATAGTAGATGCTGGCGAGGGTGTGGAGAAAGAGGAACACTCCTCCATTGTTGGTGGGACTGCAAGATGGTGCAACCACTTTGGAAATCAGTGTGGCGGTTCCTCAGAAAATTGGACAAAGCATTACCCGAGGATCCAGCTATACCACTCCTAGGCATATACCCAGAAGGTGCTCGAACATATAATAAGGACATATGCTCAACTATGTTCATAGCAGCCTTATTTATAATAGCCAGGAGCTGGAAAGAACCCAGATGTCCTTCAACTGAGGAATGGATTCAAAAAATGTGGTATATTTACACAATGGAGTATTACTCAGCTATTAAAAACATTGAATTTGAGAGGTTCCTAGGTAAATGGATGGAACTAGAAATTATCATACTGAGTGAGGTAAGCCAATCACAAAAGAACACACATGGTATTCACTCACTGATTATTGGATATTAGCCCAGAACCTTAAAATGCCCAAGATGCAACTCACAGGCCACATGAAGTCCATAAAGAAGGAAGACCAAGTGGGGGTGATTCGGTCCTTCTTAGAAGGAGCAACAAAATACTCAAGGGAGCAAATATGGAGACAAAGCGAGGGACAAAAACTGAAGGAGGGGCCGTCTGAAGACCTTTCCACCTGAGTATCCATCCCATGTGCAGTCACCAAAGGTAGATGCTGATGTGGAAGTCAGGAAGTGCATGCTGATAAGAGCCTGATATGGATGTCTCCTCAGAGGTCTTCAAGAGTCTGACATATTCAGAGGCAGATGCTCACAACTAGCCATTGAAGTGATTATGGGGTTCTCAATGGAGGAGTTAGAGTGAAGACTGAAGGAGCTGAAAGGATTTGTGGCCCCATGAGGAGAGCAACAATACCAACCAACCACAGCTCCCAGGGTCTAAACCACCAGCCTGGGAGCACTTATGGAGGGATCCAGGGCCTTAGCTGAATATATAAGAGTGGAGGGCCCTGCTGGGCACAGGTGGAAGATGAGATCCTTGACCTCATGAAGGCTGGACGCCCCAGGGGGTGGGAGTTTTGAGGGTGGGGAGGTGGGAGTGGGGGGGGTAGATAGAGGTTACATCCACAAAGAAGAAGGAGGAGGTGTGAGGGGATTGGGGGTTCCTGGGTGGGTGGGGGATGGGGTAAGGGGACAACATATGAAATGTAAATAAAACATCCAATAAAAAAATTAAAAAAAATAAATAAAATTTTATTAGTTTCCACAATTAAAAAAAAAAAAAAAAGAAGCCACCTTTTCTGCTTTTTAGTCCTGGCTCTCACTTACCAACTTTGTTAGAATAATCATGTTCTATAATCTCCATGAGCCCTGTTTGTAATGGGAGAATAGAAATAGCATGCAGCTCATCAGAATGTAATAAGGATTCAATTAGGCAATTAGCATGGGGCTTAACTAGTTTCTGCTATATAAGTGGTAGTGATAATATTTATTACGTCTACTTTTTATTATCTCTTACTTTTGCTGAAATTGCTTGCTTCCTGTATACTTTAAGGCTTTATGTAAAAGTCATAAACAGTTGAAATAAAAGTATCATGCAAACTTTATCCTTTAAATTGGTAGTTTATATACAATAAATTATATTAATATAAGCTTGGTTTATCACTAAATCATTTTAAACAGTATTCTGTCTAAAGTAAAAAAAAATATTACTTTTTAAAAATGTCCAAGTTGTGGTTATGGTCAACGAAAATGCTTTGAGAATTATATTCCCATTGGCCTATTTCGTAAAAAGGAAACTTTATTGTAACAAAACTACATAAAAGGCCTAGAAGATTTTTATAAATATTTTACTTTTAAGAATGTGAGTTTTGTGATCTCTCTCCGTATGCTGTTGGGACGCTTATTATCTTGAGCTCTCAAATCAGATTGAGAAAAGGCAAATGTTTCTGTGAAGTTTCCTCTCATGTATAAAATTCTTTCTAATCAGAATAGGGTATCACTGAATAGGGCAGAAAGAGGAGATAAGCGCAGACCCCATGAGGCCTGATGCTAATTCTACACTCCTAATCTCTTCAAGGGGAAGGTACTTTTCTCTGTTGAAGACTTAAAAAGAAGTACAAACTTTGGCATTCTCATGTTTTAGCTAGTTTTAGCTAGGATAAAGATTGACAGTTCCCAACTTCTTATACAAGAGTTTTCAGAAGAAAAACATATATATATATATATATATATATATATATATATATATATATACCTTTAATGAAGGCAGAAGTTGAACAATACTCTCACATGTGTCAGGAAGCATCATCAAATGAGGAATATCATGGTCAGCTGGGGAACAATGATTAAAGAAGACGAAAATATTTGCATAACTCAGACACATGTTCAGTTCCACAAACTCCATAAGGACAGAGTGCAACAACAACAGGGAGGGTATGGTGAGGTCCTGTCAGTGCCTTCAGTTGCCACAGTCTGAATGCTATCTGACTCTGAATAAGAGGGGTTGGGCACAGTGTCATGCAGGAAGGAGCATATTGTGTGTGTCACTGAGCGATATGTGTATCTGAGGAGGATAGGAAAGAACTAAAGGAGATGAAGATTAGTCATATAGATCTCATTGATGTTCATCAGGCTTTGGACTTTGAGAATTAGAAAGAATTCCAAAAATTCAATAACATAATCTTTCATTTTTACTTTATACCAGGTTGTAAAGAGAAAAATTGTGTGTAAAACTTTCCTTAGTTGGGTTGTTCTTGAATCACAATGCACGATAATTTGTTTAAAAAGAAAATTAAGAAAACTGAATCTCTCAAAATATTCTTCAACCAAAGCAGTAGTGGAAACTAAGATTACAAAGCTAGGCATGAGGACATCCTGTTAACCAAACCATTTCAAAGACAGAGGCCTAGGGATGGATCACTGTGAGTTCTAGGCCAACCAGAGTTACCTAGTGAGGTTCTGTTTCAAAAAGAAGCAGAGAAACTTAGATTACAAAATAGTCAGAAAATATTGACAGTGAAGGTACTCACTCAGGAAAAGGTAAAACCCATGCACCCATTAAAGCACACAACTCTAAAACATACACATATAAAAAATGAGATAAATTCAAATAAGACAGATTAACGTATTAACTTGTTAGAAAACAATACATAGAGAAAGTAATCAGAAAGCGGGAGTAGCAGTGAATGCCAATATGAACTAGTCAAAGAACGTAATATGTTATTATGTCGTATTTAGTAATGCATCAACTTAGACCATGATAAAGTAAATGGAAAAAGTGGCATAAGACATAGAAAAAGTACATAAATAGTGGGAAAAAAATCAGCTGCCATAGAACACAACTTTTTCTCACTGCAGAGAGTAAAGAGTAGCCCTTAAAGCACCACTCAGAGTGCTTCAGAGTTCAATTTCCAAGGACACACCCAGCAGCACAAAATAAAAACAGGTAATGAAATAGCATATCGTAATGCCAACACACAGTCACATTTTCTGTCTCTGAACTTTTCTCTGCTTGCAGATGGAAATACTTGTCTGTTATAGATGCTAAGATATACTACTGTTGTTATCTACACTTGCAAATTTAAATTTCAATGTCATGTTATAGATAGATTTTTTGTTTTACAATTATGAATAAATTGAAAAATACCACATTGTGTCTACTGTTTTTCATCTATTATCCATCTATCCATCTATCTATCCATCATCCATCTATCCATCATCCATCTATCCATCATCCATCTATCCATCTATCTATCCATCTAACATCCATCCACCCATTTATCTATCTATTTTTCTATCTATCATCTATCTAGCCATCTACCATCCACTTGTCATCTATCCTCTATCTATCTGTCTATCTAATAAAGAAATGGCCATTGGTACCCACACCACCATCTTCACAGGTCATATTCTTATTCTGTTTCTAACTTTGTTTAAGTTCCAATATCCTACCAATTGCTTCTCAATATACATGCAAGTATAATCTTAAATAAAAATTTGGGCACTGAATTAATCAATTTTCTGTTCATTATTGCTAAGTATTCTCAGGGTGACCAATTGCCCCACAATAATTATTAGAGGACTCTCCCATTTTGTTTTTGAAATCTCTCTTCTTGTTGATAGAGCAGGTCATTTTAGAGCAGGTCATTTTACAAGCGTAGTGCCACCGGGTTAAAAGAGAAGCAACAACTGATTTCTATAATATTAGAGAAATTTTTAGGTCTAATAATCAGCTTACAGGTTAGGAAAAGCTTTATATATCCACAGGAGCTTCTCATTCTATTCGTGCAGGCATAATCAATCACTGCTATGTTCTTTCACTGAGTTAGACTGTTTGAAAATTTCTATTACCATATTATATTAATATCTTTGCTCAAAGACAGCATATGTTTACAGATTATTTTATCAACCCTGAGTGGCATTTTATGCTTGAATTAAATGGAGCCTGGTCCAACCTAATTAAATTGAAGCATTTAGGAAGTCATACTACATTTTAAACATTAGGCTTTAGGAAATTAATTTTATTACATTTTTTTTTGCTTTAGAGCTTTAAAATTAGTTTTAATTTTTATCAGAGAATATTAGTATACTTTAAATTATATAAATATATATGTAATTTTATCAAATATCTACATATGTTTTTCTGAATTTTTTGAAAACCAATTTTACCCTATTTCTCCAACTATTTTCTGATCTTTGAAGTAGCTACTTATAATTCACAGCCCATTTTTTATTATTAATCACATATTTCCCTATAATTTATTTACATTTTCACTTTTTCATGTTATTTTCTTGACTTTATTGGTTAAATTCCTCAGGGTACTTACCTCCTACTCTTCTAGAATGTTCTTGAGTGTTTTATTCCTATATTCTAGTGGACAAACTTGTAAGATTTATTTTGTGTTTTAACAATTAAACTCATTTCTATAACCTCTAAACCCATATATCAATCATGTGGTGGTAGTTTATAGGAGAAATGCATCCTTCCCACTCTTGCCACAGAGAGAGAAACAATCCTATTTCTTGCTTTCTTAGGGGCAATTTGTCAGTGAACTACTTCACTAGAAGCTTCCTGCCTGTGATCTATTATCAGCCTCACTTCCAGGAGTGAATAGAAGAAATTCCAGATTTCACATTAACAAAATCTAAATATGGTTCTTTCTTGTAACTACAAAATCAGCTTTATAACAATGGCAGATGCTACTTGGCTGCCCATTTGCCTCTAACTCCCCAAGGGCTAGGGCCCTGCTTTCTCTCCATTATCAAAGTCTTTAGTTTGCCTTGAGCTTCTTTTGTTGTAGTTTTATTTACTTTTGGTGAAAAAAATACACCAAAAATATACATGTAATCCACCAACTTCCATTAAGCTTTTGAAATTCTTAGAAGGTAAGAATCCCTTTCTAAAGTGTATGTTATATAGGTTAAGATGCAAAGTGGACATAAACATAGCAAGTTTCTTTGGAGAAATGAACAACCCCTCACCGGTTTCATACATCTCTAAATGCCTTTCCTGGGCTGAGCTTAGCATATGTACTCTAAACCAGTAGCATTTCAGAATATTAAAGATTAGCCACAATCTTGATGAATCAAAAAGTCAGTAACACTACTAAAATAATAAGAGGGATATTTATAAAATATCATAGTGTGATTCCATTATGTTGTATGAAGATGCATAGCAATGGTCTGATTCTTGCAACAGATGAGTAAAGGTTGGGGTTATTTGCAATGATAATAAAGAAGCACTGGGTCTGGTGGGAGAGGCTTCTCCTCTCTGCTACAGGGGAGTCTGAGATAGCAGAATTTCAAGTTCAAAACCTGCCTGGAATACAGAGTAAGTTCAAGGCTAGAATGGGTGGCTTAGCAAACTCTTTACTCCAAACAAACAACTTAACCAACCAATCAACTAACTAACAAGAAAATTAGTTACAATTAGGCATGGGTTTAATGCTTAGTGGTGGGTCACTTCCCTAACCTGCACTTGGTACTAGGCGCCCATAAAAAAAAAAGAAAGAAAAAAGAATCTGTGAAACAATTACTTCTAATTACTTATTCCTTATTCTAATTCTGTGTGTGGATATTAATGTGACTTTATGTGTCATATATTTGTATGCATGCCACAGTTATGTTATACTTTTGAACATAGATAAATGTTTATGGTTAGGTGTGGTGACTTAGGCCTATAATTTCAGTGTTAGGGAGGCTGAGAAAGGAGGAGTACAACGAATTTCAGGTCAATTAGAGATGGAGAGTGAAATTCTGACTCAAAAACAGACAAAGAAGATTACAATGCCAGTGTAGATAGCAATATAAGCTATATTATTATACCAGGACATAGAAACAGTTAATAGACAAGAGTTTCTGTTTAAGACAGTAGCCCACAGCTAATTAAAACACAACTTTTGGTTATTAGATGTCACATCCCCAGGGAATACCAGCTCTATAGATAAAATAACTGAGCAATTCAATGGCCATCTTAAGTGTCCTCAGATTTACTTTAGTAATAACCTATTCATAACCACTTTCTGGGCATCATGCTGACCACTAAGTATCAAAAGTTTAGGGCATAGTCACTGTAATGTCACATATAATGAAAGCCTCTGTTCATTGTCACATATAATGAAAGACTCTATTCATTTTCACATGATAATCTCATTATTCTTATCTAGTAATTTATATCATATATGGCCAGATGGCTCAGTAGTGTAATATATGAGAAAATAAGCTGTCTGCAGATATTAAAAATGGCTTGCTTCTCATAGAGATTCATTCCACTTAACCACAAAAGAAAGCCTATTAATTAGACTTTTGAATCCCATTAGGAAAAACAAATACCAATACTTAACTGCTCAAATATGACATGATAGAAAATTGCTAACATAATTAGATTTTTAATAGTGTTAATGACTCTTGTATCTTATTAATAAGAATTAAAGCTAATGTAATATTATATGAAGAAAAATTGCCACTGTATGCTCTTCTACAGGGAGATGTGGCATGGCTATGTCTATTTCCACATGAAGGAGTTTTAATTTTTATTCCCTTGCAGTTGTAATATAACTCACATGTTTCCTCACTTAATATATTATCTCTGACATTATGTGACAGAAGGTCCTACAAGCATGCCATTTAGGACTGCTGTCTCATTAGATAGTCTAAGTCAAGCATGATGTTGACTCTGACCACAAAACTACTCATGTTAAAGGTTGAAATGTCTTTTCTCTGCCCTGTTTTTCTACCTTTTTTCAGATTATCACTCCTTCAAAGCCTTGTTTCAACCTTGATCGACTTTCTCATTTATTAGCAAATTACATTCACTGCTTATGCCATACAATTTATCATTTCTGGCATATTCTCGCTCTCCCTTTACTTATTTTATGTGCGTTAAAAACACTAGTGAGTACATTTCATCAATTAGTTCACAAACCAATGTTCATTCAGTATCTCCTATGTGTCTATCATGTTGAAGACATGGTATCAGAAAAGACACAGACTTTGTATTTGAAGAAGGGGTTTATTTATTCAAATTCTATAGGTGGATTAGAAATTTTTCTTTCTTAGAAACTTAAAAGAACAATATTCATACATCTATGATCCCTTCCACTATTCACCACCCTAGCTGCCACAAAGACAAATGGATGCTCGTTTCCAACTAGACACCAAGCTGAACATCTGAGAAAATAGCCAATATTTGAGATAGATGGCTTGCCAACCCACTTACAAACCTGCCAGATACATACAGATTATAAAAGATTCAGTGGAATGACTTATGATGAGACCAAAACTGTATTTGTTCTTTCTCTGTGTGTACTGGCATGTACTTCTAATGCAATCCTTTTGGGGAGTAGACTTCTACTCTATGTATGGTTCATGGCCCACAGAGAAACAACAGTTTTATCTAGGGGTTGCTCGGAATTTCAGAATTTTGGGTGTTATTTCAGAAACCATGACCTACAATTCAACAAAATTCCTGTCCTAGTTTTTTGTTACTGTATCAATATATTGGACAGTGGGCAACTTTATAAAGAAACTCACAATTTCCATTACTAAAAATCAAGCAAACATGCTCTGGCAAGGATCTTCTTGGATGTATCATTTCATGACAGATGGCACCTTAACGACTAGAGTGTTTGTGAGAGGGGAGATATCATGGCATAGCCAAAAGCCAGAACACAGAGAAGAGCCAATCTTGCTGTCCTCTTCTGGGCTCCACCTGGTAAGTATCTACAAAGCCTTTCTATTACCACATGATGAACCAAGCTTCTAATGTGGACTTTGTAAATATATATTCAAACCATTTGCAAAGCCAAACTTCCAATTTACTTTTAGATACAATACCACTTCCAGAACCTAAGATTGCTTTTTTTTTCATGTTAAATTGGATATTTTCTTTATTACATTTCAAATGTTATGTTTTCCCTGTTTTCCCTCTGGAAATCCCCTATCCCATCCTCCCTAACCCTGCTTCTATAAGGGTGCTCACTCACCCTCTCACCCATTCCTGTCTCCCTGCTCTGACATTCCCGTACACTGGAGCATGGAGCCTTCCCAGGACCAAGGTCCTCTCCTCCCATTGATATCTTACAAGGCCATTCACTGCTACATAAATGGCAGAGGATTTTGTTCTTCCTTATAAGAAGGACTGAAGCATCCACACTTTGGTCTTCCTTCTTCTTGAGCTTCACGTAGTCTGTGAATTGTATCTTGGGTATTCTGAGCTTCTAGGCTAATATCCATTTATCAATGAGTGCATACCAAGTGTGTTCTTATGTGATTAAGTCTGCTTTCAAAAATATTCATATTCTTCTTATTTTACAAAGAAAATGAGAGCCATTATTTTAGTCTTCATTTGTTCATGTTGCGACAACAAAGTAATGTAGGCTATGTGGCTAATACACATCAGAAATACATAATTCTAGAGACTGGGAAATAGAGGAAGAGAGGCTGGTAGATGTTATGACGGCGTGAATCTTGCTTTGACCTCACTTGGTAGAGTGAGCAGCTCTCTACAAATCTTTTTCATAGTGCCATTAGATTTAGTTTCTTGACCCAAGATTGCTTCCCAAATGCTCTTCCTCCAGATGCCAGCACGATGATTCTCTGTGAGGATTTGGTAGGATGTTATGTGATGCCATTCTTTTGGAGACGGAAATGTCTTCTTATCAAAAACAGAGAACCAGTCACAGATGAAGGTAAGGATACCACTGAGGTTCAATTTGGGGGTTACTTATAGTAGTATGGATACAAAGTTCATTAAAGCAAGACAGTCAGCTGCATCAATAAACACCTACTCCTGAGTGGGTGACAGCTCACAAAAGCTGGATTCTTGGAGCTCACTAGACAATTTTTAGATCACTTCACTCATTTAAAGAACAGGTCATTTGAAAGAGGATTGAAAGAGGCGTGGGGATTTGAAATTAAGCACTTAAGTTTAAACAGTTAGTAGTAAGAACATGGTAGATTTGTCAGAATCCCTTGACCCAAGCCTTATATAGGTTCTACCATCTACATCTGTATTTGAAGGGCACTCTAATCTTGAGATTCCATGAGTCTAGGACATGTCCTGTAGTAACCACTCTGGTACTTATTTGAAGATCAATGTAATGGCCAGGGAGCTTTATCTAAACAAACTCCAATAAACCTTAATGAATATTTTTTTAAACACTCGTTCAAAGCCTAGAAAATAGAATGTCATTGGAAATAGCAAACCTGAGTTAAGGGGCCTGGAATCTTAATTAAAATAAATAAATATATAAATGAGTAAATGAATAAGAGACCCAGTAATAAAACTAGGTAATTTGTAATGCCAGTACATTTGGCGACAATTCTTTCTCACCCCATGTACTGTGATTGAAAGCATATTTGTTTTTACTCTTGCGATTTTTTAAATTGTAATCTATGTTAGTTTACAGAACTAATTATGAGTCACCCAAGTGGAACCAAAGAGTGCTGAGGGCCCCTGAAAGAGGACAAAGGGAATTCATTAAAAAATAATGTTGACTCCATGGTTTCAAAAGGTTGTTAGAAATGCTGAACCGAGGACATAGTTGTTTAAAATGGTCCCAAAATTAGTCTTTTATAAGTCCCAAGGTTTTGAACATGTGGTCAACATCTGGGTCATTTGTTCCCCAAGCAGAAAGACAGCTTCAACACCTAGGGTTCATGTGCTTTCTTTTGCCTTTTTTCCCTCTCCAGTTAGCATCATCAGCATCTTGGCAGTCTAGAGACCTTCAGTGTTTACTCAGGTCTATTTCCCCTAACTTTGAACTAAGTTATCACTTCTCTGTTTTCTCTGTTGCTGGATCCTGTGGGCTGCCTCTGGAAGCTTTTTATATAAAAGTTTGATAAAATCAGGCTTTAGAGTATGTTATCAAAGGTAAACATTTTGATTAGTTTATCCTTTAACAATAATATACATGTATATAACAGATTCTGTTCTCTCTCATCCCCACCTTCCTCTCCTGGTCCCTACTCCAGTCTCACCAATGCCCCCTCTTTAACAACTTTCCATACTGTTGCCATGTCTTATTTTGTTGTGTTGGTTTTCCTTTTGGCCTCCTGAGTTTTAGTGTATATTCCGACAACCCAAGCATTCTTCTGCAGAGACAGTGTAGAAAATTATTACTCAGAAACCTCATGGTCTGAGAAGGTCAAAGGATATAATTTATTATTCTTATAAGACATTATTTCTTTCACCAATCCAAGACTAATATCTAAGCCTTGTTTTTTTCTATAAAGAAATAGATAACAAACATTTCAGATTTTGAGGCTTACACAAACTTTGTTACACATGCACTATCATGTTGTAGTGTGAAGTGTCCATAGACAATATATAAACTAAGGACATACTGCATTCTAGTAAATAGTATTGGGAAATATATTTTTAATTTCTTATAGTTTATTTGTCATATTTGTGCTATGTATTGAGATGGATTATGTAAAGACAATTTCATTCATGTATACATGTGTTTGACTGAGTTCACTCCTGATGTTTTCCAGCCTCTGTTTTCCTCTTCTATTATTCCCAGTCATTTTCCCAGGGAGTTTCTTTTTCACTCTCAGATACCATATCCATATATCAGTTTGAGCAACTATATGGAATTTAGGTACATAAATGGGGTAAATATAGAATATTATCTTCTAAACCTGACTCTTTTGCCTAATATGTTTATCTTTGGTTGCATCCATTTTTTTCACAAGTGAAATAAATTCAGTCTTTGCAACAAATTTTCTCCTTTGTGACTGAATAAAATTATGACATGTGAATACAATTTTCTTACTCATCATTTGGCTTTGTTTTTTGTCAACTTGATACACATTAAAAATCACTTGATAAGAGGAAACTTCAGCTTGGGAATTGCCTTCATCTGAGGGGCCCATGGTCATAGCAATGGTGCAATTTCCTGGTGAATGATTCATGTGAGAGGGTTCAGCCCACTCTAGGTGATACCAATTGTGGGATGTGGTTCTTGATAGTATAGAGCAGGCTGAATAAGTCGTGAAGAGCAAGCCAGTAGGAACTGTTCCTTCATAGTCTCTGCTTCTATTTTGCCTTCAGGTTACTGCTTTAAGTTCCCTTCCAGGCTTCTCTCAATAATAGGCTGCAACTTGCAATTCAGATAAACACTCCTTTCTCAAGTTGCTATGGGTCACGATGTTTGATACAGCAAAGACACAAGTAAATACATTCATTCTTTTGCTGATATAAACCTCGGCTTATTCCAGAACTTGACTATTTTGACTGGTGCTCCAATGTAGATGTACAAATATCTATATGTTATGTTGACTTAAGTCTTTAGGCTACATGCTCAGCTGTGGTATATTCTTCTGTCTTATTGTTCTCAGCTCTTTAAAATAAGGAAAATTTTCCAGCTCATGTACTATATACAGCTAGGAGGTCAGCCAAACTTTTGATGTAGGCCCTAGCTTACGTTTAATTTATTCTATCTTCTAATATAGCCAATGATTTTGAAAAAAAATGTAGTTTTCTATACCTGCAGCTAATTAATAAATAAATTGATATGTCAAGCTGCTACTAATATTTCCTGTGAAAGGACTTTAGAGTTA
Source organism: Grammomys surdaster (assembly GCF_004785775.1). NCBI lineage: Eukaryota > Metazoa > Chordata > Mammalia > Rodentia > Muridae > Grammomys > Grammomys surdaster. The sequence continues at coordinate 1,111,426 of NW_021620607.1, read as the reverse complement.
AGAACTGTTGATAAAATTCTCATTCCTTTGTAGTATGATCTGGCTTTGGTTCAAAAGCAGTAGAACATATAATTTAGTAAATTGTTTTATAATACAAGGGCCTCAATCTGAGGTATTACTTACCTGTGGGTCTTTGCAAACTCTGGTTCCTAATTTAAAATCTAATTGTAATGAGTGAAACAAAGTGAGAAGCAGGTTTTGTGTATGCTGTCACAGTCTTTGTGAGTTCGTATGTGCATCAACACTGTATGCCTGGAAAATGCTGTTTGAATAATTCCTCCTTGAAAAATTTCACCCTTTACAGCAGCTAGTGGGAACAGATGCAGAGAATTATAATCAAAAGTAAGGCAGAGCTCAGGGAACCCTGCAGAAGTGGGAGAGGAAGGACTGAAGGAGCCAGAGGGGTCCTGGACACCAAGAGAAAACTGTCCATAGAACCAACTAAATGCGGCTCATATGGGGCTCACAATGACTGATGTAACAATCATGTGGCCAGCACGGGTCTTCTAGATCCTCTGCATACATGTGGTTGTTTGGCTTGGGGATTTTATGGGACTTCTAGAAATGGGAAGGCAGTGTCACTTTTCTGCCTTTGAGACCCTTTTCTTCTTACCAGGTTTCCTTAACCAGCCTTGATATGAGGGTTTGGACTTAGTCTTATTCCATCTTTTCATGCAGTATTGGGTTGATATTCCCAGGGAGGCCTGCTGTTTCCTAAAGAAAAACACAGGGGCAGTGGATCCTGGGGAGAGATGAGGTAGGAGGAGTACTGAGAGGGCCGGAGGGAGGGGAGACCACAGTCAGTATGCATTATATGAGAGAAGAGTGAATAAAAAGAGAGGAAAAAATTGAAAGAAAATAAAGAAAAATTCCACCTTTAATCAATAAGCTAACTGCAATTAATAGCTGCTAGAGAAAAGAAAATCATTTTTCTTCAATGAAGTGATACACTCTAACATGGGCACTGTGCACAGGAGTAGTTGGCCAACAAAAAATAATACACTTTGTGGGTTGTAATGGGCTATTTATTTATATTTTGTTGAGAGAAAAAGAGAAGGGAGGAGAGAGAGAGAGAGAGAGAGAGAGAGAGAGAGAGAGAGAGAGAGAGAGAGA